>NW_026526732.1:46110842-46583000 GCF_024362965.1 Panthera pardus | reverse complement strand
GGTGCACGGGGGCAGGAGGGGCAGGCTTAGCTCACTTCTCCTTAGGTGATCCACTTCAGAAGGGGCCCTGTGGCAGCGAGGGAGTCAGATCCGCTGCTGGAGGTTTGGCTCCGCAGGAGCACAGAGTTGGGTGTTTGCGCGGAGTGAGCAATTTCCCTGGCAGGAACTGGTTCCCTTTGGGATTTTGGCTGGGGGATGGGCGAGGGAGATGGCGCTGGCGAGTGCCTTTGTTCCCCGCCAAACTGAGATCTGTCGTCCAGGGGCTCAGCAACTCTCCCTCCCTTTGTCCTCCAGCCCTCCCACTTTCCGAGCACAGCTGTTAACTTATGACCTCCCAGATGCTAAGTCCTGCTTGCTGTCGGAACACACTCCGTCCATCCCCTCTGTTTTTGCAAGCCAGACTCGGCGGCTCTGCTTGGCCAGCAGGCTGCTCCTCCGCCCCGGCTCCCTCCCACCAGTCCGTGCAGCGCGCACAGCCTCTCCGCCCTTCCTACCCTCTTCCATGGGCCTCTCGTCTGCGCTTGGCTCCGGAGACTCCGTTCTGCTAGTCTTCTGGTGGTTTTCTGGGTTATTTAGGCAGGTGTAGGTGGAATCTAAGTGATCAGCAGGACGCGCGGTGAGCCCAGCGTCCTCCTACGCCACCATCTTCCTGCTATCCTTCCTATTTCATTCATACTAGGCATCAAAAACAAACAAAAAATCTTAGTAACTTTCACTAGGGAAGCGAAAGACCTTTACAGTGAAAACTACAAGACTTTGCTGAAAGAAATCAAAGACATAAGCAATCAGAAAGACAGCTCATGTTTGTGGATTCGAAGAAGTAATTTCATTAAATATCCATACTACCCAAAGCTAATGCACTCCAGTTCAACTTCTCCCTCTGCCCAGAATACTTGCCTTCACTCCATCATGTGTTATCCCTGAAGGCACTTCCTGGTCTGCATGCAAATCTCAGTCTGTTTCCTGTAAGATCAAAAGCAACACACAGATGCTCACTCTCACCTTTCCTGTGGTACTAGAAGTCTTAACTAGAGTCATTAGTCAAGATGTAGAAATAAAAGGCATCCAAGTCATAAAAGCAGAAGTTAAATAGTCACTCTTTACAGAAGATAGGATTTTATAAAGAGAACATCCTAAAGAATCAATCATAAAAGTGTTGAGACTAATCAACAATCAGTAAAGTTACAGGATACAAAATCAATATACAGAAATCAGTTTAATTCCTTTACAGTAAAAATAAAACATTTGAAAAATAAAGAAATAAGGAAAAATATCTCATTCATAGTAGTATCAAAAACAATAAAATCTTAGTAAATTTAACCATGGAAATAAAAGACCTGTACAATGAAAAGTACAAGACTTTGCTGAAAGAAATCAAAGAAGACATAAACAAATGGAAAGACATCTTGTGTTTCTGGATAAGAATTAATTTCATTAAAGGTCCATACTACCCACAGGCAGCTACATTTTCAACGTAATATTCATCAAAATAGCAAAAACATGTGTCACAGAAATAAACAATCCTAAAATTTATGTTTCAATGTTTAACTGTGATATGCGTAGTTTAGACCTACTCATGTTTATCTTACTTATTAGTTGAGCTTCATGGATGTGTAAATTACTATTTTTCATCAAACTTGAGAAGTTCTTGGCCACAATTACTCCGAAGATTTTTTTCTCCTCTTTTTCTCTCCTTCTGTTACATATGTTGCTATGCTTGATATATTCTACAGTTCCCTGAGGCTATGTTCAGTTTTCTTCATTCTTTGTTTTTCTGTTCATTTCATTCTTTTCTCTATTGTTCTGTCCTCATGTTCCATGATTCTTTTTTTATCTGTCAGGTCAAATTTGTAGTTTAGATCTAGTGAATCACAAATGAATGTATTTTTTTATAGCTGTTTTCTTTGCTAATCCAGCATGTGGGTCCATTCAGAGACAGTTTTTATTAATTGCTCTTTTTTTTTACTGAATATTTGTTACACTTTCCTATTTTTTGGAACATGGTACTTTTTGTGGAAAATGGAAATTTTTTGATAATACATTCTCTGGATTTTGATCTTGTTCAAGAAGTGGTTGTTCTGCTTTTTTGTATTGTTTTATTTATTTTTTATTTATTTATTTATATAGTGATTTACTAGAGTGAATTCTTATGAATTAGAATGTTTATCCTTTATGTCTATTCTGTTTAAACCACAAACTTACTGGACAGAGTGCGGAGCCCATGAAAAACAGGTCACAAAATTGTACTTGAAGAGTGAACCCCAGGACCCATCATTCCCCCTGATACAATGCTGTGAAGTCCTTGCCAACAGTGACTAAACTGAGGGGGATAATGGCAGATAAATGGTGATTGGTGCTTATCATGAGTATTACACTTGTGTCAAGCATATAGTAGAATTGGAGAAAGCGTGGGGCACGTAGGTGGCTCAGTCGGTTAAGCTCCCGACTTCAGCTCAGATCATGATCTCGTGGTTCATGAGTTTGAGCCCCGCACTGGCCTCTGTGCTGACAGCTCAGAACCTGGAGCCTGCTTCAGATTCTGTCTCCCTCTCTCTCTGCTCCTCCCCCACTCACACTCTGTCTCTTTCCCAAAAATAAATATTTAAAAAATAAAAAATAAAAAAAAAAGAATTGGGGAAAGTGCTTAATCCTTCAAAGCTTTGTATTTACTCCTTGTAGATATGGATTTCTCCTCTCAACTTCTCAGTTGTTCACATACACATATTCTCATTTCTGTTTGATAAGAAACAACACAAAGACTTAAGACACCAATAGTAGTGCCATTGATGTAGAAACAACTTAATAATTATACTCCTTATCTATGGGAATTAGAGAATCATGAGTGGGACAACAAATAAATACATCCATATTTTCTGGTATAATTCAAAAGCAGAGACTTTGATCCCTGCCCAATAGGTCTGAATAGCACCCAGCTGCTTGAACCATTTACCATCCATTACTTGTGGGAAACGTATCGATGATTTTCACTAGATTATTGGATAATCTACTGCTCAATATCAGCCTAATCCCTCCCTCTCAATGAGTTCCTGATTATAGGGGCTTTGCTAACTGTTGAATCCTTAAATCTCCTCCTGGAAAATTTAGTCTTTATCTGTGTCCTTCTCCATCAGCAGCAACAGAATTATTCCTCCCACTAGCTTTTATTTCAGAAGTTAACTCTTCATTTCGAAGAACTAGTATAGTGAGTTTATTCTTTACTGAGAGTGAAAATCTTTTCCTTTCTCCATTCTAGGTTCTTTGGATGGTCTAATAAATAAAATGACATAAAACAGATTAACAGGAGACAAATTTAATTATATATGTATGGGAGCCCCGCAAAGGCATACAGAGTCCAAAACAATATGACAATTGAGGCTTATATACCATCCTAAGAAGGATGGGGTAAAAGAGTAGGGAATTCAAAAAGGGGGAAGACAATTCACAGGAAGTTGAGAAGAGCTCACTTTTGGTTAACAGATGTTTGTCCTGCCTTGTGGTTGGAGTTTTTCAGAAATAAAAAGTTATATGTGGGAGTAGCTCTCTTCATGATAAAGGCACCCTCATCTAGATTCTTTTAAGAACTTAAGGAAAATATAAAAAAGATTCTGTGTCTGCTCATTCTTAATTGCCTTCAGCTAAAAAAAATTCATATGCAAAATTGGTACTTTTAGAGGTGACATAGTATGCTTCCTTTCTCCTGTCTGAACTGTACAAATCAAAAAAAAATTTCTAATGTTTATTTATTTTTGAGAGAGAGAGAGAGAGAGACAGAGACAGAGCATGAGTGGGGGAGGGGCAGAGAGAGATGGAGACACAGAATCTGAAGCAGGCTCCAGGCTCTGAGCTGTCAACCCAGAGCCCAACGCGGGGCTCGGACCCACGAACTATGAGATCATGACCTGGGCTGAAGTTGGATGCTTAGCTGACTGAGCCACCCAGGTGCCCCTGAACTGTACTATTTATGCAGTTTCAGATATTTGGCAATGTTCTAAACACTAGGCTAATTGTATGTAAGCTATCAGTTCTTATGTATGAAACAAAAATATACTGCAACTCTTTGCTTAGACTTTCAATAAACTGAACCACTATATTATTTTAAATATTTATTTAGAGATTTAGGAACATATACTAAAAGGAAGATATAATTTGCCATGATAGTAATTATACTAGGATCTAATATAAGCAGAATATATGATGATATAATTATGTTTACTTTATGAAATGATCAAGATGCTACAGGCTCATAGTTCTAGTTTTGGTCCCAAGATATGGAATTGGCTACTCTTAGGGAGCCACTGCTTCTTAACACTGGGGGTTAATATTAGAACCAATGGGTATGGAGGTATAAATTGGGTTGTTTCTTTGAACACAAGAGGGCAAAGAAGAGATGCCTTAAATAACTCTAGTGACAGAATAACTTATCTCCTCTCTGTTCCTCCATCCTTGCCTGTCTGGTCCCCGACTTCCTTCCTTAGATGTGAATTTATGTTGATGATTGCAACTAATTTTCAGCTTTCATAAGTCTCCTTTGTAAATAGACACTATCAATCCCAGTTTTTCCAGTAACAGTGTGACTATAAAAATATATTTCTAAACAATCACTTATTTCCCTTTTTCCTTTAATGACTCTTGGCCCAGGCTTCCTGGAATTGCTTTTGAATTGTGTGAGTCTGAAGTTCTTCTTTTGTCAGCCTTCCAATGACCAACTATTATGGGAAATAGAAAAAAAGTACACTTCAGAGTCATCTGGAAGTACCCCCAAGTCAACTAAAACCTCAGAGTTCATAAGTATCAAAATAAGATTTTCTCATAAGGCTACTGACTGATAATTATGAAAGGCAAAATATATCCGTCAATGATGAGTCACAAAGTTTAATTTGCACTATCTACATATGATCCATAATTTGAATGTTTTCTTTCACACTTTGTGCCGTTGTTCACATGGTCATTATTGACAATTTAACTGCTCACACGCAATTTATCAGGCATCCTGGAATACATTCATGTCTGTTAGCTCATACTTGTACCTTCTCAATTATTCTAAACAAGTTGCAAGTTAGGAAATAAAACAAAGTTTAAATTACAAGTTACCAAAAACCTTATGAATAGATAACTCATACCCAGAAAGTATATAAGGAAAACTTCTATAAACATGCTAAAAGCTAAAATATTGTACTTCAGTTCCAGGGATGAAAAACCCAGCTGTATATGGAGTGGCAAGAGACAAATGTTTCTAAAGCCTATTCAAGTCAAGTTTGTATATTTGTTTTTACTGTTTATATAGATATACATATATATTATGTATGATTTCTGATTAAGAGCATTTTTTTTGCAATTATATAATTAGTTTTTAATTATTTTTCCTGTGGTTACAAAAATGGAGCACACACACATAAAATTAAGACCCATCCCATGAACAACTGGCTCCTGGCATTGGACCAAACTCCACACATCTCAAATCCAGGCTAGTAGCTTTGAGAGCCTGCTGGTTATCAGTGTTTGTGGAGAAAACAAGAAATCAATTTCTTCTCTTAGTATATGACCAACAACTGAAGATACAGAAGGGAAGATAACATAACATTTTACTAAATTTCTTTCAAATATTTTTTTCTGTCTTAGCAGGCAACTGAAATATGGAAGACATAGACTCATTTTTATTCAAATTTAAAGGATATTATTTTCTCCGCCCAGGACTTGATATAGGCTTTCTAGAAACATTAAATGATTTTGAAATCAGAGAAGATGATGTCTTCATAGTCACATACCCCAAATCTGGTGAGTTCTGTATTCTAATAGCTAATGTAAGAATAAAATGATAACTTTTTATAATCTGGTAACTCAGTCTTTTTACCAATATTATATAGAGACATATACACTTAATCCATTAGATAGTATAGAGTTAAATGAATTTTGTATCCTATGAAATAATGTCTTTTATAGTGTAGCTATAACTTTTTTTTTTGGTCAAGGAAATGGAAAAAATGTTGAAGTAGATAAATTGAAGATGGCCTGTCAAACACTAAATTGCTGAAGTGGGCTGGAAAACAATGTAAGAATATTTACCATTTAGGTAGCTGCTTCAGACATCATCAAGATAAAAAACTTCTGCACAGTGAAGGAAACAATCAGCAAAACTAAAAGGCAACCAACAGAATGGGAGAAGATATTTGCAAATGACATATCAGATAAAGGGTTAGTATCCAAAATCTATAAAGAATTTATCAAACTCAACACCCAAAAAAACAAATAATCTAGTGAAGAGATGGGCAAAAGACATGAATAGACACTTCTCCAAAGAAGACAGCCAGATGGCCAACTGACACATGATAAGATGCTCAATATCACTCATCATCAGGGAAATACAAATCAAAACCACAATGAGGTACCACCTCACATCGGTCAAAGTGGCTAACATTAACAACTCAGACAACAACAGTTGTTGGCAAGGATGCGGAGAAAGAGGATCTTTTTTGCACTGCTGGTAGGAATGCAAACTGGTGCAGCCACTCTGGAAAACAGTATGGAGGATCTTCAAAAAATTGAAAATAGAACTACCCTATGACCCAGCAATAGCACTACTAGGTATTTATCCAAGGGATACAGGTATGCTGTTTCGAAGGGGCACATGCACCCCCATGTTTATAGCAGCACTATCAACAATAGCCAAAGTATGGAAAGAGCCCAAATGTCCACTGATGGATAAATGGATAAAGAAGATGTGGTATATACATACAATGGAGTATTACTCGGCAATCAAAAAGAATGAAATCTTGCCATTTGCAACTATGTGGGTGGAACTAGAGGGTATTATGCTAAGAGAAATTAGTCAGTCAGAGAAAGACAAATAACATGTGATTTCACTCATATGAGGACTTAAACACACAGAACAGATGAACACAAGGGAAGGGAAACAAAAGTAATATAAAAATAGGATGGGGGACAAACCATAAGAGACTTTTTAAAAAATTTTTTAAACACTTATTTCTTTTTCTTTTTCTTTTTTTTAATATATGAAATTTATTGTCAAATTGGTTTCCATACAACATGCAGTGCTCATCCCAAAAGATGCCCTCTTCAATGCCCATCACCTACCCTCCTCTCCCTCCCACCCCCCATCAACCCTCAGTTTGTTTTCAGTTTTTAAGAGTTCATAAGAGACTCTTAAATATGGAGAACAAACAGAGGATTGCTGGAGGGGTTGTTGGAGGGGGGATGGGCTAAATGGGTAAGGGGCATTAAAGAGTCCACCCCTGAAATCATTGTTGCACTATAAGCTAACTAACTTGGATGTAAATTAAATAAATAAAAATATTTTAAAAAGTAATGTTGGGAAATATGGATCACTATATGCAGAAAATACAGCTGTATCCCTAACACCACATAAAAGAGTGAACCCCAAGTGTACTAAGACAGTAATATTAAAGATAAAACTATATAATGATTTATATTATAAAAACAGAAGAAAATCACTGTGACTTAGGAATGGTAAAAAAAACTTATTAAACAAATGTCCAAAGAAGAAAATACAGGTGTCTTTCTGGGGTTAAGGTGCTGGAATAGTAGGAGGACCCATGGTTGCCTCATTTTTTGAACACAGCTAGATAAATATCAAATTATTCTGAATACCCAGGAAATTGTTCTGAGGACTGAGTGAACAAATTGCACAAAAGGGGGAGAAAAGAGGCCACATCATGTAAGGTAGGAGATGTGGAGACACGATTTGGGCAAGAAAAGTACTGCTGCTACTGCAGAGGGGAGGGAACCCTGATCAGAGAGAGAGAGAGAGAGAGAGAGAGAGGGAGAGGGAGAGAGATAGAGAGAGAGGGGAGGGAGAAGGGCAGGGTGCAGGGCACTGCACAAGAAAACACTTCCCCAAAGCCACTGACAGGCAAAATGAGATGAGCTGATTATCACAAGTTTTTATAAGGTGCAGAGCTCAAAGTCTAAAATTGCAGAAGTCCTCATCATCACCAGGGTGGATCCTGGTAGGTGTAGAAGTACTCCTGTGGAGAAGAAAGGCAGAGGCCCAGAAGAGGGAAAGCTTGGTGTGAGGATCCCCCAGATTTTACTGGGAGAGACAGTTAACCTTCATGGAGTACATTTGAGAGGCGGTGCTGCCTTTCAGGAGACAAAAGAGCCTGCAGGTGTGATTGCATTGCTCTTTCACTAAAATGTAAGCAGGGACAGTTGTTGAGGATGGCTTCTTGATGTGCTTTACCATACACTCCGAGCCCCTGTGGCTTTGTGAAACTGCCCTTCTGGAACAAACCAGCACCAGCCCGGTGTGAGACCCTCCCCCAGAGGATCAGCAGGGATCCACACTGCACCTGGTACCTAAAATTTAGAGCTTTAAAACCCAGTCCCTGCATGAAATAAAACACAGAGCACTGCACTGCTGGGTGGGTAGATGGCTGAGACATAGACAGGATGAAGGCAGAGATTTGAGGGATGTCTGGGACAATGAAGGGAGATAGCTTGCTCTTCTGTGAGGGCTTCTGGAACAGCTTTGGGCATGAATTTCCCTCTCCAGGGAGGATAGAGCTAGCTGACGCAATTTTTGTCCCCACTCATCAACACAGACAGACTACAATGAGCAGCACAGCACCTGCAGTGGAAGCTTGAGCTGCTTACAAAAAGACCAACTGCCTGAAGCCTGCAGGTGCTTCTGTATGTGGGCAAGTGTGCCTGAGAGCCAGAGTGGCAGCAGACCTCTTCCCCAGAAGACCAGCACAAATCCCCATATGCACCAAATCTACCCATTATAGAGTGCTGCAAAGCTTGAGATCTAGTGGAAATTGGAGCTAGCCTCTTTTAACAAGCAGACCAAAACATATCTACTTAAAACTCTCTACACACTGGACAAGATCGAAACACTCACACTTCAGGTAAACTGAAATTCTGCAGATGAATGACCTGAGGGAAAGAGCAGTCAAAATACAACAGCAGAGTGCACACAGTATACAGCAGAAACATTTCTTGAAATGCCAGTCCTTGGTCACGATATGACCTCTTATTTACAAAACTATTACTCTCAGGAGCAAGAAAGATAACTGGCTTTTCTAAGTTACAGAAGACAGATACCTAGACAAAATGCCAACACAGAGGAATTCATCTCAAAAGAAAGAACAAGTGAAAGTCATGGCGGCCAAAGATCTAATCGAAACAGATATAAATAATATGGCTGATCCAGAATTTAAAACAATAATCATAAGAATACTGGGCTTGAGAAAAGCATAGAAAGCACCAGGGAGTCCCTTACTGCAGAGATAAAAGACCTACAAACTGGTCAAGCTGAAATATAAACTGCTATAACCAAGATGTGAAACTGATTGGATGTAATGACCATAGGAAGGAAGAAGCAGAGGAATTAATATGTGATATAGAAGATAACTATGGGAAATAATGAAGCTGAGAAGAAGAGGAAAAGGAAAATATTGGATTATAAATGTAGACATAAGAAACCCAGGGACTCTACAATGTGTAAGGAGTCTCAGAAGAAGAAGAAGAAGAAAAAGAAGAGAGAAAAGGGGGCAGAAGTTTTATTTGAGCAAATTATAGCTGAAACTTCCCTAATCTAGACAAGGAAACAGACATCCAAATCCAGGAGACATAGAGAACTCCCAGAAAAATCAACAAAAGCAGCCCAACACCAAGACATATCATACTAAAATTTGCAAAATACAATGATAAGAAAGCAATCCTAAAAGAAACAAGGGAAAAGAAATCCCTATCTTACAAGATAAATAAGGATAGCAGCAGACTTAGCCACAGAAAGTTGGCAGGCCAGAAGGGAGTGGCATGATATAGTCAAAGTGCTGAATGGGAAAAAATATGCAGCCAAGAATATTCTATTCATCAAGGTTATCATTCAGAATAGAAAGAGAAATAAAGAGTTTCCCAACAAAATCTCAAAGAGTTCATGACCACTAAACCAGCTCTGCAAGAAATATTAAAGGTGACTCTTTGAGTAATTAAGAAAGACCAAAAACAACAAAGACTGAAAGGAACAGAGAAAATCTCCAGAAAAAACAAGTAATAAAATGGATGAAATTCATATCTATTAATAATCACTCTAAATTTAAATTGACTAAGTCCTCCAATCAAACGAAATAGGGTGTTCGAATGGGTAAAAACAAAACAAAACAAAACAAAACAAAACAAAACAAAACAAGACCTATCTATATGCTGCCTACAAGAGACTCATTTAAGATGTAAGACATCTGCAGATGAAAGTGGGGGGAAGGAAAACCATTTATCATGCAAGCCAATGTCAAAAGAAAGCCAGAGTAGCAATATTTATATCAGAAAAACTAGATTTTCAACCAAGACTGTAACAAGAGATGAAGAAGGGTTCTAGGTCCCAATTAAGAAGTCTATCCAATGAGGACATCTAACAATTTTAAATATTGATGCCTCCAACTTGAGAGCACTCAAGTATACAAAACAATGAATAACAAGCGTAAAGGAACTCATTGATAATAATACAATAATGGTAGGGGGTTTTAATACTCTACTTATATCAGTGGACATATCATCTATGCAGAAAATCAAGAAGGAAACAATGGCTTTGAATGACATACTGGGCTGGATGGATTTAACAGATATATTCAGAACATTTCACCCTAAAGAAGTAGAGTACACATTCTTTTCAAGTGCAAGTGGGACAATCTCCAGAATAGATCACATACTAGATCACAAATCAGTCTTCAACAAGTACAAAAAGATTGAGATCATAATATGCATAATATCAGACAATACTATGAAACTTGAGGCCAACCACAAGAAAAAATTTGGAAAGACCTCAAATTCATTGAGGTTAAAGGTAATCCTACTAAAGCATTAATGGGTCAGTCAGTACATTAAAGAAGAAATTGGAAAAAATACATGGAAGCCAATGAAAATGAAAACACAAAGGACTAAATTTGGGGTGCAGCAAAAGCATACATAAGAAGGGATATATAACAAGAACCTCAATATATAAATACATCCAGCAACCATGAAAAATCTCAAATATTCAACCTAAGTTTATACCTAACGGAGCTGGAAAAAGGACAAGAAATAAAGCCTAAAACTATCAGAAGAGGGGAAATAATAAAGATTAGAGTAGAAATATATGATATAGAAAGAAACAAATATTTGAAATTCAATGAATGTGATATACTACAGAAATAAAATAAAAAATAAGAACAATATGATCCTCTCAGTAGATGCAGGAAAAAGTATTTTACCAAGTACAACATCCATTCATGATAAAAACCCACAACAAAGTAGGGATCGAGGGAACATACTCAACATCATAAAGGGCATATATAAAAGACCCAGAGCTAACAACATCCTCAATGGGAAGAAACTGAGAGCTTTACTGCTATGGTCAAGAAGAAGACAGGGATGCCCACTGTCACACTTGTTATGTGCCATAGTACTAGAAGTCCTAGCTTCAGCAATCAGACAGCAGAAAGAAATAAAATATATTCAATTTGGCAAGAGAGTGGTCAAACTTTCACTATTCACCAATGGCATGATACTGTATGTAGAAAACACAAAACTCTTTACCAAAAATTTTCTAGAACTGATACATAAATTCAGGAAAGTCACAAGATACAAAATCAACATAGAAAGAAGTTTCACTTCTTTACAACAAAAATGAATCAGCAGAAAGAAAAATCAGCATTACACTTACAAAGGCATAAAAACTCATAAGATACCTAGGAATAACCTAACCAAATATCTATATTCTAAAAATTTTAGAACACTTCTGAAAGAAATTTAAGACAACATAAAGAAATGGAAAAATATTCCATGCTCATGGATTGAAAGAACAAATATTGTTAAAATGTCTTTACTACCCAATTTACTTTACTACTTCAATTCCTCTCAAAATAACACCAGCATTTTTCACAGAGCTACAACAAACTTAAAAACATACAAAAAATTTGTATGTAACCACAAAATTTCCTGAAGAGTCAAAGCAATTTTGAAAAAGAGAAACAAAGCTGGAGACATCACAGTTACAGACATCAAGTTATATTACAAAGCTGTAATGATCAAGGTAGTATGGTACTGGCAGAAGAACACACAGAGAGATCAGTGAAGCAGAACAGAAAACCCAGAAATGGACCCACAACTATATGGTCAATCTTTGACAAAGCAGGAAAGAATATCCAGTGTAAAAAAAAATACTGACTCTTTATCAAATGGTTTTGGGAAAACTGGAAAGGAACAAGCAGATAAATGAAACTGGACTACTTTCTTATACCATACACAAAAATGAATTCAAAATGCATCAAAGACTTAAATATGAGACAGGACCATCAAAATCCTAGAGGACAACACAGGCAACAACCTCTTTGACCCTCAGCAGTAGCAACTTCCTACCACACACATCAGCAGAGGCAAGAAAAACAAAAGCAAACGTGAACTATTGCGACTTCATCAAAATAAAAACTTCTGCATAGTAAAGGAAACAAACAACAAAACTAAAAGGCAGCCTATGGAATGGGAGAAGGTATTTGCAAATGACACATCTGATAAAGGGTTAGTATCCAAAATCTATAAAGAACTTATCAAACTCAACACTTAAAAAAAAACAAATAATCCAGTGAGGAAAGTAGCAGAAGACAGGAATATATTTTTTTCCAAAAACATCCAGATGGCTAACAGACACATGAAAAGATACTCAATATTAATCATCATCAGTGAAATACAAATCAAAACCACAGTGAGATACCACCTGACACCTGCTAAATTGGCTAAAATTCACAGTGCAGGAAACAATAGATGGTGGACAAAGATGCAGAGAAAGAGGAACCCTCTTACACTGTTGGTGGGTATGCAAACTGGTGTAGACACTGTGGAAACAATATGGAGGTTCCTGAAAAAGTTAAAAATAGAACTACCCTATGACCCAGCAATTGTACTACTAGTATTTACCCAAAGGATACAAAAATACTGATTCAAAGGGGCACATGCATGCCAATGTTTATACTAGCATTTTCAACAATAGCCAAATTATGGAAAGAGCCAAATGCCCATAGACTGATGAACGGATAAAGAAGATGTGTTTTATACATACAATGGAGTATTACTCAACCATCAAAAAGAATGAAATCTTGCCATTTGCCACAATGTGGTTGGAGCTAGAGTGTATTATGCTAAGTGAAATAAGCCAGTCAGAGAGAGACAAATACCATATGATTTCATTCACACATGGAATTTAGTAAATAAAACAGATGAGCACATGGCGGGGGTGAGAATAGAGGGAAACGAACCACAAGAGACACTTAATGATAGAGAACAAACTGAGGATTTATGGAGGGAGGTGTGTGGGAAATGGGGTAGATGGGTGATGGGCATTAAAAAGGGCACTTGTGGTGATGAACACTGGCTGTTATTTGTAATTGATAAATCAATAACTTCTACTCCTGAAACAAATATTACTCTATGTTAAAAGATTAGAATTGAAATAAAAAAACTTGAAACAAAAAATAAAATACAGGCAAAACTTTAAACTTTAATAAATTCAATTACATCAAAGTTAAGCAGTTTGGGTTTTGCTTCACTAAGGATCATTTGGGCAAAGTTAATAGGTGACAGAAAGAATATACATGCTATGTCTACAATGAAAAAAATATTTTTTATCTACCATATATTAGAACTACAAATCAAGTGTGGGGCAGCAATCTGAAAATAAAAAGAGTCAAAGAAATAATCTGAAAATTTACAGAAGAAAACCACCCTCTGCCAATACCAAAGAAAACCCCAAGTTCGTAGACAATGATATATTATTTTACATCTACAAGACTGACAAAAATTAGAAAATGAGTAAATCTGAACATGGCAAGGAGTGCAGAGAGATGTATATGCATAAGCATTTTACCCCTGGGAGAATAGTTTAAAGCAGCCATTCTTTGGAAAGCAGTATGGCACTACCTGGACAACTAAAATACACCTATAACAGGTAATTCCTCTCCTGAATATTTGTCCCTATGAAAATCTCATACAGGTACATAGTGAACACGAATGAGGATATACATGGCAGTGTTGTTTGGGTTGGGGTGTCCATTGGTGGAAAATGGATAGGTCAGTGCAGGAATGCACACCCAGAAACATAGACAGCATCTATTACGCACATTGGATCAGATGTAGCATGTAAATGAACATTAAACCACAGCACACAGTGGCAAACAGAAAGAAATGATGCACATGGATAGGAAATAGAAACACATACAACAATACACGTTCCACAAGAACACTTTCCAATGAGGAATGCACTTTAAACCCCAACACCTGCTTTTCTGTGGTGGGGGTAGTAGTAGGAATTGAAACAGCAAATGAGAATAAATGGACAAACAGAGAGGGAGGGCCTTTGGTGAATCAGTGTTATTAATATAGCATGAACTGAAGAAAATAATTCGTATCCCATTACACTAACGCCTGACTATCAAATAGGCCAAGAAAAATAAAGAAAGGAAGGAAAGGAGGGAAGTGGGGGGAGAGAGAGAGACAGAGAGAGAGGGAGGGAGAGAGAAAGAGAGAGGGGGGGATTGGAAAAAGTGTAAAAGAGGGAGTGGCAGAAGAAGCTGAAAACAGATATTTGAATTTTTGAGTCTCTGCAGAGATTTTTACATCATATTGTTTGAATCTCTGCAGAACTGTGCCATGATTGAAAACCTGTCAGCCCTCCTGAATCTGTGATTCCTCCTGCAGAAGCAGTATCTTTTATCTGGGAAAGCAAAAGGATGAAAGAAACCTTCCAGAGCCTTATAACAAGTTTTCATGAATTTGAACTCATTGAGTTACCAGCTGAGGTAACATGCAGGCACACATGGTCGTGGTCTTCCCTGTGCAACACTGGAGGACTAAAACCACCAACATTAAGATAATGAGATGACGGATAAGTTGCACCCCACCTGCACCTGCTAGCAAGGCTTCTGCACCCAAAAATGATCTTGCTCACCAGGTGCTGCTGCTTAGCATGGGTGATTGGATGGTCTTAGGAAGGAAGGCTAGGATGGGAATTGATGAGGGGCCAGTGGGTTTTCTCATTTCAGAAGTTGATTTGAACCTTTCTGGGACTTACGATTTTTAGTTGGGTAAGTTTTTTTTAGAACATTGCCTGGATATATCTGAACCATGACCTTTATAGAGAGTATGTTTTAATCTTATACCTTTAATCTTAATCTTTATATGAATCACGTAAATTAAGTGTAAGAAATCTAAAGCAGGCAATTACACCCAAATATACTGAGACAAATGTCCTCTTTAATTAGAATTAAGAGAAGTAGTCATCAGAAAAATGTGTCACATCCTACATACAGTGAAAGGCCCAACTTTAGGCATCATCCTTCCCTTCCTGTCTCCATGTGGGTCACAGGGCTTTCCTTAGGGATTTATAATGAACACTATTTCCTTAGGTGGACATCATGTGCACAGTAGGAAACATGGGGAAGGGGGGAAAAATGGAAAGTGACTCTTTCAGTGAAATTCCTTTTTTTTTTCTTTTTGTTTATATTACCTAAAGTCCTATGAGTGGGCTTGTGGAAGGAAATCTAGAGGCAGACATAGAAGGTAATTTAAAAGTCCCATATATGAAGCAGAAGAAAGCACAGAAGATTCAAAGAATCAATTAGTGCGACAAACGACCACAGAGTTTCAAATGTAGCATCTCCTTAAAAGGAAAATAAAGAAAATGTTTGTTTTCTTTTACTCATACTGCATTTTTAATATATTAAAAATTCCATTCTGACCAAATTACCATTATACATGTTATAATAACAAACTCTTATTAAAATACTGATGGCACTTCTATCTGCATTTTGGAGACATTTGTACATCATTGAAAACAAAAATAATTATTTTACAGGAACCATCTGGTTTCAGCAGATACTGAACTTGATTTATTTTGATGAACATCGAAAAAGCACTGAGAATCTGGAGACGATTTTGCGAGTTCCCTATTTTGAGTACCCCGATCAAAACACGGATTTTGTTAAAAGACCATCTCCTCGTCTCTTCACTACCCACCTCCCATACTATTTGGTTCCAAGTGGCCTGAAGAACAAAAAAGCCAAAGTAAGAAAGAGACTATGGCTGTTGAAAGATAACTGCTCTTTTTCTTTATTTCATTTCCTTTCATTACACTGACACTGCATTCATCAAGCTGAAGCAAATGTGGCATTTGACATGCTTTTATTTTCAATAGCCATTTTGTTCTTATCGTGGAGAATCTGATTTTTATCTTGTACCCTTTTCCTGATCACATATGTAATACAGCCATTAAAAATGAAAGAGTATATATCTGTGCATTTAATTAACTTTATAATGTAAATTATAATATAATACACATTTTAGATTATATATCCTTTCATTTTTTAAAATTTTTTTTAATGTTTATTTATTTTTGAGACAGAGAGAGACAGAGCATGAATGGGGGAGGGGCAGAGAGAGAGGGAGACACAGAATCAGAAGCAGGCTCCAGGCTCTGAGCCGTTAGCCCAGAGCCCGACGCGGGACTCGAACTCACGGACTCACAGACTGTGAGATCGTGACCTGAGCTGAAGTCGGACGCTTAACCGACTGAGCCACCCAGGCGCCCCTCCTTTCATTTTTTTAATTAGCTTACTTACTAGGTGCGCTTACAATACTAGCAATTCCTTCACTGCTCTCAGTGTCCTCACCACTACCTTTTCATACTTCCACCTATTTTGGTTGGGTACCATGGATAGAGGTGTGTCTGGCGGAGTAATTGAGAGCCACAGGCCAATCATGGAGGGAGACGCAATGTAGAGAAGGGGAAACCCAAAATACAAAGAACACTGAATGTCTACAAGACATAGTTAGGAAACTATAAAGTTAAAAGAAAAAACATACTTCACCCAATTGGAAGGTATTCGGGTAAAAATATGATGTAATGAAAGCAACAGAAATAATGAATACTTCCTTTCTTTGTAGATTATTTATGTATACAGAAACCCTAAGGACATTATGTGCTCATATTTTCACTTTTCAAAGAAGATGCCATTACCTGCTGCAACTACCATTGAGGAATTCATGAAACTATTTCTAGAAGGAAAAGGTAAATAAACTTATATAAAGCAAGTAATAAGTTTGCTGTCCTGCAGTGAGGTTTAAGCTTAGTGAATATGACAGAGGGTAAAAAAGAAGCTGAAGTAGAGTTGAATGAGGGTGAGTAATCAATGTATTAAGCCATTGGTAGGGTTGTCCTAGATGACCATGCCCTGCCATTGTTACAAATTATGCTGCCCCTGGCTTCTCTCAGTAGACTGTCAAGATTACAAAGTCGTATCACAAAGGAATATTTACATTTAGCTATGAAAACAGTGGTTCATAAGCACAGGGGTTTCTGTTCTAGCTCAGTGAGAAGAATCTCAGTTCAGATCACAGGTTTGGAGCTTTGCACTGCATATTGCAAATGGCTGCTGCCAGGAGCTTCTATTTGATAAAGTTCTATTCCATATTTGTTTCTTTTTTATTAAATTTTTATATATTTATTTATCTGTAAATGTTTATTTTTGAGAGAGAGAGAGTGAGAGAGAAAGGAGGTGCACGCTAGTAGGGGAGGGGCAGAGAGAGGGAGACAGAAGATCTGAAGTCTGCTCTGTGCTAACAGCAGAGAGCCCTATGCGGGGCTCCAACTCAAAAACCATGAGATCATGACCTGAACCAAAGTTAGATGCCTAACCAACTGAGCCACTCAGGCGCCACTTTTATTTATTTTTAAAGTAATCTCTACACCCAACATGGGACTCCAACTCACAACCCTAAAATCAAGAGTTGTATACTCTATCCACTAAGCAAGCCAGGAGCCCCCCCCCCCACTTCCTTTTGTGAGGAGGCACCACTGTAGCTGGTTGAGCAGGAGCCAGTCCTCTGAAGTAGAGGTGATGATCTGGAACAGGAGAGCTAAGTTTAGTGTCAAATGTACTGTGCAGAGCAGAAGTGACTCCTCAGGGAGCCCACATGTTCCATGTAGCCAGGAAAAAGTTCTATGTGCTTGGGAAGACCAGGAGGAGTGAGAAGGAGAGGATTCTTTCCTCCATTTTCCTCCTTGGTTTTTCTAACCACATGCTATGTTGATTTTGTGTCTATTTTAAGAGACTAATTTCTCCTCGAGTTCATGTAATTGTTTTCTGGTAGAAGCTTGATGGTTCTCCCATAACCAGGTGCTAGGGGAAATCAGGACTCTAGCAGCACACTTCCTTTTCCTTCTTTGTTACTAAAGACTCCTGCATCTCCTAAGACTATAACTCATTTTCAGTGTGTTCAACACATTTACTCAATGACTATCTATTCTCCTCGCAGTGCTGGGAAGCCTTTGGTTTGACCACATCAAAGATTGGTATGAGCACAAAAGCCTCTTCAACATCGAGTTTATGATGTATGAGGAGTTGAAAAAGGTGAGAAAAGTGACATTAGTGACTTCACAGAATCTGTAAGGTAGCCTGGCTGAACGTATTGATTGCTCATGCCCAGAACACCCAAAGGGCGATATCAAATTTGAGATCCCAGACGAAGTGGACCAGGAGACATTTTTCCAGTATCACTTCTGTACTTTGCCAGGTTTTCATTTACAACCAATACTGGAAGTTTCTTTTCAAAAATCGTCTGTGTGTGGGGCGCCTGGGTGGCTCAGTCGGTTAAGCGTCCGACTTCGGCTCAGGTCATGATCTCACGGTCTGTGGGTTCGAGCCCCGCATCGGGCTCTGTGCTGACAGCTCAGAGTCTGGAGCCTGTTTCAGATTCTGTGTCTCCCTCTCTCTGTGACCCTCCCCCATTCATGCTCTGTCTCTCTCTGTCTCAAAAATAAATAAACGTTAAAAAAAAAATTAAAAAAAAAATCGTCTGTGTGTGAGGAATTATCTATATATGTATATGATATGCATAAGTTTGATTATTTAGAGTCAGACTATTGGTCTGTCTTTCATGGATTGTGAAATCTATTTTCTGCACTATTCATTGTAATAACATTCTAAATGTTATGTTCATCATTCTTGAGTGCATCTCTTGGGAAACTTTAATCTTGTCTGCATTGTGTATGATTAAAAATTCCCAGAAAAATTAAATGAAAATGGCTCTATATGATTAGACATAATTCAGCACCCAGTACAGTCAACTCTAATTGGCTTAAAATGTAGGAACTTCTGTTATTTATTGACTGAATCCCAGAGGAAGGCTACCGTTATGCTGAGTGTTACCGCTAAGCAATCAAGAATGTCCCAGCATTATCTGTCTTTCTTTTGTATCATATTTGGTGTGGCAAGGATGTCTCCCGTCACGGTAGCAAGGCAGTTGTAGTTGTGTCCTCAGATGATAACATGTAAGGCAGAAAGAGAGGGAACTGGGATAAAGGGGCCTTCTTGCCCTGCTTTATTTCTACTTTTTCTCTAGGAGGAAAATCATAGTAACTTCTCTTTGACTTCCTCTTTCTTTTTTAAAAAAGTTTATTTTGGGGCGCCTGGGTGGCTCAGTCGGTTGAGCGCCGACTTCGGCTCAGGTCACGATCTCGCGGTCCGTGAGTTCGAGCCCCGCATCGGGCCCCTGTGCTGACAGCTCAGAGCCTGGAGCCTGTTTCAGATTCTGTGTCTCCCTCTCTCTGACCCTCCCCCATTCATGCTCTGTCTCTCTCTGTCTCAAAAATGAATAAAAACGTAAAAAAAAATTTTTTAAAAAAGTTTATTTTGAGAAAGAGAGTAAGAGAGCATAAACAGTGCAGGGGCATAGAGAGAGGGAGGGAGGGAAAGAGAGAGAGAGAATCCCAAGCAGGCTCAGATCAGTCAGTGTAGAGCCGGAGGCAGGGCTCAATTTCATGACCCATGAGATCATGACTTGAGCTGAAATCAAGAGTCAGGCACATAACCAACTGAACCACCCAGGAGCCCCTTGACTTCCTCCTTCTGTTTCAATGCCAAAATTGGGTCATATGACCAATGAGAATAATCTCTTGTAGAGACAATAGAATTGCTTTGAGGATCATGGATCAATTAGAATCATTACTGAATCAGGACTGGGCACTAATGCCAGAACATCACCAGGTGAACTCTTAGCAGGGAAGAAGAGAAAGAGCTGAGAGGCAAGTTCTCCTAAGGACGTCTCCATCCTGAGTATTTGTTACTAGTCTGTTACACCTGCCCCAGAGCATGATACTAAGCCTAGACTTTCTTGTTGAGTCCATATCACCTACCAAATAGAGATTCAGTGTCTGGCTCGCCTTGAAACCTTCCTCACGATATGATCCCGCTATTGCTTCCACCCTCATCTCCCATATTCTCATCCAAAGCCAGTTTCCACTAGCTCTACGGAAATTGAACTTCTAACTGTCCTGTGACCTGTTATCTCACAACTTCTACGCAACCACGATGTTGCAGATATTCTTTCATTTCTCTAGACTCCATATCTTTAGTTTGTCTACCTAGAAAATTCCCATTTTTACTTTAATTCCCAGAACAAATTTCTTGTCTTTGTTGAAATATTCTGAGTTCTGTTACACAATTAGCCTTTCCCAAAGGTCCTTGTACTGAATTCCTAGGATTCATCCCCAGTTGTGTCTCTGTTCACTCGCACCATCTCACAGGGCAGTGTCTGTCATTTAGTAGCTACTCCCCAAATACTTGCTGGTAACACAGATAAAACAAAATACGAGTGTTCTCAAAATGAACCCAAATGTGCTCTCAAACAGTGGACAAGTGATGGATTAATTTATCAAGAAGGAATAAGCAAGTCACATCTCAAGGAACAGCTCCACTTTCTAAGCAACCTAAGCACCTACGATGTTCACTCCCATAATGATATTTATCTATGACACTTGTATAAGTCTTCTTTGTGATAACATGCATAATTTATCATACTGTGATTTGTTTCAGGATCTCAGAGGTTCTATATTAAAAATCTGCAAATTTCTGGGGAAGGAATTAAGTGATGAGGACATGGATACTGTGGTGAGCCAGGCCATGTTTGAGAACATGAAGTTAGACCCACGGGCAAATTATGACAATATACTAAAGGACCAATTTGGGATACAAGAAAAAGGTCATTTCCTTCGCAAAGGTGAGGTTGAACAGTGAATGTCTGTATTGTACTGTGTCACAAATGAACCAAGTGTAGCTTCTAAGCTTCCTGGCTCACTTTTCTAACATGGACCCTTATGGCCCAGTTCCCGTCACTAGACAAATGATTTTCCATGATTTCTTCTTGTTGCTCTTCAAGAGACTATATAATGTAAGTGAATGTATCTGATGAATAGCCTAAAATCAAAAGGCCTTCTCCATGGCCCCTGGAAATCTACCAATGCCAGTACAATGTCTGCCACAAAATGGTTGTTCATTTACTGTTAGATTGTTTCCTTCCATTAGCATGGGATCAGCACATGATGATGAGGCAATGCTGGGCTGTTGGCCAACAATGACTGCCCTTCCATTTCTGTGATTTATCCCTGAGTCTCCCCAGGGCTGAATTAACAACATGCATTCACTGATCTTTTGTTATTGCACAGGACTATCATGTGTCCTCTAGTAAACCTCATAAAAATGTGTAAGTTTCTCTCATTTATTATAATATCTCATACCTCTGATGAGTGAGTTTTTAAGTGAATGACTCCTTCCTGTAACTGATAAATTTCACCATGTTTTAATATTTTTGTTACTTGTATAATCATTCTAAGTTATATTTATGATCTTCTATCTTAGTACATGGAACATCTGTAATACAGAACTATAGACATAAATTTTGCACTTAATCATAGGGTTCCATGCCTCTTTTTCAAGTAGTAATAAATATTGGCTTTGATTTCTCTCAGTATTTCTGTCACCTGAACTCTTCATATATCTTTACCTGCTCAATTAAAAAATGTGAAGCACTGGTAACTCAGAGCCAACCTAAAGTGGAGACATTCCCTTCCTGTTATGCTCAGAACACCCTGTCTTGTAGTAGACCACATCCCTTCTCAACTGCCATAATCATTGCACTTGAAGTTTGTTTTCCCTTGAAAAAATAAAATTTTCTGTGTTTATACATCTTTAACTTACCTGAAAATGAGAGACTCAAATAGCTAAGAAGACAAGGAGGAGGAGCCAATTTTCCTTGTGGAAGTAGAGCACATTCCCATATGTTTCTTCTACATAGACAATTACTTTTCTCTTACATTTTATCTAAAGGAACATCATTTGCACTAACTTTACCACTCCTACATGGTTTCCTTTGTGTTTTCAGTTTTGTTAGTATTTCAGTTTGTTTCAGTCATTTGTTTATTTCAGAGTGCTTTTACAATCAGTGTTTCCTGTCTTGCCTTTCCTTCTATCACCACATTTGTCATCACATCTCTGTGTCTATAACTTTTTTAAATATAATTTATTATCAAGTCAGCTAACATACATTGTATACAGTGTACTTTTTGTTTCGGTGATAGATTCCCGTGATTCTTCGGTTACATACAACACCCAGTGTTCATTCCAACAGGTGAGATGCCCATCACTTATTTTCCCCTCTCCCCTGCGCCCCCCCGCCCACCCATAAACCCTTACCTTTGTCTCTGTATTTAAGAGTCTCTTATGGGTTTGCCTCCCTCTGTGTTTGAAGTTATTTTTTCCCATTGCCTTCCCCCACGGTCTTCTGTTAAGTTTCTCTCAAGTTCCACATATAAGTGAAAACATATGATATGTCTTTCTCTGACTGACTTATGTCACTTAGCATAATGCCCTCTAGTTCCATCCACGTTGTTACAAATGACCAGATTTCATTCTTTCTCATTGCCAAGTAGTATTCCATTGTATATATAAACCACATCTTCTTTATCCATTCATCAGTTGATGGACATTTCGGCTCTTTCCATAATTTGGCTATTGTTGAAGGCACTGCTATAAACATTGACCCTTTCAAACAGCATACTTATATCCCTTGGATAAATACCTAGTAGTGCTATTGCTGGGTCATAGGGTAGTTCTATTTTTAATTCTTTGAGGAAACTCCACACTGTTTTCCAGAGCGACTGCACAAGTTTGCATTCCCACCAACAGTGCAAGTGGGTTCCTGTTTCTCCACATCCTCACCAATATATGTTGTTTCCTGAATTGTTAATTTTAGCCACTCTGACTGGTGTGAGGTGGTATCTCAATGTGGTTTGATTTGTATTTCCCTGATGATGAGTGACATGGAGCATCTTTTCATGTGTCGGCCATCTGGACGTATTTTTTGAATAGACACTGGAAAAGTGTCTATTCATGTCTTCTGCCCATTTCTTCACTGGATTATTTGTTTTTCAGGTTTTGAGTTTGCTAAGTTCTTTATAGACTTTGGATACTAACCCTTTATCAGATATGTCATTTGCAAATATCTTCTTCCATTCCGTCAGATGCCTTTTAGTTTTGTTTTGTTGATTGTTTCCTTTGCAGTGCAGAAGCTTTTTATCTTGATGAGGTCCCAATCGTTCATTTTTGCTTTTATTTCTCTTGCCTTTGGAGACGTGTCAAACAAGAAATAGCTGCAGGTGAGGTCAAAGACGTTGTTGCCTGTTTTCTCCTCCAGGGTTTTGATGGTTTTCCTGTCTCACATTCAGGTCTTTCATCCATTTGGAGTTTATTTTTGTGTATGGTGTAAGAAAGTGGTCCAGTTCATTCTTTGGCATGTTGCTGTCCAGTTCTCCCAGCACCATTTGCTAAAGAGACTATCTTTTTTCCATTGGATACACTTTCCTGCTTTGTTAAACATTAGTTGGCCATACATTTGTTGGTCCAATTCTGGGTTCTCTATTCTATTCCATTGATCTATGTGTCTGTTTTTGTGCCAGTACCATACTGTCCTGTTGATTACAGCTTTGTTGTAGAGTCAGGGGTTTTGATGCTTCTCACTTTGGTTTTCTTTTTCAACATTCCTTTGGCTATTCTGGGTCTTTTGTGGGTCCATATAAATTTCAGGATTGTTTGTTCTAGATTTCAGAAAAATGCCAGTGCAATTTTGATTGGGATTGCATTGAATGTGTAGATTGTTTTGGGTAGTGTTGTCATTTTAACAATATTTGTTCTTCTAATCCATAAGCAAGGAATGTTTTTCCATTTCTTTGTGTCTTCTTCAATTTCTTTCATAAGTTTTCTATAGATTTCATCATACAGCTCTTTTACATCTTTGGTTAGGTTTACTCCTAGATATTTTATGGTTCTCAGTGCAGTTGTAAATGGGATCAATTTCTTGATTTCTCTTTCTGTTACTTGTTTATTGGTGTATAAAAACGCAACCAATTAATATACATTGATTTTGTATCCTGCGACTTTGCTGAATTCATGTATCAGTTCTAGCAACTTTTTGGTGGAGTCTTTCATGTTTTCCATGTACAGTATCATATCGTCTATAAAAAGTGAAAGTTTGACTTCTTCTTTGCCAATTTTGATGCCTTTTATTTCATTTTGTTCTGATTGCTGAGGCTAGGACTTCCAACACTATGTTAAACAACAGTGGTGAGAGTGGATAGCCCTGTCATGTTCCTGATCTCAGAAAATTAACTAACTTTGCTAGTTAAGGGTCTGTTCAAATTTTCTATATCTTCCCATTTGAGTATTGGTAGTGTGTGGGTGTCTAGAAAATTGTCCATTTCTTCCAGGTTGTCCAGTTTTTTGGCATATAATTTTTCAAAGTATTCTCTAATTGTTTTATTTCTATGGTGTTGGTTGTGATCTCTCTTCTTTCATTAATGATTTTATCTATTTGGGTTCTCTCTCTTTTCTAATTAGAAGTCTGGCTAGGTGGTTATCAATTTTGTTCATTTTTTCAAAAACAAACAGCTCTTAGATTCATTGATCTGTTCTATTCATTTTTTGGATTCTATACTTTTTATTTCTGCTCTAATCTTTATTATTTCTCTTCTTATGCTGGTTTTGGGGTTTCTTTGCTCTTCTGCTTCTAGTTCCTTTAAGTGTGCAATTAGGTTATGTATTTAGGACCTTTCTTGCTTCTTGAGATAGGCCTGGGTTGCAATGTATTTTCCCCTTAGGACTGCCTTTGCTGCATCCCAAAGGGTTTGGACTGTCATGTTTTCATTTTAATTTGCTTCCATATATTTTTTAATTTCTTCTCTAATTGCCCGGTTGATCCATTCATTCTTTAGTAGGATGTTCTTTAACCTCCATGCATTTGGAAGCTTTCTAAATTTTTTTTTGTGGTTGATTTCAAGTTTAATAGCATTGGGATCTGAAAATATGCATGGTATGATCTCATTTCTTATATATTTATTGAGAGCTCTTTTGTGACCCAGTATGTGATCTACCTTGAAGAACATTCCATGCGCACTCGAAAAGAATGTGTATATTGCTGCTTTTGGATGAAAAGTTCTGAATATATCTGTCAAGTCCATCCAGTCCAGTGTGTCATTCAAGGCAATTGTATCTTTATTGATTTTCTGCCTAGATGATCTGTCTATTGTTGTAAGTGGAGTGTTAAAGTCCTCTGCAATTACCATATTCTTACCAATAAGATTGCTTTTGTTTGGTATTAATTAATTTATGTATTTGGGTGTATCAAGTTGGGGGCATAAACATTTACAATTGTTAGCTCTTCTTGATGGATAGACCCATAATTATGATATAATGTCCTTCTTCAACTCACGTTACAACCTTTAGTTTAAAATCTAGTTTGTCTGATATAAGTATGGCTACTCCATCTTTCTCTGGACTTCCAGTAGCATGATAGATGGTTCTCTAACCCCTCACTTTCAATCTGAAAGTGTCCTCAGTTCTAAAATGAGTCTCTTGTAGGTGACATACAGATGGATCTTGGGTTTTTTGTCCATTCTGATACCTTATGTCTTCTGAGTGGAGCATTTAGTCCATTTTCATTCAGACTTATTATTGAAAGATACGGATTTAGTGTCATTGTGTTGTCTGTAGGTTTCATGCTTGTGGTGATGTCTCTGGTCCTTTGTAGTCTTCACAGCATTTCACTCACAGAGTCCCCCTTAGGATTTCTTGCAGGGCTGGTTTAGTTCATGAGCTCCTTCAGTTTTTGTTTGTATGGGAAAGGCTTTATCGCATAAAAATCCTTGACTGCATACTTTTTGTATTAAGCACATTGAATATTTCCTGCCACTCCCTTCTAGCCTGCCAAGTTTCAGTGGTTAGGTCTGCTACTATCCTTATGTTTCTACCCTTGTAGATGAAGGCCCATTTGTCCCTAGCTGCTTTCAGAATTCTCTCTTTATCTTTGTATTTTGCCAGTTTCACTATGATATGCCTTGCAGAAAACCAATTCTTGTTAAATCTGAAGGGAGTTCTGTGCTTCCTGAATTTGGATGTCTGCCTCCTTACCCAAATGAGGGAAGTTCACAGCTATAATTTGTTCAAGTAAACCTTCTGCCCCTTTCTCTCTCTTTTCCTCTTTCAGAACTCTTATGATATGGATATTATTTTATGTTTCATTGAATCCCTTAGTTCTCTAATTCTCCCTTGTGGGCTAGTATTTTCTTATCTCTCTTTCCACAGCTTCATTGTTTCCCACAATTTTATCTTCTATTTCACTTAATCTCCCCTCTACTTCCTCCCTCCTTGATTTCACTGCATCTAATTTATTTTGCACTTCATTTACAGCATTTCTTAATTCATCATGACTATTCCTTAGTTCTTTGATCTCTGCAGCAATAGATTCTCTG
The DNA here is from genome assembly GCF_024362965.1 of Panthera pardus. Taxonomy (NCBI): domain Eukaryota; kingdom Metazoa; phylum Chordata; class Mammalia; order Carnivora; family Felidae; genus Panthera; species Panthera pardus. The sequence continues at coordinate 46,556,356 of NW_026526732.1, read as the reverse complement.
CTGTCTTTTATGCTTTTTACAAGTCCAGCAATAATCTTATGACTATTATTCTAAATTCTTGCTCAGATATATTGTTTGCATCTGTTTAGCAATTCTCTAGTGTCATTTCTTCCTGGAATTTCTTTGAGGAGAATTCTTCTGTTTTGTCATTTTGGCTAGTTTTCTGTCCCATATGTGTTTTAATAGTATGTCCTGCACTTGTGAGCACTTTTATATTAAAAAGGGGTCATACACTGTCCAGGGCCTGGCCCTTCAGGAGGTGTTTTTTGGAGTATGTTTCTTGCTCTCTGTTGTCACTTTGGTTGCTTTATCTCCCTACTTGTAGTGATGTTTTGGCCCCTCCACCAGGTATGCTTTGATTTGTTCATTGAAGTAACTCTGGAAAAAATTTTAAAAACAGTGGAGGTGGTGGAAGAAACCTTATCCCATACAAAGAGAGAAATAACAGGGGTGGGGAAAAAGGAAAGGAAAAAAAATTGACTGGGCAGAGAATCAGAGAAACTATACAGCCTAACCCAGAGAGAGAGACAGAGAGAGAGGAAAATAATGAAGAAGGAGATACAGAAGATGTATAAAAAGAATAGATTAAAAATGTCTGCATGAGGCGTCTGGGTGGCTCAGTCAGTTAAGCATCCTACAATGGCTCTGGTCATGATCTCGGGGTTTTTGGTTTTGAGCCCCATGTCGAACTCTGTGCCGACAGCTCAGAGCCTGGAGCCTGCCTCAGATTCTGTGTCTCCCTCCCTCTTTGCCCCTCCCCTGCTTGTGCTCTGTCTCTCAACAATAAATAAATGTTAAAAATTTTTAAAAAGAATTTCTGATTAAACAAACCAACAACCAGAATAACCAGAATAGACAAGGGAAGGAATAAGAGAAAGAAAAGGAATAAGAAAAAAAATTATACACACACACACACTCATAAAATAAGAATTGACCAAGAACCAATTCAGAAAATGCAAAAACGCTGGACCTATATCTGCCAGTGCCTTGGGGCTGGTGGCTGTGCTGGTATGGAGGAGGGGGGATATGATTCCATCCAGTGTCAATCTTGCTCCAGTAGATACATAGTTACCAGGTGTAGAGGGGCATGGTTTCCTATAGGCAGGACCTGCCTCCACTGTGGTCTCCTTGTCCGTTTCCCGAAGCCCCAACTTGTTGGTGATGGGGAGATAAATGGGACACCCCAGCTTCTCCCCACCAGACTGGGAGTCCCAAACCACTCTTTTCAGGCTATCCTCACAGTGCCCTGCCGGTGCAAGTGGGCCAGTTCGTTCAATGTCTTAAAGGATCCTTCTCTGCACAGCCTGGTTCCGGGGAAGTGCCACTCCGTCAAGCCAGCCAACAAAGGGCTTCTGACTCCTCACAGTGCCACATGGGCACAAGCCACTGGTTTGCCCTGCTCCACAGTCTCCTGTGCCTCCCAGGTGCTAGACTGGGATTCAAACCCCCGTGTCTTAAAGGATCTCACTTCCTGCGTCCCGGTCCCAGGGTAGGGTCACTCCACCAGCCAACTGACAAAGGGTCTCTGACCGGCAGGCACCTGCAGGCTCTTTTGTCCTTGGAGGCTATATGACTTCTTCCCACAGCACCATAGGGAGAGGATAGCTCTCTCCGACTGCACCTGTCAGCTCGAGAGCTGGGGCTGGCTCCACTTCTCCTCAGGTGCATGAGCAGGACAGCAGGCTCCAGTCCAGACAAAGCTCCGCAACCCTAGAATGAGGTAGAAATTGCTTCTTTTTCCTTTTTTTCCATTCCCCGGTCTGTGGTTTTGGGGTTTTTTAAATATTTTTTTAATGTTTATTTTTGAAGGAGAGAGAGACAGAGTGTGAGTGGAGGAAGGGCAGAGAGAGAGGGAGACACAGAATCCGAAGCAGGCTCCAGGCTCTGAGCTGTCAGCACAGAGACCGACGCGGGGCTCGAACTCACGGACCGTGAGATCATGACCTGAGCTGAAGTCGGACGCTTAACCGACTGAGCCACCCAGGGGCCCCCCGGTCTGTGGTTTTTCTCTTGTCCAAATTCATTCCTACACTTCCACAGTTTCTCTTTCTCTTCCTTTTGTCTCTCCACTGAAGGGGATCCCTCCCTCTGTGCCTACGCCCCCCCCACATTTTCTCTCTCCCAATTTGCAATCACACACCTATGGCCTCCCAAGTTGTCCCTGTGGGCCTCTGGAGATGCTTCTGTCACTCTGTAGCCTGGATTCCTGGGATTCCCAGTCTTCTGGCCTCAATACTGCCATGTTGGAGGGAGGAGGGAACTAGGGTCCCCCTACTTCTCTGCCATCTTGACTCCTCCTGTGTCTATAAGTTTAATGTAAAACTGTAATAAACCTTCTGTGGGTACAGATGGAAGAGTTGCAGGTGAGCCATTCAAAACTGTAAGAACTTGGGCTATATTTTAAAAATTCTCTGAGCAACCATGTCCTTATCAGTAAATATTTGCCCAGGGCCATCTGACTTTTGAAACTTTTAAAGGACTCCTGTGAACTCTAATAGCCCATGCTAGCCTGGAACAAAATAGTAAAGTAGCTGCAGCTGACAGCTAAGGAGTTGGGCTAGTTTTCTTAAATCACATCATATTTACTGTGATCAGTTTGTGTGCCCTCTTGCCATCAGGTGGGAGAGGAAGGGCATGCTCATGTGCAGGAGCAAATGGGGCCTTAGCGGGGAGGAAAATGGAAGGGTAAACAATGGTGTTTCTCCCAACACTAGGGCATCATGCCCCCTCATCCCAGAGTTTTCGTTGAAACAATTTGTTTGCTTTTCCTCCAGGTACCATTGGAGACTGGAAAAATTACATGACTGTTGAGCAGAATGAAAGGTTTGACAAGATTTTCCAAAAGAATATGAAAGATTTTCCCTTGAAGTTCATCTGGGATATGAATGAGGAATAGAATTCTAGGTGATGCACAACTATTTTCAGAAATCACCTTCAGAAGGAAATATATTGAATTTTACATTTTCATCTTTGACTGTCATGGGCTTATTACTGAAAACTCTCAATGATTAATAAATATTAATATGTTGTCTTTACATCGTTTGCCATCTGTGGCCTGTTTTCCATTTGCTGAATTCCTCAGTTTGTGATCAGGAGAGGATTCCTCTCTTTGTTTTGGTGTATAATTATGGAGTTGATTTTATTCTACATTCAGCAATTCCAAAGCTCTTGAGCAACAAAGGAGGTCTTAATGTATGATTGATTTGAAATCATAAAATAGAAGCCTTGTCACTTATAAAAAAACTGTTTATGGTTTTTCTTCATATTTTAGAATTTAATTTTTAGGTGATCAGATGAGTCAACATTTCATTTTATGGTTTCTATGTTTTGTTTCTAACAGAGTGTTCCTGTCACAAGTATTTTCATGTATTCATAAATCCTATTTTTATTTAATCTGAACATTTAGCTTGTGTTGTAAGACACAAATCATTTAATGAATAGCCATCATTTTCCTACTGATTAAAATAGACATTATCTTGTTCTAAAGAATTTTCTGCCCATGAGTTGATTTACATAAAATGAGGTATGTTCTGTTGATATACTTTTCTTTTTCATAACCATGCCATAATTTCTAACATAAACTGTCATGATGAGTTTTGTTAGAATTTTGTTAAGTATTGCTTTACTCTTAAAAAAATCATTTGAAAACTGACATCGACACTAATTGAGTCTTCCCATTCAGAGATTTTATACACTCACCATTTATTTGTGGGGTTTTTTCTGGTCACTTAGTGAAGGTACATGGCCCTTAAATAAGCCTTGCTCATTTCTTATAAAGTTTATCCTAATCAGGTATAGATGGTATTTGTAGCTATTGGGAGGAGGATTTTTTTTTCTTTTTTCTTTTTAGAGAAAGAGAGAGCAAGAGTAGGGGAGAGGGGTGGGGGTGGGGCAAGAGAGGGAGAGGGAGGGAGAGAGAGGGGGAGAGAGAGAGACAGAGAGAGAGAGAGAATCTTAAGCAGGCTCCATGCTCAGCAGGGAGCCTGACGCAGAGCTCAATCTCACAAATCTGGAATCATGACCTGAGCCAAAATCAAGAGTCAGATTTTCAGTGGACTGAGCCACCCAGCTGCCCCAGGGCACCTCTTTAAATTTTGCACCAGATGTAGGTGTCTTAATCACCTTATCATAGTCCTTAGGAGTTCCATAATGCTTTTCAGAGTTTCTTGGCCTCCATTCCCCAAAACATTAGGTATTTGCCATCTGGAGCTTTTAATAATGCTTCCAGAGTCTGCATTACTTCATAATTTTGTGCCACCAATCATGCCTTAAGAAAAAAGTGTATAAATGCTGATGTAAGGCAAATCCAATTAAAAGGTTACATGAACATTTCCTAGTTAAGGGGAAACCAGCAACAGTAATCAATAATATCTCTTATGAATGACAAGGATGAGTTCTTGATTGTACTGTCACAGACTCCAAAGATATATGTACCGAGAAGCAAAAGGATGCATTCCAGGAGAAAAGAGATCGTGGACTTTCAATATCTATGTGCTAGCACATTATTTGTGTTATGGAGGTGTAGACAGGAAGTAGGTAAACTACTTCAAGTAGCTTACCGTGTTTGTCTTTCAGAGAATATTAGGCAGCAAAGGTAGGCATTTTATAATGATATATCCAAATGAGTCACACTTCTAGTAGGAAGTGACTTCAGGGAGACCAATGAGTTCTAAAGTGATGGGAAAAGTTTTTCATAAATGACACAAGGAGTACAAGTTCATATAAATATGTGCATGGGTATAACATCAGCTTGTTTGCTGCTCTAGGACCTGTGTCAAGGTAACAGACAGAATACTGCCAAAAAGGTATGCTGTGAAGTTTATAGGCTTTTGTTCAAGTCATGTTTGTTGGGCAAGCCACTTGGAAAGAAAAGGTAAGGGGGGGCTTCTTTGCATAAATGAAGGTGCTCAGGGGACAAGCAGAATGAAGCCATATTATTGCCCCAAGCAGACAATTAGAGACCTGGAAATTACTATACTGTGAGCTACTTCCACATGCTGAAGATATTAATCAACAGGTTATTGGTTGGACCATACCAGTTCAAACATGTCTAAATGTGACATAATCAGTAAAATAAAATGAATTACACTCCAAATTGGTGGTATCTTTAATAGGTTGATTCTTATGGAACTCAGACTGTCTAGATAGTATGGATCTGGAACGTTTTCAGATGTTCTAGACAGCTGTACTTTTTGGATAATGTTTTCTAAAAGAACTTTTTAAACAATTTGGATGGACCCCCTTCAGTAACAGCTGCACAAATGTTGCCTGCATTTACATCTGTAGCAAGCAAAATTGCTTCAAGTTAAAACAATTCTTTTTTTTTTCAAGTTTAAAAATTTTTGATTTTATTCATTTTTAAGAGAGAGAGACAGAGTACGAGTGGGAGAGGGGCAGAGAGAGAGAGGGAGACACAGAATCTGAGCAGGCTCCAGGCTCTGAGCTGTCAGCACAGAACCTGACATGGGGCTCAAACTCACGAACGGTGAAATCATGACCTGAGCCGAAGTCGGAAGCTTAACCAACTGAGCCATCCAGGTGCCCCTCAAGTTAAAACAATTCTGAAGGGCAGCCCGCTTGTTTCCATTTTGGGCTGTAATGAATAATACTGCTATGAACATTTATGTACAAGTCTTTGAGAAGACATATGTTTGTATTTCTTTTGGGTCGATTCCTAGAGGTGGAAATGCCAAACTGCTTTTCAAGGAGACTACCTTTACATCTCCACCATTTGTGAGGATCCCTATTTCTCTATACTCTTGCTAATGCTTGTTGTTATCTGGCTTTTTTATTATAGCTATTCTAGGGGGTATGAAGTAGTATATCATTGTTGTTTTACTTTTCATTTCCGTAATAACAAAATGCTGTTGATCATCTTCTCATATGCTCATTAGTCACTTGGCAAGTATATCTTGCCAAAATATCTATTCAACATTTTGCCCATTTTATTTATTTGTTTGTTTGTTTTGGAGAGCTTGAGCAGGGAAGGGACAGAGAGTGAGGGACAAAGAGAATCTTAAGCAGGCTCCATGCCCAGGATGAAGCCTGAGGTGGCGCTCAATGTCATGACCAACTGTGAGATTATGACCTGAGCCAAAATCAAGTTGGACACTTAGCACACTGAGCCACCCAGGGGGCCCCATTTTTTCCATTTTTAAAAAAGTGTTGCTTATCTCCTTACTATCAAGTGTAAGAGTTCTTTACATAGTCTGGATACTCTTATTGGTAATTCACAAGTATTTTCTTAGTCTGTACCTTAACTTTCGATTTTAAAATGATGTCTTTTGAAGTGGTAAAGTTTTGAAATTTGATGAAGTCCAAATTATCAATTTTTTCATTTTATGACTTTGCCTTTTCTGTCGTCAGAAATTCTTGCCTTCCTAACAAGGTCAAGGAAATTATTTCCAACATTTCTTTTACTAGTTTTCTCATGTGAACTCTTGAATTAGAGTCTTCAATCTATTCTGAAGTAATTCCTGTGTTTGTGGAAAAGGTTGAAATTCATCTTTTTGATGTAGATATCTAAATATCCCAGATAATTTATTGAAAAGACCATCCTTTTTCTCACTGACTTACCTTGGCACCTTAGTGGAAAATAAATTGACCATAAATAAAAAGTTTGTTTCTGGAGGGATGTCTGATGGCTCAATTGGTTAAGCATGCAAATCTTCATTTTGCCTCAGGTCATGATTTCATGGTTTGTGAGTTCAAGCCCCACATCACAGCACAGAGCCTGCTTGGTATTCTCTGTCTCCCTCCTCTTCTGCCCTTCCCTTGTTTGTGCTCTCACTCTCCTCTCTCTCTCTCCCTCTCTCTCTCTCTCTCATAAACAAACAAATAAACAAACATTTTTAAAAAGTTTGTTTCTGGAGGGGGAGGAGCCAAGATCGTGGAACAGCATGGAAGCTTTTTTTTCTCCCATCCATGAAATACAGCCAGACCAACACTAAACCATCCTACAGACCTAGAAAACTGATTGGAGGATTAACACAACAATCTGCACAACCTGAACCACAGAATTCAGCAGGTTCGCGGCACGGAGAGCTGAACTTGGGGAGTGAGAAGCCTCGGGAAGGGAGGTGCTTTTGCGGGCGGAGAGAGAACAGAGATGGGGGTGGGGTAGGGAGAATACAAGAAAAGCACGCTTCCCCAAAAGCAGCTGGAGAGAAAGTGGAAAATTGGAAATAGCCACAGGGACTAAACTAAAAAGGGAGAAGGAAGAAAGGAGAGGGTTTAAATTCCATTAAGACTGTAAACAAGGGGAGCGCAAAGGCTGCAACCCTGCAGCTCGATACCTGGCGGTGCTCTGGTGGGAAGGGCAAATCCCCAGGAACAGAATGGGGTCTGGGAGGTCCTCGGGCCACACGGGGAAAAGCGGTTCCACTGCTGGAAGGACATTTGGTAGAGACTGTTGAAGCCACCTGGTCCCAGCAGACTTCAGAGGCGGCCACATTCGCTGGTGCTGGGGCAAGATTGTTGAGGGTGAAGCCTGGTGCCAGATGTGTTTTGTGATTTTCCATAATCCTTGAGACACTGCTGCTACACTGTCTCGCAAACATTTTCTGGGACGGGCTGGCACGTGGCCTCAGTCTCGGGGCACCGGCAGCAGCAGGGTCAAGCAAGCGTTCCTGGGTGCAGCCGATATTCCGATATTCAGCCATTGCTCATTCGGCCATTGCTCAGTGAGACCCTCTCGCAGAGGGGCGGAACGGGTCAAAGCCGCAGCCCTTCAGAAGTAAGGGGCCGGGAAAACAGCCGCATCTGAGACAAAACTTGGGAGAGAGGTACTGCCTGGAGCCTGGTCACGGAGAGTGAAAAAGCAGGGAGTGGACAGTTGCTGAAGACAGGACCGGTGCGCGATTGCTGATCCAGAACAGACTGGGTGGCTGGGTGGCGCCATTTTTAACCACTCCCACGCCTGTGCATACACACCTATGAACACTGCAACAATCCACCCCAGGAGGCTAGCAGCGCCATCTAGTGGAGAGCGGAGCTGTTACACTGAGCCCCACCCAACTGGGCTAACTGCTCTTCAAGAACACAAGCCTCACTGCCAACTTAATTTATGGATTATGAAGAGCTACATAGACTGACTTCTAGGGGAAAACGAAGCAGTTTTAGTCCTACTTCAATCTGTTAGCAGGTTCATCTATTCAATTTTTTTCTTTTTCTTTTTCCTTTTTCTCTTTTACAATTCTTTTTCTTGAATACAGAAAAGGAAAAAAATTCATTTTTATTTTCAATTTTTATTAAAAATATCTCTTTAATTTTTATTACCATATTTTTTACTTTTGTGTAAATTTTTTCAAATTCTACTTTACTTCCATCACTTTATTTTAGTCTACTTCAGTGTACTCACCTTTTCAAATTTTCAAACAATTTCCTTTTTTGCTTTATTTTTCTTTTTGTCTCTTTTTCATTTCTTTTCTTTTTCTTGAATGCAGAAAGAGAAAAACTTCATTTTTTACCTTCAATCTCTTTTAAAAATATTTTTATTTAATTTTTATTACTATATTTTTTTGCTTTTATGTAAATTTCTTCAAATTCTATCTTACTCCATCATTTTATTTTAGTCTACTACAGTCTATTCACTTTTCCAAATTTTCAAACGATTTCTTTTTTCTTTCTTTTTTCTTTTTATCTTTTTTCTCTTTTTCATTTCTCTTCTTTTTTAAGTACAGAAAATTTTTAAAAATCACATTTATTTTTAATTTTTATTAAAAATATTTTTCTTTAATTTTTTCTACTATATTCTTTACTTTTGTGTATATTTTTTCAAATTCTATTTTACCCCAATCATCTCATTTTAGTCTACCTCAGTGTATTCATTTTTTCAAATTCTCAAACGATTTCCTTCCCCCCTGTTTTTTTTTCTTTAATCTGTCAAACCACTTTCAACACCCAGACCAAAACACACCTAGGATCTATCATCATCTATTATATTTGTGTGTGTGTTTTTAATTTTTAATTTTAATTTTTTTTTAATTTTAATTGTTTTAATTTCAATTTTTCTACCTCATTAATTCCTTTTCTCCCTTCAAAATGACAAAACGAAGGAATTCACCCCAAAAGAAAGAGCACGAAGAAATGACAGCCAGGGATTTAACCAACACAGATACAAGCAAGATGTCTGAACCAGAATTTAGGATCATGATAATAAGAATACTAGCTGGAGTTGAAAATAGATTAGAATCCCTTTCTGCAGATATAAAAGAAGTAAAAAATAGCCAGAATGAAATTAAAAATGCTGTAAGTGAGCTGCAATCACAGATGGATGCAGTGGCGTCAAGGATGGATGAGGCAGAACAGAGTCAGCGACATAGAGGACTAACTTATTGAGAATAATAAAGTAGAAAAAAGAGGGAGATTAAGGCAAAAGAGCACTATTTAAGAATTAGAGAAATCAGTGACTCATTAAAAAGGAACAGCATCAGAATCATAGGGGTTCCAGAAGAGGAATAGAGAGAAATAGAGGTAGAAGGGTTATGTGAGCAAATCATAGCGGAAAACTTCCCTAACCTGGGGAAAGACACAGATACCAAAATCCAGGAAGCACAGAGGACGCCCATTAGATTCAACAAAAACCGATCATCAAACGAGGCATATCATAGTCAAATTCACAAAATACTCAGGCAAGGAGAGAATCATGAAATCAGCAAGAGAAAAAAAAGTCCCTAACCTACAAAGGAAGACAGATCAGGTTTGCACCACACCTATCCACAGAAAACTTGGCAGGCCAGAAAGGAGTGGTGGGATATATTCAGTGTGCTGAATCAGAAAAATATGCAGACAAGAATTCTTTATCCAACAAGGCTGTCATTCAAAATAGAAGGAGAGATAAAAAGTTTCCCAGAAAAACAAAAATTAAAGGAGTTTGTGACCACTAAACCAGCCCTGCAAGAAATTTTAAGGGGAACTTTCTGAGGGGAGAATATGTATGTATATACATATATGTATGTATATACATACATATACATACATATATGTATATGTATGTATGTATATATTTTCATCTTTATATGAAATAGATTCATATATATATGTGTGTATATATATGTATGTGTATATATATGTGTATATATACACACATATATATACACACATATATATACATACATATATATGTGTATATATATATATACACATATATATATATACCAAAAGCAACAAAAGATTAGAAAGGACCAGAGAACACCACCAGAAACTCCAACTCCACAAGCATCATAATGGCCATAAATTCATATCTTTTAGTACTCACTCTAAACGTCAATGAACTCAATGCTCCAATCAAAAGACATAGGGTAACAGAATGGATAAGAAAACAAGATCCATCTATATGCTGTTTACAAGAGACCCACTTTAGACCTAAAGACACCTTCAGATTGAAAATAAGGAGATGGAGAAGAATCTATCATGCTAATGGTCAACAAAAGAAAGCCGGAGTAGCCATACTTACATCAGACAATTTAGACTTTAAAATAAAGACTATATCAAGAGATGCAAAAGGTCATTACATCATAATTAAGGGGTCTATAGACCAAGAAGACCTAACAATTATAAATATTTATAAATAGTATAAATATTATATATTTATATATAAATCAATTAATCACAAACTTAAAGAAACTCATCAATAGTAATACCATAATAGTAGGAGACTTCAACACCCCACTCACAGCAATGGACAGATCATCTAATCAAAAAATCAACAAGGAAACAATGGCTTTGAATGACACACTGGACCAGATAGACTTAACAGATATATTCACAACATTTCATCCTAAAGCAGCAGAATATACATTCTTCTTCAGTGCACATGGAACGTTCTCCAGAATAGACCATATACTGGGACACAAATCAGCCCTAAGTAAGTTAAAAAAGATAGAGATCATACCATGCATATTTTCAGACCACAATGCTATGAAACTCGAAATCCACCACAAGAAAAAAATTGGAAAGGTAATAACTACTTGGAGACTGAAGAACATCCTACTAAGGAATGTATGGGCTAACCAAGCAGTTAAAGGGGAAATTAAAAAGTATATGGAAGTCAATGAAAATGATAACACCACAACCCAAAACCTCTGGGACACAGCAAAGGCGGTCATAAGAGGAAGGTATATAGCAATCCAGGCCTTCCTAAAGAAGGAAGAAAGATCTCAGAGACACAACCTAACCTTATGCCTTAAGGAGCTGGAAAAAGAATAACAAATAAAACCCCAAACCAGCAGAAGACAGTAAATAATAAAGATTACACACAGAAATCAATGCTATTGAAATAAAAAAACAAACAGTAAAACAGATCAATGAAACCAGGAGCTGATTCTTTGAAAAAATTAACAAAATTGATAAACTTCTAGCTAGTCTGATCAAGAAGAAAAAGGAAGGGACCCAAATAAATAAAATGAAGAATGAAAGGGGAGATATCACAACCAACACAACAGAAATAAAAACAATAATAAGAGAATATTATGAGCAATTATATGCCAATAAAATGGGTAATCTGGAAGAAATAGACAAATTCCTAGAAACATATACACTACCAAAACTGAAACAGGAAGAAATAGAAAATTCGAACAGACCCATAACCAGTAAGGAAATCAAATTAGTAATCAAAAATCTGCCAAAAAACAAGAGTCCAGGGCCAGATGGCTTTCCAGGGGAATTCTACCAAACATTTAAGGAAGAATTAGCACCTATTCTCTTGAAGCTGTTCCAAAAAATAGAAATGGAAGGAAAACTTCCAAACTCTTTCTGTGAAGCCAGCATTACCTTGATTCCAAAACCAGACAGAGACCCCACTAAAAAGAACTATAGACCAATTTCCCTGATGAGCATGGATGCAAAAATCCTCAACAAGATATTAGCCAACAGGATCCAACAATACATTAAAAAAAATATTCACCATGACCAAGTGAGATTTCTACCTGGGATGCAGGGCTGGTTCAATATCTGCAAAACATTTAACGTGATTCATCACATCAATAAAAGAAAAGACAAGAACCATATGATCCTCTCAATAGATGCAGAGAAATCATTTGACAAAATACAGCATGCTTTCTTCATAAAAACCCTCAAGGAACTAGGGATAGAAGGATCATACCTTGAGATCATAAAAGCCATATATGAATGACCCAATGCTAATATCATCCTCAGTGGGGAAAAACTGAGAGCTTTCCCCCTAAGGTCAGGAACAAGACAGGGATGTGCACTCTTGCCACTGTTATTCAAATATAGTATTGGAAGTCTTAGCCTCTGCAATCAGACAACACAAAGAAATAAAAGGCATCCAAATCGGCCAGGAGGATGTCAAACTTTCACTCTTCGCAGATGACATGATACTCTATATGGAAAATATAAAATGGAATATATAAATGGAAATATATATATATTTATATATATATAAAATAATATATAAATATACATATTTATATATTATAATTATATATATTATATATAATTATTTTTATAAATATAAATAAAAATAAATATAAAAAATATATATTTATATATATATAAAAAATATATAAATGGAAAATATAAAAATATATGGAAAACGCAAAAGATTCCACCAAAAAACTGCTAGGACTGATTCATGAATTCAGCAAAGTCGCAGGATATAAAATCAATGCACAGAAATCGGTGGCATTCCTATACACCAACAATGAAGCAACAGAAAGAGGAATCAAGGAATCGATCCCATTTACAGGTACACAAAAAACCATAAAATACCTAGGAATAAATCTAACCAAAGAGGTGAAAAATCTATACACTGAAAACTATAGAAAGCTTATGAAAGAAATTGAAGAAAACAAAAAAAATGGAAAAAGATGCCATGCTCCTGGATAGGAAAAACAAATATTGCTAAAATGTCAATACCCAAAGCAATCTACATATTCAATGCAACCCCTATCAAAGTAATACCAGCATTCTTCACAGAGCTAGAACAAATAATCCTAAAATTTGTATGGAACCAGAAAAGCCAAAGACTTTTTGTATGGAACCTGAATAGCCAAAGCAATCTTGAAAAACAAAACCAAAGCAGGAAGCATCACAATTCCAGACTTCAAGCTATACTACAAAGCTTTAATCATTAAGACACTATGGTACAGGCACAAGAACAGACACTCAGATCAATGGAACAGAATAGAGAACCCTGAAATGGACCCACAAACATATGGCCAACTAACGTTTGACAAAGCAGGAAAGAATATCCAATGGAATAAAGACAGTCTCTCCAGCAAGTGGTGCTGGGAAAACTGGACAGTGACATGCAGAAGAATGAACCTGGACCACTTTCTTACACCAGACACAAAAATAAACTCAAAATGGATGAAAGACCTCAGGAAGAGGTAAGACAGGAAGCCATCAAAATCCTTGAGGAGAAAGCAGGCAAAAACCTCTTTGATCTTGCCCACAGCAACTTCTTACTCAACACATCTCCGGAGGCAAGGGAAACAAAAGCAAAAATGAACTACTGGGACCTCATCAAAATAAAAAGCTTCTGCACAGAGAAGGAAACAATCAGCAAAACTAAAAGGCAACTGACAAAATGGGAGAAGATATTTGCAAATGACATATCAGATAAAGGGTTAGTATCCAAAATCTATAAAGAAGTTATCAAACTCAACACCCAAAAAACAAATAATCCAGTGAAGAAATGGGTGAAAGACATGAACAGACACTTCTCCAAGGAAGACATCCAGATGGCCAACTGACACATGAAAAAATGCTCAACATCACTCATCATCAGGGAAATACAAATCTAAACCACAATGAGATACCACCTTGCACCTGTCAGAATGGCTAACATTAACAACTCAGGCAACAACAGATGTTGGCGAGGATGCGGAGAAAGAGGATCTCTTTTGCATTGTTGGTGGCAATGCAAGCTGGTCTGGAAAACAGTATGGAGGTTCCTCAAAAAACTAAAAATAGAACTACCCTATGACCCAGAAATTGCACTATTAGGCATTTATCTACGGGATACAGGTGTGCTGTTTTGAAGGGACACATGCATCCCCATGTTTATAGCAGCACTATCAACAATAGCCAAAGTATGCAAAGAGCCCAAATGTCTATCGATGGATGAATGGATAAAGAAGATGTGGTATATCTATACAATGGAGTATTACTTGGCAATCAAAAAGAATGAAATCTTGCCATTTGCAACTACATGGATGGAACGGGAGGATATTATGCTAAGTGAAATTAGAGAAAGACAAAAATCATATGACTTCATTTATATGAGGACTTTAAGAGACAAAACAGATTAAAATAAGGGAAGGGGAACAAAAATAATATAAAAACAGGAAGGGGAACAAAACAGAAGAGACTCATACATATGGAGAACAAACTGAGGGTTGCTGGAGGGGTTGTGGGAGGGGGGATGGGCTCAATGGATAAGGGGCATTAAGGAATCTACTCCTGAAATCATTGTTTCACTATATGCTAATTTGTATGTAAATTAAAAAAAATTAAAAACAAAATTAAAAACAAAACAAAACAAAAAGTTTGTTTCTGGAGTCTCAATTCTATTCCATTTACCTATATGTCTACCTTTATACCAGTACTATACACTGTCTTCATTACTGTACCTTTATGTTAAATCTTGAAATAAAGAAGCGTAAATATTCCCATTTTGTTGTTATTTTTGAAACCCTTTTGGCTACCCGGGTGCTATGCATTTCTGTAAGTATGGAATACAGTGTTATTAACTACAGTAACCCATGATGCATATTAGATCCTCAGAACTTATTCATCTTATAACTGAAAATTTGTTCCCTTTGACCAGTGACTCATTTCTCCCACCCCTCAGCCTCTGGCAACCCCTATTCTTCTCTTTGTCTCTATGAGTTACACTTTTCTTTTTTTTACATTCCACATATTTGTGATACCATACAGTATTTGTCTTTCATTGCCTAGCTTATTTCACTTAGCATAATGCTTTCTAGTTTCATCCATGTTTCTGAAAAAGATAGGATTTCCTTCTTTTATATGGCTGAATAATATTTCATAGCAAATATACATATACCACATTTTCTAGATCCATTCATCTGCTGATGGACACTTAGGTTGTTTCCAATAACATGTTCCTCATTTCCTTCTGAGCCCAATTTCAAATGATGAAGACACCATTAGGTTCTTCCCCTGGCCTGCTCTTCATCTCACTGTACAACATCTTATGAGATGTGAACAAATCAGGGTTCATCTACAGTTAATTTGTGGACTGGCCAAATTTTGAGAGTCCAAGACCTCAAAGAGATAGATACCAAGTCTTCTGTTACCTGAATGAGGGAGGGATGGTGACATGTCAAGTGGTCCAGTATATGAGGTAGAAAAAATGGATTAACAGAAGTATTGCTGGAATGTTCAGAAAAAGAGGTGGTGATATGCTATATCCAACAGATTTAACAAAGGAGAGAGTAAAAAATCAGCAAGTACTTTTGCATTAATCCTGTTAAGCCCACCATTCCAGTGATTATGAACACAAGGAGCCTGAAACCCAAATAAATAATCCATGACTTCCACCTACATACTTATTGCATTAGTTTGCTAAGGCTGTCATGACAAAGTACCACAGAATTGGTGGCTTAAGCAATAGAAATTTATTTTCTCACAATTCTGGAGGTTAGAAGTCTAAGATCAAGGTGTTGGCAGTCTTGGTTTCTTGCGAGGTCTCTCTCTTTGGACTTAGGGATGGCCATCTTCTCATATTTGTCTTCACATGCCCTTCTCTCTGTGTGCTTCTCTGTCCTAATCTCTTCTTCTTGTACAGACACCAGTCATATGAAGTTAGGGCCCACTGGAATAACCTCATTTTGATTTAATTAGCTCTTGAAAGGCCCTATTTCCAAATATAGTCACATTCTGAGGTACTGGGAGTCAGCACTTCCATGTATTTTGTTTATAATTTATTTAGCCTGTTAATGGACACAGTTGGAAAAAGAAACTGGTACATGTGGAAACTAAAAATAGTGAAACACAAAAGAATATTGAATGTTTTAAAATAGCTAACATTTGGGGCACCTGGGTGGCTCAATCAGTTAACTGTCTGACTCTTGATTTCGGCTCAGGTCATGCTCTCACAGTTTCGTGAGTTCAAGCCCCATGTTGTGCTCTATGCTAACAGTGCAGAGCCTGCTTGGGATTCTCCCTCTCTCTCTGTCCCTCCCCTGCTTATGCTCTCTCTTTCTCTCTCAAAATAAATAAATAAATTTGAAATAACATCTTTCCCACATTTAATAAAATAAAATAAAATAAAATAGCCAACATTTAATGCCACCTTACCAAATTCTAGACACTGTTCCAAATGTTCAGTTGTGTTTTCTCATTTAATTTTTCAATATCTACCATATAATATGGTGATATTCTTAGTATCCTTTGTATATTATATATTGCTGGTTAAGATGAGAAGTGAATTTAAGATAGCAGATTCCAAATTACATGCTTAACACTTCCTTATAGTGCCTATGCTTAAAAATATAATAATTTTAAACATAATTTTTATGTTTTAATTTTGAAATATAAATAAATTTTGGGGGTTCCTGGGTGCCTCAGTCAGTTAAGCATCCAACTTTGGCCCAGGTCATGATCTCACTGGATCGAGCCCCAAGTCAGGCTCTGTGCTGACAGCTCAAAGCCTGGAGGCTGCTTTGGATTCTGTGTCCCTCCCTCTCTCTTTGCCCCTCCCCTGCTTGTGCTCTGTCTCACTCTGTCAAAAATAAATAAATGTTAAAATCTTTTTAAATAAAAATAAATTTTTAACTCTTTTAAGAGTTTGGGTCCATTGTATAACTGTTACATCAGAAATATGGGGGAAAGAACAATGGAAGTAATATCTAATGTTATCTAGTAATGATATCTAACAAGGTCTAAAGTTTATTAAGTGCTTCACATGTGCAGAACTAGATAATTTTCTAAGTGTATCTGCTCAACAATCCCATGAGATGGCTGGATTGTTTCCATTTGGTGCTTCAAATTGATTTTCTCCCATTCTCTACTCTGTTATTTACTTGGAGCTAGGCATTATATCAACTATATCAATGGGCGGCCTTGCCTTCTGGCTTCTGGTTTGATTCTATCAATGGTCTTTGAATGAAGGTTTGACGGATGTAGTGTTTATTCTTGGCTCCCTTCTGAGAATATCTCAGCCTGCTGTGGCCCTAGGCCCTGTCAGGAAGCCCTCTACACACAGCTGTCTGGGTTCTGTTTACAGATATTTCCTATTGTCCCACTTAGCTGTGGGGCACCCTTGAGATTTCCCTGATGGCAGCTCACATCAGCATGAAAGTCTCTTCATTAAACATTATTCAATTTGAGTGTGCCGTCTAGTTCCTATGGGGGAAAGAATAATATATGCTATTATGATTCAATTTTAAAGGGGCATTATTTATAATTGTTTGAAGAACTTGGGGCTAAGAATAGGCATAAATGTGGCCCAAGGTCTAGTGACTTGCAGAACTGCAATTCAAACACAACCCTAGTGCTTAACCATCATCCTGGAGCAGTATAGAACACGTTGGAAACAGAGCTGAAGAATATATGATGGATTACATAAACTGTAATAATTCATTTATTACATAAACTGTAATAATGTAATAAGCTTTTCAAGAGACGTAGACTGATATAGAATCTTTGTGGAAAGCTGTTTTACAGATTTGTAATCTTGATTAGAAGACAATGATTGCAACAACTGAATTGTTTGTTTATTTCTGATGAACAAGTATTTGCTGGTTGATCATTGTGTGCTAGACCCTGAGGTTATTTGGGAACATGAAACTAGTCTCTGCCTTGACAGAAACTAGAACCTGCACCCAAAATAATTTTGTAACCATTGAAATGAATATGAATTAGGTAAGTAAGTAAAAGAGAACAAGTGAAAAAAACTATGTCTGCTAATAATTAAGGTATCAAGTTGTGGAGTTGTTCCACTTTATTGTTAGAAAATTTGGACATACAGGTTTTGGGATAGTACTGAGAACTGATTCCAAGAGCAGCCAGCTTTAGAATTGTGTACTTGGTCCTACAGTATACTTTAATTCTCAGCATATTATAATTTTGAAAATTAAGATTTAGATAGCTTAGATAACCTGCCATACAATTAGTAATTAATAGAACTGAGATTCAAGCAGGGCTGTTCTCCACATTAAGCTTAAGTGGTCCTTATCTACTACATAATCCCTAGTTCTGGACACACACAGATGACAGGGAGAACCTTAAACCCAATACCCTTAAGTTCTATTTCTTCCTTTGTCTTACACCCACTTCTTCCTGACCTGCTGATAGATGGGAAGAAAGGTAGCACCTCCAAATCTTCTTTGCATTTTAATATGCCTTTATACAAAAACATTTAGATTTAGCTAAAATAGTGATATAACTAATGAGAGATTTTAGTAAGATGGCTAAAAATAAAATATGCAAAATTAATTGATTACTTTACATGGGCATATGTCAGTTTGGGTTGTCTCTAAGCAGTGGCCCCTAAAAAATTGGACAGAATTAGACACTCAAGAGATCTGCTGGGGATATATCTGTGAAGGATAAGAGGAGAGAGAGCAGGAGCAGGTGAGGAGTCCCTTCAGATAGTGATGCAATTCTGGTACCCGTGCAAAGAGAAAGGAAAAGAAGGCTAGGAAGGGCCTTAATCTTTTATGCAGCTCTGAGAAATTCTTGACAAAGCCAAAGGGAGAGCCAGAGACAAGATTTTCTATGAAAGAAACTCTATCTCAGGAAGAAATGGCCTGGAATGAATAGCACTTCGAGATGTAGTCATTTGCTTGAAGCAACCAGGGGAAAGCCTGACCTTAGGATGGAAGTGTGGCAGATCCAAAGCTATAGAAATTGAAGGCCTTCAGCTGAGTACAACCTTCACAGTAGGTTCTCTTGAAGAACTGGAGAGGTGCACTTCCAGGGAGAGAGAGCAATACCAGTCAGAAATAGAAAAGGGGAGGAAAAAGCAAAAACTTACAAAAAATGTGAAAATTGTAAGATACCTACATACGAAGTTTAACAATAATCATATGAAAACATTATGAAGAGAACTGGTAGTCTTCTGGCGGCTTTCTGGGTTATTTAGGCAGATGTGGGTGGAATCTAAGCGATCAGCAGGACGAGGTGAGCCCAGCATCCTCCTATACCTCCATCTTCCCTATAAAAAAGCTCGAGAATTGGAAAAAAGAAAAACATAACTAAAAATGGTGAGAAGTACTTCTTGTGTAGAGAGAAATAAGATAAAAAAGGATGCTGGGGTGCCTGGCTGGATCAGTTGGAAGAGGATGTGACTCTCGACCTAGGGGTCATGAGTTCGAGCCCCACGTTGGGTGCAGAGATTACTTAAATAAATACATTTTTAAAAAGGATGTTAATTTTTTTTATATGTACATTTCACTTAATGACAACCAAAAGCCCAATAAGATTTTTAGGAAACTAAATTTAAAGTAAACTTTAAAAAAATGTGTATGAGACTATTCAAGGACATTTTCAAAAATAGTGATTATGAGTGTATGTAGAGAATAGGCAACTATCCTACTACATATTTAAAATACTATAAAACAAGTATAATTTAATGTAGCACTAATACATAAATAGGTGAAAGTGTAAAAATGAGTCTTAGTACATATATAAAAATAATATGTGATTTCAACTCATAGGAGGGTTATTCATAAAATAATTGAATACTTGATGTTGTGAAAGAAAATTAAACTGTATTATTATTATTATCAATTATGAAACTAATATTCCTGATAAACTAAAATCTAAAATTCAATCTACACTTGAAAAAACATAGCAGCAAAGGTAAGGAAATTAAATACGCTGTTTTTTGGTCTTAGAGTTAAGTTAGGCTTTTCTAAGCAAGACAGCAAATCCAGATGCCATAAATGAAAAGATTGATAGATATGATTATCTAAAATGTAAAATTTATGTACACAGAAAGATATCATAACTAACACAAAATTATATGCCATTAACCCACAGAGGTAATATACCACATTCCAGCATCCAGATCCCAGCTCTATACAACAAACCCCAGGAGCCAGTGAGAGAAAAAAATGAGAAAAATTTGAAGAAAAAAAAATTAAGATCACTTTAAAAGATACAAAGCATATATGTATTCTTAAGTCCCTCTTAAGCTTAAAATATGACCATCCAATTAATGAATGTTTTACATTCATTGGAAGAAAAATTGATCATCCCAGTTGAAACTGGAATTAATGGCCTAAAAGATATATATATGTATATATAGATATAGATATATAAACACACGTATATGTACATATATATATATATATACTCAAAATTCAGATAGAAATGGACATCAAGAGATGAAGATTTGAGCCTTTTAAAATTTGAGAATAGGTCGAGGAAAGCTGCTGTGTTATTAGTAATTCTAGAAGAAGCAGTATTAAAGAGTTTGGTTTCCATAGACACATCTAGTTGCTAAACAAGCTCACCACTTACCAGTTGTCTGACTGATTAGTTAATCTCTGTATGTCTCAGTTTTAATGGTGTTGCAAGATCTAACTCATCGGGTTGTTTTCAAATCAAAATATAATGAGTATTAGTTTCCTATTGCTGCATAACAAATGACCACATTTACAGTTTAGACCATCACTCACCTATTATCTTAGAGTTCTACAGATCAGAGGTCCAGGATAGCATGGCTTAGTTCTTTGCTGAGGGTCTCCAAGGCTGAAATCAAGATGTTGGCAGGAGTGTGTTCTTTTTTGAAGGCTCTGAGGAAGAATCCACTTCCAAACTCATTCAGGTTTTCAGAAAAATTTAGATCCTTGTGATTGTAAGACTGGGATTCCTGTTTCCTTGACACATGGTCCCTTCCACCTTCAAGCCAGCAATGGCCTGTTGATTTCTTCTTGTGCTTCAAATCTCTCTGACTTTTTCCCTCTGCCTTCATCTTTGGCCTTACAGGTTTATTGGATTACATTGTCCCCACCTGGAAAATCCAGGATTATCTAGTTTTCCAATTTTAAGGTCAACTGATTAGTTAATGTTAATTACATCTTCAAAGTCCTTTTTACCATGTTAAGGCCACACATACACAGTTGTGGTGAATAGGCCATGGAAATTTCTGGGGAGGGGGTTGTAACTTTGCTTACCACATTATGCATGTTTTAAGACAAATGCATAACACATGACAAATGCTCATCAACCATATCTCCAGATTCCTCTAAATAGAGAATGGTATTTAGAAGCCAAGATCTTGTTTTTAGGTGTGCTAATTGCTCTGACTTCTCATTGATTTTTGGTCCCCCAGCAGAAAGAGGTAGGAAATATGACATGAAATAATTTGATGTCATATGATGTGATGTGCTTCCAATTCCTTGAGCTCTTGAAAGATGTAAAAAGACAAGATGAATTGATTATTTGGAGTAAAGATAAGGAAAAGGCTATTGTATCACAATTACGCAGGGATTGCCAAATCTTTTCTTCCATTTTGCCTTTAGTTAATACGTCAAACAGACTATTATTAGAATAGAGTACCCCCTGAGAAGTCTCAGAAAACTATGAGTTCACTAAGCATTGGAAAGTTCCATGAAAACAAAAAGATTGGTAATATTCTTAGTTGTTAGATGTACCATATCATTGTTCAGTATGGAAATGAAACAAATAATTCCTTTGCTCACAGATGAGGTACTGTCCATTTTACTCTGGTGCCATTACAGAATGGTCTAGAGAGAAAGAACTCAAACATCTCAAACATCTCAAAAGGCCCCTACAACATTCAGTTCAATGAAAATTCATGTTATAAAATCAGAAATTCTTGGCTGAGCTATTCACTTTAATAAGCAGTTTACTCCCATTGATTCTACTTCTCAAGGCTATGTCATTCTCACAAAATGGACTGTCTTAATTTACAAAACATTGTGTGAAACATGAGATTAGCTGAACATTTACAAGCTTAAGCTATCCACAAGTTGAACCCTATTTCCTTACGGTGAAGATTTAGACACTGAAAGGATTAAAATTCTCCCCTGGGATCAAATTCTGTGATTAGTGGAAGCCTGAGAATGATTATCAAAAAGCAGCTTGTTGGGACGCCTGGGTGGTTCAGTCGGTTGAGCGTCCAACTTCGGCTCAGGTCATGATCTCACGGTCCGTGGGTTGGAGCCCCGCGCCGGGCTCTGTGCTGACAGCTCAGAGCCTGAGCCTGCTTCGGATTCTGTGTCTCCCTCTCTCTCTGCCCCTCCCCCACTCATGCTCTGTCTCTCTCTCTCTCTCTGTCAAAAACAAATAAACATTAAAAAAAAGCAGCTTGCATAGGCAGGATGACTGAACAATGAGTAAAAGGTCTGATACAAATGCCAGTTATCATGGAATACAGAAAATATGGGCTGAACATTCTGTAATGTCTGCTAAAAAAAAAATAACTGGAAGGATGTATTTAGGATGGACAACACTGGGCGTTTTGGAAAACGAAGTCAAGTAGTAAATTTATGAGGCCCTTGGAAACTTCCTTAGCCATAGCCAGATTTACATAGGATGGTGCAAATAAAGACCTGAAGAATACACATGAGATAGATCTGAGAGATTTCACTAATTTCTAAATTTCACCAATTTCACTAATTTCTAAAAGATTTCACCTCCATGCCCAAGAAAGTTGTTGCTTTAAAAAAAAATAGTATTTGTTAAGTAAATATGACGACTGTTTATCTGTAGTTCTTTTTAGTATTGCCAACAGTTTTGACTTCCTTGTTGTTTCTGGAATAAATAGATATGCTTTTCCTAATGTCAACAAAATCTTACCCAATTTATTTATCCAAGTTGAGCTACCCTCTGACTCCATAGAACATGGTTCATTGACCAAGACAAATTCTGTAGGGAGTATTTCTTTCTCAACAACACATTAATCCCTATCATCCTTAAAATTATATCAGTGGTAGATTTTGCTTCATCAGTTGATCTGTAACAGTGAGCAGTAAAAGGGTAGATTTTAAGCCTCTTGCTCACCCTCTTTTCAGCATACAAATGTATTTTTTTCTCCTCACTTTTCTGTTTTCCTCCTTTTCTTTTGAACTTCAAAGCAAGAATAAGAGGGAGACACAAGTGTCCCTTTTCTTTAAACAATCACTTTCTTCATATTAATCAAGAAGATGCAAACAATATATGACTGACAAACCTGAGATCCTACATGAACCCACCCCACTCTTTTTCTCTTGTTTCTGTGACACAGCAGCTCTTATAATGTTTTCTGTCTCCTGAGACTGTGCAAGACAGACAAAACACAGAAAATAAATAGCTAAAGAGAAGTCCCATTTAGAGTGTTTGTGCAGGCTGCCTGACACTTTTTCCTCTTTTTCAACCTCGAGTTTCTGCATTTTTTTTTTTGGTGGGGGGGAGTGTGTGTAGAGCATTATGGGGTGCCAAGAGGAGTGTGAATAGTGACTCACAATTTCATCTTTGCCTTTCACTTCAACTATATTTCCTACGTATGGACTTCCCCAT
Source organism: Panthera pardus (assembly GCF_024362965.1). Classification (NCBI taxonomy): domain Eukaryota; kingdom Metazoa; phylum Chordata; class Mammalia; order Carnivora; family Felidae; genus Panthera; species Panthera pardus. The sequence goes on along the minus strand of NW_026526732.1, from coordinate 46,532,893 downwards.
TTGTCCATTTTATAGATACAAATTCTCCCTACCACACCACAAAAGCTGAGTTCTCCAAGGTTTTTCCTGGAAAATTTGTGAAGCCAACGTCAAAAGAGCTCTCTATCTACCTCTATTGAAATTATTATTTTTTTAATGTTTATTTATTTTGAGAGAGAGAGAGAGAGAGAAAGAGACAGAGAGAGAATGAGCAGGGGAAGGGCAGAGAGAGAAGGAGACACAGAATCTGAAGCAGGCTCCAGGCTCTGAGCAGTCAGCACAGAGCCCGAGGCGGGGCTCAAACTTGTAAGCTGCAGGATCATGACCTGAGCCGAAGTTAGACGCTTAACCGACTTAGCCACCCAGGCGCCCCAGAAATTATTCTTTGTGATTTATAGCTAGTCTATTCTATCCTTGATTCTCTTTAGTTGAGGTTACTTGAATTTCAACTAAAGTGAGGGACCTCTGGCAAGTCAGTAGGGACTTAATTGGATCATTTAAGTAGTCGAGTAACATCCCACAAAGGCTTCTACAGAGGTTGAGGTAAAACATCCATTAAAACCAAAACAGTGCTTTATCACTATTTTGATTCTCACTTTTTGGTGGTAACGAAGGGGTTGTTAGAATGAATATTTCTAGGTCACACTCCCAAATTCTGATTCTACCAGGGCTGGTGTAGGGCCTACAACTATAAACATTTACCCAGAACCCACATGATTCTAACACGAGTTATTTTCTACTCTTCCTCAGCAAAACTCTAACCTCTGACTTCCCCCTATTAATCAGGTAAGTTATATTGTTTATGAAGAAAGTAAATGTTGTTGCTTGACACGCAACTTAGAAAACCCATATTCAACAAGTTCATTTTCTTGGTGGCACAAAGATTTTTAAAAACTATCTAACTGAAATATATGCTGGTTCTAACCTAATATTATTAGAGCTTCTGAGATTCTCTCATCTATTTAAATTCAAGAACAGATTTCTCAGGCAGAGCTAATGAAGAAAAGCTTGGCTGGCTCAATTTTTGCATACATATCCTTTAGACTATTTGCTTCCTATTTTAATTTTTACTTTCTTACTTAGATTTAGTTCAGATTTTTGAAAAAACATCCATCGGAAAATATAATTGCCATGCAGTATCTTACAACTGTATGAAGGTAACATTTTCAAAGTAAAACCAATTCCAATTACTCATGCGGAGCATTTGCCACAACTCTTTTGAAACAGCATATCCGATCTCAAAGCCTTAGGAGCTTCCTTACGTTCCAGGGGGAGAAAAAAAAACAAAAATGAAAAGTACATTCATTAAAACATTCTCTATTGCTGTAACAATTTTAGAACTGTAAAGGATAAAAATAGAAAATACTAAGAAACTGCATGGTAAGGTGATTAAAGGTATGAACTCTGTGGCCAACTTTCCTGGCACCAAATCTTACCAGTTCTGATAGCTGGGCAACCTGGAGCTGTTTGATGACCAGCTTTGTGTCTTATTTTCCACATCTGTACGCTTGGAATTATGATAAGGTCTCCATCATTTTGTTTTAGGAAAAGATGTTTAACCTCTTAGTATTTGTTACTTCATCTTTAAGATAGTGATAATAACAATACCTCTAGCAAAGTTAGATTGCTGTGAAGGTTGAATAATTTAACACATTTAAGGTTTATAATACGGTCAATGAGTTGCTACACATGTGACATTTAAGTAGTACTTGGCACATATTGAACACTCAATAAGTGTTAGTCATTATTTTAAAACACTAAGGAGCTGAAAAGAGTTTTATCTGTTTTTACTTGTAGGTGACTAATTATGGACGACACAGAAAAATATTTATTAAAATTTAAAAACTGTTATTCTGCACGTTCTGCAACTAATATTAACATACTAGAAACTCTAGAAGATTTTGGAATTAGAGATGACAATGTTTTCATAGTTGCATATCCAAAATCTGGTAAGTTTGAGGAGGGGGCCACCTGTTAAATCTTCATTCTGGTTTGGTAATACACATGTACAACTGTCCCCTTTTCCAGACATTGACAGAAGCCCGACCTGCTTTTAGGATCAGAAAAGAAGATAAATCTAAAATCTCTATGATGCTGGGTTATTTGGGATACATATATTCTCATTTCTTTTCTTTTATTTATTTAAAGACTAAAAATTTTTTTTAGTCTTTATTTTTGAGAGAGAGAGACACAGAGCACAAGCAGGGGAGGGGCAGAGAGAGGAGACACAGAATCCGAAGGAAGCTCCAGGCTTTGAGCTGTCAGCACAGAGCCTGAGGCAGGGCTCAAACCCACAAACTGTAAGATCATGACCTGAGCTGAAGTCGGAAGCTTAACCAGTTGAGCCACCCAGGTGCCCCACATATTTTGTCACTTCTGGATGGCACATACGGAGAAAGCAAATATTGAGCCAACAGCAGATTGGTAAATGTTGACCTGTTGGCTTGGTCTGAGAATGGAAGAAAATGGATTTTAAAAATCTCGTAGGATTTTTGTTAGCAGCATATCTCATGCAGAACTAATCCCTAGTATGCTTTTCAATTACTCTAGTTGCTTTGTATTTCTCTACCATAATGAAATAATTTGAAGCTAAAATAGTTTTAAAATCTTTTATTCCAAAAAAAGCTTATTTTTTAAGTTGGGCTTTTTTGAATATAGGATGATTGTTGTCCTTGAAGTAATGTTGTATAGAGTGGTTAATGTTGCTCAAAGATATGCTGGAGTCTAAAGTCAATACAAAAAAAGTAATTATTCCTGATTTTCATGAAAATGCTTCAGTTTCTCCTTTTTGCTATCTACTTTGAAATTCATGACCTTGTTTACTTTCTCTAAATGAGTAAGCACATGCCTCATCCCTGGATCCTTCCACTCTGCAAAACACACAACTGATGGGTTTTTTTTCCCTCCTTTAGACATTGGTGCCATTTCAGTTTGCTTAGTTATAGGTCAAGCCCTGCCATCCATAAGAGTTTTTCCCTTATATTTAATGCAGCCCAAGTGTTTGGGACACCTCACACCAATCCTCAGTCCAGCCTGTTAGGTTCTTACTCATTTTCGAGGAGAGATTAGTGAGCCTTCCCAGGATCCACCATAAATTATATCAAATCTGTCATGCAGACAATTCAGTTGAGTAGTGACATTTGCAAGATTCTTGGTATCTCAGACCCTTTTTTAGAACATTGATGTTACATTCAGGAACATAGTTGCAAAATCCCTAAACCAAATACAAGCAAAACAAATTCAATGATGTTAAAAAAAATACACTGTGACCAAAACGGGTTTTTCTCAAGAGCCAAGATTGTTCTAAAAATGTATTAATGTAGTTCATTCACATTACTAGAGTACAGGAGAAAGCTTGAATTATCATCTCAATAAATGCAGAACATTCACTCAAAATATTTCAGCATCCATTCACAATGGAAACTATTAGCAAACAGGGGCAAAAAGGGAACTTATTTAACTTGATAAACAGAATGCACCAAAAGCTCCACAAATGCACCACAAACATCATATGCAATAGTGAAAATTAAAATATTGCATTTAAAATCAGGAACAAGACAAAAATGTCTGCTGTCACTACTTTTCTTCAACATTGTACAGGAAGACCTGTATTGCTCAATAGGAAAAAAAAAAGTGAAAGGGGACTTGGGCTCTTCATTTGTCTATATTTCTAGAAGATGAAGTTCTAAGAAAGGAGACTAAGGAAGCCACAGAGGGAGGGAGCCACAGAGGGAGCCACAGAAAACTGAAAAAAGGGAATTTACACGAAATACAGAAAACAGAGGAGTGCCTGGGTGTCTGAGTCAGTTCAGCCTCCAACTTCGGCTCAGGTCATGGTCTCATGGCTCCTGGGTTCCAGCTCTGGGCTGACAGCTCAGAGCCTGGAGCCTGCTTCCAATACTATGCCTCTGTCTCTCTCTGCCCCTCCCCTGCTCATACTCTGTCTCTCTCAAAAACAAACGAAGCTTAAATTTAAAAAAAAAAAAAAAACAGAAAGAAAACAGAGAAGAAGCTGAAGGATTAATCTGATCACCACTATCATGGAATCAGAACAACCACAGTTTTTCAGAGTATGGAAAAGGAACTAAGAGCCCTTGGTTTTATCTTTATTAATTTTAATATAAAATACAGAAAACCCATAAAACTTGAACAAATTCCTTGGTGTATTAAGAGTGGTTAATAGAAATAAAAAGCACCAAATAATTTTTAGATGGATAGCGTTACTATTAACATTTATTTAAAAAAATCAATTCAGAGTTGAAAACAGGATTATTTATTTTTACAGGTTCCATCTGGACTCAGCAAATATTAAGCTTAATTTATTTTGAAGGACATCGTAACAAAACTGAAATTGTGTCCACAATTGAGAGAGTCCCGTTCTTTGAATACAGAATGAAGCCAGACGACTTTGTCAAGAGACCATCCCTTTGCCTCTTCATTTCCTACATCCCATATTATTTAGCACCAAAAGGTCTCAAGAACAAAAAAACAACATGTCACAGAAATAGTTAAGGACCTTTTGCACAAATATTTTCTTCAAATATTGTTTAAATATTTCTCCAAATGTTGTTGTCCAGCCCCACTCATTCATATCCTTTCAAATGTGATTATTATAAACTTTATGACCTTGTTTTGCACATTAAAAATTATATGGAATTATAGGTATATACATAAACTGGATCACAACACACATTGTTTTCAGTGTAACTATATAATGTATAGCAAAATTTTTTTATGTCAGCACATAAAATTCTATTCTTTTTTAGTGGCCTAGTTGGATTTTATTTTATAGCTATATAATCCTGAATGTGTATTGATGGACAGGTAGGTTGCAGCAAATGTGTATTACATTGAAATAAACATTCTTATAGATCTTTTTTTCCACTTTTTTGATCTGGTAAAATGTTTCCCTAAAAACGGAGTTTTCAGATTAAAGTGTTTCAATATTTTAGGTGATTACCAAATATTTAGATATTATCTACTTGCGTTCTATAATCTGTCAATTTATACTTCATCAAATAGTATGTAAGAATGATTTTTTCCTCACATGCTCACCAGTGATTGAAATTACCAATCTTTGCTAATGTGCTAGATTAAAAAAAAAAGACAAAAACAAAACCCCCCAAAACAAACAAACCAAAAAAACCCCTCATTCTTTTCTAATTTGCAGTCCTTTTGATTTTAATAAACTGAAACATCTTTTTATATATTTCTAGGCTTTGAAATAGTCTTTATATTCTCTATCTGTGGGAACAGAACACCACAATGACCGCAGGTGCATATATTCGCTCAGGCTCCAAGATCTTTGAGAAAACTCAAGATACTGAAGTTAAAAATTAATTACCTGAAAGGACGTGAGTGAATTACCTTGGGAAAGGTGTTCCATTCTTTAGTGGGCAGATAGGGATGTTTTGCTTAAAGGAAGCCAGCTGTATATAGCACAGTGCATTCACTCTCTTCTTTGTCTTTCCTTCTATCATAAAGATTCTTATCAAAACATATGTATCTGCAAGACTGCTCTCGTACGCAAGATATGTATGATAGCTGAATCAGATGTACATTGTTGACATGTTTTGCTAAGTTTCTGTTGTTAACCATTGCTAATCTGTTTTTCCTGAAAACGTACATAAGAAGACGCTCAATAAACCTCAGTACCTTGGGTTGTTGGCTCGGGGGTCCCCAGTGCCTCGCTATACTGTCGTCTCTTTCTCTCAGTTCCTTCGCCGCCCCAGGTCTATGGCCCAATCAGGTCGACATCTATCCATTTGTCTTTAGCTTGTCTTTTATTTACTGCTTTGTAGAAGCATTTTGGGGGGACAAATATTTTAGCAATTAATAGTTTACCTTTAAAAATTGTTAAATGCTTTTAACTTTGTGTTAACAATCTATTCATAGTTCCTTCATAGCTCTGGCTCTTGTGTCTTGCTTAAAAGAACACTTCCCCACCACAAAGATTATATATATATACTCTCCAAGTTTTTCTGATTTTATGTTTTTATTTTTTACATTTAATTGTAAATTATATCTAATACTGAACATGATTTGAAATATAACTATTGCATGGTATTTGCCAAGGGGTCAGCCAATTGACCCAACATAATTTGTTTAAGCATTTACTCTTTCCCTGCTGTTTTGAAGTCTACACTTTTATATACTAAGATTCCATAGTCTCTCTCTCTGATTCTGTGTTGTTTATTTCAAAAATTGATACATCTGTTTAATGTCACAGTTCTTCATTGTTTTAAATCTTGTAACTGATAAAGCAAATCCTACCAAGTTTACCATCCACCAAATGTGCTATGTTGTTCTTTGTATGCTTTTTACGCATTTTTTTTCTCTGAATTAGCAGGGTTTTTTGTTTACTTTTTTATGGCTATCATGAACTGAAAGTTTTTCTTACTAGTGTCTTTTCTATTTGTTTATTGCTGTTATAAAGAAAGAGGCTTTGGTTTTGTCACTCTGTTGTATTTGGCTCCCTTAATCTCTCTAACTAGTTTTATGAATTTTCCCTTTATATACTCTGAATATAATTCATTTTAAAATAATAATCCATTTTATTTTTATTTTCCAATATTTACACTTTTTTTCTATTTCAATAGCTAATATCTGCAGTACAAGCCAGAATAATAGAGGTGATAAGAAATCTTCTCTTGTCCTTAATTGTTTAGCATTTTTATTATCTTGTCTTGTTTTGTTTTGCCATTGATTTGAGGGGGCATATAATGCCGAGAATTTTTTTTTAATTCTTAGTTTATTTGGGAGTTTTATCTTTGTTTTTGCTTTATGCAGAAAACTTCTTTTCACATAAAATGCCTTTTTTGGGAAATTCTGAAGATTTCATGCTCCTCCATTTTAGTTTATAGTAAATTGAAATCCACCAATACTTTTTTTAATGTTTACTTATTTATTTTGTGAGAGAGGGAAAGCACGTGTGCAAGGAGAGAGGCAGAGAGAGAAGGGGAGAGTGAGAGAATTCTACCGTGAGTGGGAGAGAATCTTGACCATTGTGAGAGCATGACCTGAGCAGAAATCAAAAGTCAGATACTTAACTGATTGAGCCACCCAGGCACCCCAAAATCCACTAGTAATTTAATGACATCTTATTTCTGGAATAAATCTTACTTGCTTATATTATAATACTTGTTTAAACACACTGCTAGAACAGTTTTGTTAATTTTTACTCAGGAATTTTTATTTGTAATTATTTTTTAAAAAGGCTTTAACTTTCCATGTTTGCTCTATCTTTATTTGATTTTAGTACCACTGAAATTATAGTCTTGCAAAATATATTTGAAAGTTTTTGTATTTTTGTAAGTTATCAAATAGTTTAAAAGATATAAATTAACTGAATGTTTAAAAGATTTGAGTAAAGCCCATTATAAATATATCAATCTTGTCAGCTTTATAGTTCTACATTTTCCTTTTTCTTATCAGTTTATTTAATTTTTTTAATGTTTATTTATTTTTGACAGAGAGAGAGAGAGTGCAAGTGGGCAAGGAGCAGAGGTGGGAAACACAGAATCTGAAGCAGATTCCAGGCTCTGAGCTGTCAGTACGGAGCCCAGTGCAGGGCTTGAACTCACAAACCCTGAGATCATGACCTGAGCTGAAGCTGGACACTTAACCAACTGAGCCACCCAGGTGCCCCATGTTATCATTTTATTTAAATTAGCTGCCTTCCCCCAAACCGGAATTATAATTTTATTTTCAAAGCAAATTATCCACCGTTTCATCTAGATTTCAAAACATGGAAAAAAATTACAGTATATTCTGCCATGATCTGATAAATTTTTTCCAATTCTGTGATTACATCTTTTTCATTCATTAGTAAGGATGGAAAAATTTATATATTGCTTTTTTCACATTTTTCAAGGTACCAGTGATCTTCTATTTTATTGTGGTTTTCCTCCAAAGAGCTAGCTCTTTGTTAAGACATAACTTAATGTTTCCTACTTTTTGATTTCTGCTTTCATTTTAATTATTTCCTCATATTTCATTCATATTTTTCTCTCTCCTTTACTTAAATGAATAGCATTATCTATATCCAATGTTTATTTTTTTCAAATATTGGCATTTAAAAATGATGAATATCTTTTTAATATAGCTAGAAATAAAATCTTGTTAATATATAGTCTATCATTTTAATTTTAATTTTCTAATTGGTACCAGTGGTTTTGAAGACTTTTTCCCCTAAGTGTTTATATAATTTTCTTTTTTAACTTCTTCATTGTTGATTGTTAATATTATGGCTTTATCAATAGGTGGTGGTACCATAAGATTTCTAATTTTTGAAATTTATGGCGAATTATATGATCAATTTTTCAATATGTCCCATGACTATATGAGAAAATGGTGTATATTCTCCATGTGGGGCGCTAACATACACACATACAAAATAAATTTTGTTAGATAATTTTGTAAATTGATTTTGTTAATCATTTTATCTTTTTGTCTAAAGATAAGCGTGTATAAATCTCCCACTATAATTGTTGCTAAATCTGTGCCATTTAAGTTGTTCTATTCCATAACATTATTCTATACAAACATTCCTGTTCTGTCGTTCATCGAAACAAATTATATGTTGTCCTGTTAAATCATTTCGCTTTAAATTTTACTTAACTTTATCTTGTCACTTGTGTTCTTTTTCCCTGGAGTTTTGCCCATGTGCCTTTGTTCTTAATTTTCAATATTATATTTCAAAGCTATATAATTTTACAAGTTGTGTAAGTAATTCTATTGGATCTATGTCTTCTCTTCATTTTATAATTAGGTTATTGAAATATTTTGTTATTCTAGCACATGCTGCTATGAACATTCTTAATCATGTTCCTTGGTGCAAACCTGCACAAGCTTTCCCAGAGTATACACCCAAGAATAGAATTGCAAACCCACAAAGTTCAAAAATGTTCAACTTCATAAGATGCTGCTATTTTTTTTTTTAATACAAAGCTGTTGTACCAGCTTATGACAAAGCTAGTAATTGTAACTGGTGAGTTCTTATTTTCCTCCTAGGAAACTTTTCTATCAGACTTTGATTTTTATCAATATGGTAATTATAAAATGGTTTCCCAAACTGATCTTAATTTGCATTTCCCTAATCAGTGATGTGATTAAGCACTTTTTGATAGGTTTGTTGACTATAATTTCTTATTCTGTGAAACAGTTGTGACATTTGCCCAGCTTGTAATTCATTGTTTACCTTTTTCTCGTCGATTGGTTTAAAACGTTTTTTTAATATTTATTTTTTTGAGAGAAAGACAAAGTGCGAGTGGGGGAGGGGCAGAGAGAGAGGGAGACACAGAACCCAGAATCTGAAGCTGGCTCCAGGCTCTGAGCTGTCAGCACAGAGCATGACTTGGGGCTTGAACTGATGAACCATGAGATCATGACCTGAGTTGAAATTGGACACTTAACCAATTGAGCCACCCAGGAGCCCCTTATTGATTTGTTTTATATATATTCCGGACACTAATCTATTATAGGTTATATGTGTTACTTCTCTCATATTTTGTTGCTTTTGCCACTTTATGGTGTATTTTAACAGCATTCTTAAGTTTAATGCAGTCCAATTCATCAATTTTTATTTTAAATATATTTTTTTCCCATTTAGGAAATCTTTCTCTTTTCTAAGACCAGAAATATATTCTTTATTTTTTTAGATGTTAAAGTTTTACTTTCATACTTAAATTCTAATAATCTGTTTAAAATTTTTAAAATATTTATTTATTTCTGAGAGAGAGAGAGAGACAGAGCATGAGCAGGGGAGGGGCAGAGAGAGAGGGAGACACAGAATCCGAAGCAGGCTCCAGCTCTGAGCTGTCTGCACAGAGCCCTATGTGGGGCTCGAACTCAGGAAATGCGAAGTCAGTCACCCAACCAACTGAGCCACCCAGGTGCCCCAAAGTCTATTACATTTGTAAATTATTTTTGTGTGTGGTGTGAGGTGGAAGTCCATTTTCTCTTCTTTTCTTCCCATGTGGATAATTATCTGTTCCAACATCATCTATTAAGCAATTTTTTCCTTTTTTTTTTCACTGATCTTGGCTACCTTGTCTCATTTCCTCATGTTCTTGAATACCTTGATTATAAGTTAGTCATAACTTACAAAATAAACCTAACTTACCAAACATAAACTTAATAAACATAATTTACAAAAATAAAAATTATTTTTAGAAAAAATGGGATAGGTAGGGTCCTGTTATTTTACTCACCCAGTCATACTCAACCTCTTCCACTGATTATTGTCACAGGAAAGGTAGATACTAAGATAGCTAGCAAACTTAGCAAGGCCCTCCATCTGTCTCTATCCTGCCTCCAGCTACATTACTCGTGAGTCTATTAAGTACACTGAAGTTCAATTTTCATCAAATGTACAAATTACATTTACATTTCAACTTTATGTAATTTGGAGCTTACTTTTATGCTCAAATGAATTCTCATGCCTTTGGGGGACATTTCTTATCCTTCTTTCTTTTTTTTTTTTTTAATTTTTTTTTAACGTTTATTTATTTTTGAGACACAGAGAGACAGAGCATGAACGGGGGAGGAGCAGAGAGGGAGACACAGAATCGGAAGCAGTCTCCAGGCTCTGGGCCATCAGCCCAGAGCCTGACGCGGAGCTCGAACTCACGGACAGTGAGATCGTGACCTGAGCTGAAGTCGGAAGCTTAACCGACTGAGCCACCCAGGCGCCCCAGCTTCTTTCTTGAATTTAAAGAAATGTTGTTTCTTCTTTAAAATTTTTCTAACCTCAAGGGCTCCTGGGTGGCTCAGTTGGTTAAGCATCCAACTCTTGATTTTGATTCAGGTCATGATCTCATGGTTTGTGTGATCGAGTCCGTGCTCTGAGCACAGAGCCTCCTTGGGATTCTCTGTCTCCTCTCTTTCTCCCTGTCCTCCCTCAGAATAAATAAATAAAATTTAAAATAAAAGAAACTACTTAAAATTTTTCTAACCTTCGAAGGTAAAATTATTCTCTCTTTCCCATGAGCTACTATTGTACATTGTGTTTCTGTTTTGGGTTTTATCGCCCCTCCATCTTTTTTTTTTATTCTGCCAAATATCTATAACATAAAATTTACTGTGTTAAGCATTTTTAAGTGTGCAGTTCTGTGGCATTAAGTACATTCATCTTGTTGTGCAGCCATTATCACCATCCATCCCCAAAGCTTTTTTTCATCTGGCAAAACTGAAACTCTCCACCACAAAACAATAACTCCCCATTCTTTTCTCCTCCCAGTCCCTGCCCACCACCATTCTCTTTTCTGTCTCTATGAATTTGACTTCTGGAAATATCTCATATGAGTGAAATCATACAGTCCTTGTCCTTTTTGACTGCCTTATTTCAGTTAGCATAATGTCATCAAGCTTCATTCATGTTGTAGCATATGTCAGAATTTCCTTCTTTTTTAAGGCCAAGTACTAATCTATTGTGTCTATACCACCACATTTTGTTTATTCATTCATGCACTGAGGGACACATGAATTGCTTTCACTTTTAAGCGACCTTGAATAATGCTGGTATAAACATGAGTGTATAAATACCTGTTCGAGTCTGTTTTCAATTATTTGGGACATATACTCGCAAGTAGAATTACTAGATCATATAGTAATTCTATTTTTTTTTTTTTGAGGAATCACCATACTATTCACACTTTACCATAGCAAATGCACCATTTTACATTTCCACTAGTAGTGCACAGGAATTCCAATTCTTCCACATCCTCATCACTCGTAATTTTCTGCCTTTTTCTTTTCAATAATAGCCATCCTAATAGGTATGAAGTGGAATCTCATTGTGGTTTTTTATTTGTATTTCCCTACTTTTTTCATGTGTCTATTGACCTTTTGCGTATCTTTTTTAGAGAAATATCTACTTAAGTCCTTTGCCAATTTTTAAATTGTGCTTTGGTTTTGGTTTTGGCTTTGGGTTTTTAGTTGTACGAGTTTTTTGTGTGCTCAGGATAATAGCCACTTATCAGGTATACGATTTGAAATATTTCTCCCATTCCACAAATTGTCTTTTAGCATTGTTGTATGTGTCCCTTACTCACAGAAGTTTTTAATTTTGACGTAGTCTATTCTACCTTTTATTTTTATTTTTCTTCCTTGTGCTTTTTGGTGTCATATTCAAGAAATCACTGCCAAATACCTTGTCTTTTATGTTTTCTTCCAAGAGTTTTATAATTTTAGTCCTTATGTTTAGATCATATCTGTTTTGAGTTAATTTTTATATAAGTTGTTATCAGGGTAGTGCTGACCTTATAAAGTGAGTTTGGAAGTACTTTTTGGAAAAGTTTGAAGAGGAATTGTATTAATTCTTCTTTAAATGTCTGGCGGAGGTCACCAGCAAAGCTATCTAGATTGAGTTTTTCTTTCTTGGACTCAATGTATTTAATTACTTGCTTTACTCTTTTCCTCATGAAATTGTGAACTTTTAACAAACACAAATAGCATATTATTGTTCTCCTGAACTCCTCCAGCACTTACCAGAACTCTGAAATGTAAAATAGCCTGAGTGTTTGTTGTATGAATGAGTGATGAGCTATCCTTGTAACATTAAACAGTAGAAAGCTATAACAAAGCTGACAACGAAAGCACTCTTTTTCATAGAAAGAACAAGTAAGTATCGTATCCTTGTCAAACTTTAGACTTAGAATCTCTTATGGTTTACTCCCCTCCCTTCTCTGTAACTATTTTTTCCTCTTCCTTTCCCCCATGGTCTTCTGTTAAGTTTCTCAAGATCCACATATGAGTGAAAACATATGGTATCTGGCTTTCTCTATCTGACTTATTTCACTTAGCATAATACCCTCCAGTTCCATTCATGTTGCTGCAAATGGCAGAATTTCATTCTTTCTCATTGCCAAATAGTATTCCATTGTATACGTAAACTACATCTTCTTTATCCACTCATCAGTTGATGGACATTTAGGCTTTTTCCAAACTGAGGGTTAATGGGGGCGGGGACGGGGGAGAGGGGAAATTGGGTGATGGGCATTGAGGAGGGCACTTGTTGGGATGAGCACTGGATGTTGTATGTAAACGATGAATCATGGGAATCTATGCCCAAAACTAAGAGCACACTGTATGTTATGTGCTCTGTATGTTAGCCAACTTGACAATAAATTATGTTAAAAAAATAATAATAAAGTAAAATGTTTTAAACTTTCATAGGAAAAAATTAGACTAATAAGCCCACACACCTTCAGTTTTCCAAAATGGGATAAAGATGTTAGGCGGTAACTCATGCATTTTTTATAAGCTGAATAGTTTCTCATGCAATCCTTTCAGGATCTCAGAAGTGCTGTGCTTAAAATCAGGTTTTTTTTGAGAAAGAATTGAGTGAAGAGGATGTGGGTGCTGTTGTGGAACAGGCTACATTTCAGAGCATGAAATCTGACCCACGAGTCAATTATGATTATATTTTAAAAGATGTAATCAAGACACAAGGAAATGAGGGAATTTTCCTGCACAAAGGTAATGTTCAGTGATTTATAGAAGAAAAAGTGTTGAGACTTCTCTCAAGCCTTTGCCCCTATGTTAAATAAGGAGTGCTTCCAACAAGCTTCTCCTAGTACTGTCATTGGGGCCCTAAGGAGAATCAAAGATCCCAACCAAAATGGCTGTAGAAGTGTCCCAGGAAATAAAGCAGTTCTTTACTACAGAGCCTGATACTTGAACCTAATAAATATAAGGTTCCTTCATTCTAGTCCATGTAACCCTACTCTTAAAATTTGTTAGCAAGTCTTACCTGAAGGCAATGGATATACGTGACCAGGAGAGCTCCATTCTTGTTTTTCTTTATTTCTCCTAGAACATCCTAAAGTAAACTTAATTTGAATTTTGTTGTGGGGTATGGGGTTTGGATTACTGTTATTTCCTCATATGTCAGATTTCTTCATTGTAAACAGTATATTGATCCACCATTAACCCAATCTGCTATGAATTCAATTATTCAACATGTAATACATTTTTATTATATTCCTGTAACATGTCAAGAGTTGTAAAGAATGAATATATTTTCCTCTTGCTACTCAATTCAAAAATATTTTAATGTGCATCATTATGAAACATAATTTGTATTTCCCTATTTTATTCATGCTTTATTCTCTAATTTATTCCTAAGCAGTATTATTATGATGGACATAGGTTAATTCTTTTTTTTTTAATTTTGTTTTTCTTAATGTTTTTATTTATTTTTGAGACAGAGAGAGACAGAGCATGAGCAGGGAAGGGGCAGAGAGAGAGGGAGACACAGAATTGGAAGCAGGCTCCAGGCTCTGAGCCATCAGCACAGAGCCTGATGTGGGGCTCGAACTCACAGACTGTGAGATCATGACCTGAGCCAAAGTCGGACACTCAACCAACTGAGCCACCCAGGAGCCCCAGTTAATTCTTAATTATGTAAAGATATTATTGAAATTTCTATAGAGTTTACTACTTTTAAAATATTGTTTCTTCATTTGTACCATTTATTATCCACTGCAATTTCTCATTGCTCAACTAGATCAGATATAAAGCAATTCTCATGTTCTTAGTTTGCTGTCTCTAATGCCAACAATAATGTTTACAAAAGAAAATATGAAAGCTGAAGATGTCAAATTATTAATCTTCATTTAAAAATTGGCTTCAGACCATTTCAGACTTTCATGAACCAAAACTGTATCAATGGCTTTTCTGAGAACCCTCTGTGGCTTTGACTTCATTATTTGAAAATCTTTGGATCTCATTTTTTTCAATTTTAAAAACGAAGAACCAGTAACCTTGCAAGGTTATATGAAGAATTATATCATGATGGATGTACTTCACCAAGATGGCATCTGGCATTTAGTAAAATATATTTAAAAATTCTAATCTTTTTATGTATTTTAGTTTTGGTTTTCTAAAACTTAAAGAACAGTTATAATTTGATGGTAATGGCTGGTGGGAGTTTAACAGTTAAGGAAGTAGACTATATAAAACTATAATTACATTCCCAAGTTTGTTTCTTAGCTCTTCCTTGTATAAGGAAAAGTGAAGTGTCAACCCTCCCCACCACCACCCCCCCCCCCCGCCTCCACCCCAGAGAACTAACAGATAGTTAAGTTGCCTTGGAGAAGGAATTAAAGTGGGTTGCAGAAAATTTTGATCCTGAGAGTGTTACTTCTTCACCTAAGTGCTGTTCATGTTCTTATCCCACTAGGAACCATTGGAGACTGGAAATACCACTTGACCGTGGAACAAAATGAAAAATCTTACAGAATATTCCAAAGCAAAATGAAGGATTTTCCCTTGAAGTGCATCTTGGAGATAACTGAGGAGTAGAATCGGTGCAAAATAATCATATAAAAATCTACTAACTAGAAGGATATTTTAAGACACATTAATCTGTGCTTCTCATGCGAATGTTAGTTATAAAACTTTGTTGCTAAAAAAATATGAGTAAATTGTGCTGAGATTGGTTACTGTGATTTTGATGAACACTTTGAAATTTCAGAAATTAAAATGATTTGGGAAAAAAGGAAAAAACAGAATGCATGCAACATGGATTGCAAGTGTCTTGAGAGAGTTTCCTGTAGTGTGTATTTTTTCTTTATCTACAGTTAACATTTAGGGTCAACAAACTCACATATAAACGCTTGCATCATTTTAATAATTTATTAGATCACAAAATTTGCACTAAGGATCCAAGAATCAAAAGTGGATTAATCATCAAATGGTTCAATCATTTAACTATTTGGATAAAACAATAATTGTATTCATAACATCTCACTCACTAAACTAAATATGCAAGATAAAATCATTTTACTAAAAAAATATAGGTGAACCTGTTTATAATTCTTAAATGGAGAAAAACTTTTGAAGCATAAAAGCAGTGGAAGAAATTTAAATAAAAATTCAGTAAATTTACATTCATAAACATTTCAAGGCACCACCACAACAATCAACAAAGGGAAACAACCCACTGTCTATGTACAATAAAATACATAAGTAAATTGTGGCACTTCATATAAAGAAATACTATACTTCAATAAGGATACGTGAATTAAACTACTTGAAAAATATATATGACTCTCAGAAATATAATAATATTCAGTGGAAAAACACTCATTGAATGATTGATTATGTAAGATTTTAAAACAGGTAAAATTAATCTATGGTTTTAAAGAGTGGTTTTCTATGTGGGATGATATATTAGCTGGACAGGTAAATACGAGAATACTTTGGATGTTGGGAATATCCTGTGTCCTGGTCTTAGTGCTGGTTCCCTAGATGTGGTCATTGGGTAAATATTCACTGGGCTGTGAATGTATAATTTATAAACATTTCCGTGTTTCTGTCATATTTTAGTGAAATTTGTGAACCAATTCACATATATTAGAAATTTCTGTTAGATACAATCAAAAAAAGCTTGCAATTGATTGAAAACAGAAAACATCAATTCATGATTAGCAAAAGTTTAAAAATCAGCAAATGCTCAATGTTACAGTAGAGTGGAATAGACATTCTCATATATTTTCATGGAAACACAAATGAGTTCAAATCTTCTCTATAGTAATTTTGAAACAGAATTGAAAGTATTAAAACTAGTCAAACCAGATGATCCTCTTATTTCATTTCTAGGAAACATCTGAACTCCTATTCAATTAACTCAATTTTCTATACTTTACATTTTACCTTCACTACATTTTTTTTCTTTTTTCAACCAACATATTTTCATGCAATTGACTTTTTTTCCTGGATAGAACGTCTATTTACATCTTTGTGGTGAACATATAACTGAGGTTTTCTCTCATTTTGAAACTCTTTCTCTTGGCATTTTGGTCAAGCACTTTGTTGCAAATAAGAATAATCTACGTCTAACAAGTTTATGGAAAATAGGGTAATTCATTACAACGATTCATAGAATACAGAAAAAGAGTTTTCTTGAATTTCATGAAGAAACTTCCAAGAAGTATGAAGCAGTCAAGGATTCATATATCTTTCCAACTTTTTAAAAAATTCTTTCTGCCTTAGAGTTTCATGGTCTCTCATCTCTGCATTCTTCATTTAAAGACACATTTTTCTCTTCTTCCATCTCTGCAGATTGGTTTTGCTTCAGCGTGATAGCAGTCATACACTGTGTTCAAATGACCTCAGTTCAAACAACAAAGATATGTTAGTGTTGTTGACTTCAAACTAAAAATTCAGGAAGAAAAACTGAATGGTGTATGTCACTTAACTTCCCTTAGGAGTCAACCTGTGGTCAAGGCAAAATACTGACAAAGTACAAACATAGCACCTAGAATTCTGTAGCATCCTTCAGCAGATAAGATAGAAAAAAAATACACACACACACACACACACACACACACACACACACACATTATGGCTTGAATTATGTCCCCCCCCCAAAAAAAAGATATGTTGAAGTCCTAATCTCCATTACCTCAAAATGTGACATTATTTGGAAATAGGGAAATTGTAGATGTAATTAGTTATATTCAGATACTGGAATAGGATGAGTCCTTAATCCAATAAAATTGGTGGCCTTATAAAAAGAGGAGAAACACAGGGTGAAGATGACCATGTGATAACAGAAGCAGGGTTTGGAATGGTGTATCAATAAGCTAAAGAATCCCGAAGATTGTTGGCAAACAATAGAACGCAGGAGAAGCAAGGAAGTATTCTCTTCTATGGGTTTCAGAGAAAAATCTTGATTTTGTACTTAAGGCCTCCAGAACTGTGAGGCAATAAATTTCAGTTGTTTTAAGCCACCTGCATGTTGGTATTTTGTGACAGCAGCTCTAGGAATCTAGTATAACACTCTATAACTCAAATAAATCATTGCTACTTTATACCACAGCCATCAGGCAGGTTCTGAAACCAAACCAAAGAAGTCAGTAGGTTGGCATCGTGCTGATTACCTCTGACACATGTGATAAACATCCAAATACACGTCACCAATCACTGTAATAATAACTGGAGATATAAGTCCATTCTCACCACTCCCACTCAAAATAGTGCTGAAAAGCCTACCAAGTACAATGAAGCAAGGAAAAGAAATAAAAGGCATAGGAAATTCAGAAACAAAATCATACTCATTCGCAAATGGCATGATGGTTTATGTAGAAAATCATAAGATATTAACCAATCATAAGATATTAACCAAAAAAAACCTACCAGAACTAATAAAGGAGTTTAGCCAAATTGCAAAACGAAAGTTACCAACACAGAAAAATCAATCGTATTTTTATAGGCTGATAATGAAAAATTGAAAACACATTAAAAACATAATACTATATATAATTACTCCCAAAGAAGAAAATATTTAGGTGCACATCTAACAAAATGTGTACAGGGTCTACATGCTGATGACTCAAAAATTATAATGACAGAAACAAAAGAAAACCAAATTAAATGGGTGACACACCATTTTTATTGATAGTAAGACTCATCAATGATGTCCGTTCTCGCCAAATTAAACTATAGGTTTCTCCCACCAAAAATCCAAATAGGATTCTTTGTAGCCATACAAAAGCAAAGTCTCCATTTCAAACTTACTATATAGCAACGGCTAATCAGGACAGCATGGTATTGGCAAAAGAATAGACACAAAGACAAGTGGAACAGAATAGAGATTCCATAGAGAGAGCTACGTAAGTACACAGCTGAATTTTGACAAAGGCACAAAAGCAATTCCATGGAAGAAGGATAGATTTTTCCAACAGATGGCATGGTAATAATTGGGCATTCATGAACAAAAACAATGACACCTAAATCTAACAACCCACCCCTCCCTCCCCAAAAAAACCCTAAAAATGCATAGTGGATCTAAATATAAAACATAAACCTATAATACTTTTAGAAGAAAGCATAGGAAAAAATATTCATTACCTAAATGTATGCAAAGAGTTTTTAGACATGACACCAAAGCCATGATCCATAAAAGAAAGATATGCTAAATTAAACTTAGCAAAATTAAAACACACACACACACACACACACACACACACACACACACACACATGCTTTTGCACTACAAAAGACCTTGTTAAGAGATGAAAAGAGGGGCACTTGTGTGGCTCAGTTAGTTGAGTGTCTGACTCTTGATTTCAGCTCAGGTCACAATCTAACAGTTCATGGCTTCAAGCCCAGCATTGGGCTCCATGCCGACAGCACAGAGCTTGCTTGGGATTCTCTCTCTCCCTTTCTCTGCCCCTGTCTCTCTCGCGTGGGCTCTCTCTCTCTCAAAATAAATAAATATACATTTAAAAAGAGAGAGAGATGAAAGAAAAGCCAAACTGGATGTATCCCAAATGTCCTTAAACAGGTGAATAGATTAAAAAAATAACATAATATATCCATACAATGGAATTCCACTCAGGAATAAAAAAGCATGAACAAAGCACAATAACTTGGATGGATTTCAAGGTCATTATACGAAGTGAAGAAAGCCACATTCAAAAGATTACACACATTAGGATTCTATTTTTATGACTTTCTTAAAATGATGAAATTATAGTGATAAAGAACAGATCAGTCTTATCCAGGTGTTAAAAGTTGGGAGGTGGGTGTGAATACTAAGAGGCAACACAAAAAAAGTTACTTTGTGGCAATGGGACAGTTTTATATCTTGATTGTGCTGATGGTTAAATTAATCTACATATGATAAAGTTTCATAGAATTATAGTCACCTCACTCTCCTCAAAATGAGTATGTGTAAAAACTGGTAAAATTCAAATAATGTCTGCATTTGAGTTAATAGTATTATACTAATATCAACTTCCTCTTTTGATTATGTACTATGGTTAGGTAAGATATCATCATCATTGGGGAAACTTGTTGAAGGGAGCACCAGAATTCTTTGTATTTTTTTTGCACCTTTTTGTGAGTATTAAACTATTTCCAAATAAAAATTATAAATATTATACAATAGCCAACAAGAAGAACAAAGCTGGAGAATTCATCCTAGCTAGTTATCAAGATCTATTTTTAAGCTTTTTATTTTTATTTATTTTTATTTTGTTATTTTTTATCGTGAATACTTTTTTATTTTAACATACAGTGTTAGATTCAGGCGTACAATACAGTAATGCAATAATTCCAAAAACAAGGGGTGCCTAGGTGGCTCAGTTGATTAAGTGTCTGACTCTTGATTTCAGCTCAGGTCATGATCTCCCAGTTTCATGAGTTCGAGCCCCAAGTCAAGCTCTGCACTGACAGCATGGACCCTGCTTGGGATTCTCCTTCTCTCTCTGTCCCTCCTCCCTTGTGTGCCTCAGGGTTCATGAGTTCGAGCCTGGCATAGAGCTCCATGCTGACAGTGCAGAGCCTGCTTGGGATTCTGTCTCTCTCCCTCTCTCTGCCCCTCCTGCACACACACACACACACACACACACACACACACACACTCTCTCTCTCTCTCTCTCTCTCTCTCTCTCTGTCTCAAAATAGATAAACTTTAAAAAATAACAATTTCAGAAGCAAAACAAAACAATTCTATACATTACTCAGTGCTTATCATAATCAGCACACTCTGTTTTTCTTTATGGGAATTTTTTAAATTAATTACCTTTTAAATTCCAGTATAATTAATGTATAGTGTTATATTAGTTGCAGGTGTACAATATAGTGTTTCAATAATTCTACACATTACTCAGTGCTCATATAAGTGTACTCTTTAATTCTCTTCACCTATTTTCCCCCTTTCCCCACCAACCTCCCCTCTGGTAACCATCAGTTTGTTTCTTACAGGTAAGAGTCTGTTTTATCATTTGTCTCTTTTTTCCTTTGTTCACTTGCTTTGTTTCTTAAATAAACTTTTTATTTTAATTTTTTTCAGTCTGAGTGAATTTTTATTTCTATGTGGTTATATAGTCAAGTAACATTTATTTTCTGTTTATCATGTTTTTTAAAGCATAAGGGGTTATATAATGTTTGAGAATCTTTGGTTGAAAGAAAATAGAAGAGTATAAATATAGTAAAAACTCAGTAATGGTAGCCAAGCCTGAGGTAATAATTTTTCTTTAAGTCAGCCATATTCCTGTAGCTTTTGTTAAATAAAGCAGAATCATGCTAATAAGTTCAGATACTTATGTGAATAAACTGTTATATAGTAACTGACAGATATTATGACAGAGTGGTAATAAGAATAGAGAGGAATTATAAAAATATTAGGGAGATTATAATACTAATTTACATTATAGCTTTAAAAACCCTGGTAATTGTGCAAATATATCCTATTCTTGTGTTTAGGAATATGTGATAGGCATTTGATTCTTCCTCAGTTCAAGCTCCCAATTACTTCATTGGGCTTTTTTGTTTGTTTCATCCTCATTCTTTAACATTTAATTAATGTTAAAGAAAATTGTTTCTATGCTTAAAGTAGGGGATGTCTCATAGGATTTCTGGCTTTGTTTGGTTTTGTTTTTCTCTTCAGAGGGCCTGCTTTCTGTTGTTGTTAGGTGTAGGAATACCCTTTCCCCTGGAAAATACACATTCTGAATGTCAGAGGAAATTTAGTCCAGTAGCACAACTTACAAGTTAAAGAACATGAGCTTTAGTTACCATCGTTCAGACCAAGTTCAGTTGTTGATGATTACAATGTTGTTATAGATAGCCTGTTATCCACAGATGTCAATAAACTTTTTATTTAAAAATTTTTTAATGTTTATTTCATTTCTGAGAGAAAGAGAGACAGAGAATGAACGAAGGAGGGGCAGAGAGAGAGGGAGACACAGAATCTGAAGCAGCCTCCAGGCTCCAGGCTGAACTGTCAGCACAGAGCCCAACGCGGGGCTCAAACTCAAGAATTGTGAGATCACGACCTGAGCCAAAGTCAGACACTTAACCGACTGAGCCATCCAGGTGCCCCAGTAAACTTTTTGTTTTTAAATAAGACACCTACAGAAAATTTTCAAAGATAGTACAAAGATTTCCAATGTTTCTTCTTTTTCTCAGAGTAAGAAACCCATACCTATAATTCACTTGCTTATTTGTTCAACTCTAGTATACACATAAAATAGTTTAAGAATTATTATATCATACATCTATGAGAAAAAATTTACCAACTGGAGTACAATTTTTTTTTGGCATTCTTTTTGTCTTTAGTCTTACAGTACTTAGACAAAATATTGGCTTCTAAAGTTATTTAGATCAGAGCCTTTTCCCCCATCCCACTCAGTGGTGTTATGTCTCACATCTATAATAGATTAATTTGTCAGGCTCAATCCCATCTCAGATTCCTTTGACATCATGGTCGATTTTTAAATTTGCATCCATTAAAAGTCACTCTTTGTTACGGAATGGATTCACAGTGCTACATCTCCTCCAATCAGGACCTGCTATGGCCTAAAATAAATGACCATTGGTCTGGCTTATGTGTGTGGCTGACCCAGGTCTGACTGCAGGCTCCTTCTACACCGCGGTCCTTTTCATTCTCTGTTCTACAGCCACCTCGTCTCCTGTCAATTTCTACGGTACCACACTCCTTCTGACCAATACGCCTTTCACCCAGGTCTGTATTCTCTGCAAGAAATTTTCTCTGATTTATTACAGTCACCCAGTTACAGTGTTATTGTTTCATTTACCTTTTTATATTACATTTAGTGCAGTCCATAGTTTTATATGTACTCGTGTTTTTTATTTAGCAACTCTCCTCCTTCCACATTCATGCCGAGACTAAACAGTCTATGAGAAAAGGAATTTTGACTATTGACTATTATACCACAGTGCCTGATACACAGTAGACATGAACCAAATATTTGATGAGTTAATGGTTGAAGGAGAAATAAAAGTAACTACGCAGACAAGGGAGAGACATTATTCCGGGGAGAAAAAGTAGGAATTATAAAAGCTTACAAGATGAGGAGAGCTTGTTACTTTTGTGAATCACCAAAGAGTTCATTGTGGCCAGAGATCAGTATGCACACAGTAAAGGATAGATAACCAAGCGAAAAGGTAGATTTGAGGACAGGTCCCAGGAAAATCACCTAAGGACTCTAGGGTAAAAGGAAACAAACACTAGTGAATAAACTTCTAATAAAACCAGGACTGAATAAACACATAAACCTGTCAGGTAGTACAACTAATTTTTTTAATGAGAAGAAAATACTAATATTGTCACTATTATTTTTTAAATTATAAATGGATTTCCAAATGAACAGCAAACTATGAAGACTATATGTGTATATGAGTGAAGAGTAGTGTTAAAATGTTTTAAATCCAAATAATTACAGATGTACAAAATCATTTATGGTCTTCATTACAATATTCCTAAATGGAAAGTATCTTAATAAACAATTTCTGAAAAATCTTGGACAAAGAAAAATCTGTTAACTCTTTCTGATCTCATTCTCTGCAGAACAATTTGTATTGTAGCCTGTAGTAGGTTCACTAATTGTGTGTGTGTGTGTGTGTGTGTGTGTGTGTGTGTGATGTATGCTGAGTGAGGCAAAGGAGGATAACTACTGCCAACAGCTTAATTCTACTAATCTAACAGAATTATACATGGAAGAATAACCAAAACAAATCCAATTCAGATGATTCGGTAACATGGTCATTTAATTTAAGTTTTTCCACAGGTAAGAAATAACCAAAGTAGCTATTGTATGGTAATGGTAAGCTATTAAGGAGCTATTACAATAAAAGGAAGCAAAAAAAAAAAAGGTTATAAGGAAACAAAGACAGATGCTGGTATTCAAGGCCTTTGGAATGATGGTAAACATAAATGGCTGACAGATATGTTACTTGGTTTTCAAAGGAAAAAAGAGAACCATTGTGTCACATTCTACAGGGACAGAGGGAACTATAACTTGAGGGACTATGTTCATGAAATGATGCTATGGAAACAGTCTTTCTATTAGTCCTATATTTGTCTGTTTTTACTATCTTGTTAAATAGAGACATAGGAGTTTAAAAATAGTTTGTAAGTTAAGAAATAGGAAATCTGTCACCTCCAAATAGCTAAGTCCCAAGTTTACACCATCAAGTCAAGGGGAAATACATGCCTAAGATTTAATTCAAAGTTTAAAGGAAGCAAACGTGGGGCGCCTGGGTGGCTCAGTCAGTGAAGCATCCAATCAGCTCAGGTCATGATCTCATGGTTCATGAGTTCGAGCACCACGTCAGGCTCTGTGCTGACAGCTCAGAGCCTGGAACCTGCTTCCAATTCTGTGTCTCCTTCTCTGTGCCCCTCCCCCTATCGCACTTGGTGTCTCTTTCTCTCTCTCTCTCTCTCTCTCTCATATAAATAAACATTTAAAGAAAGAAAAAAAGAAGCAGATGCAGGGCAAAAATCAAAGAACCAAAAAAGCACCTATATCGTTTTATATATTTGTGTAACTCTAATGCACAAATGTTGTAGGTGATTTTCTGCTGCCCTGAATGTAAAGTCCTTTATTAATATCCCAGATAAATTTAATAGGAAGATTTTTAATCTTTTCTTTTTAAAAAAATTTGTCAAATCTCTCATTCTGTGATAGTTATATGATTTTTCCAATCTCCAATTGTCCTTAGAAAGAGATAAGGCAAATGGACTTATCAGTGTATTATCATGTGAATTAGAGTAACACACACACGCACACACACATTATTGACACAGGGTAAAGCATAGTTCTTTTAAAATATTTTAGTTGCCTCTAATGTACCTTTTATATATGCTAAGGGGAGGGGGGACACTATAGTAAAACATGATTTTGTTGCTTTTAGCTGCCAATAATTGTACGTTTTAGTGATGGGTACAGATGGGAGAAAAAAAGAGAAAAGCAAGTGAGTTTTGCTCAGATAAAGTATACTCTGTTGAGAGCCTTCAAGTATCTGAATAATTTTCCTATATCTCTGCCACTTTGAAATTAGGGAAGTGTGAGGTAGTTCCTGGGTTAAGTCTACAAAGGTCAGTTCTTCCTTCAATTATCCTAACTAACAATTGGCTAAATGGTCAAATAATCTCAGGGAAAGCCTGGACTCTAAACTATTTTAAATGAGTACTGAGATTACTTCTGCTTATAGTTTTAAACTTAAAAATTGATTACTTACTTACATATAAATAAAATAAACTAACTGCATTATTTAAGCAAACAGTAACACGATGTGGACCGTTCCAGTTGATAAATATAATAAAGTAATATATTAATGTTGAGCCACTGAAATACATTTCTGCAATGAATTATCAGCTTCTCTGTACTCTGGAAGGCCAGTATTGTGCTACATTTTATGCCTTGTGTTAGTATCTTTTCCTCTTGTTTCCCAGGAGCAAGATCACAACCTCAGGTACAGGTCTCCGTTGCGCCAATAAAATCCCACTCAAGTCGGGTAGTATCCCTGAGATTGGCCATTTGGAAGAAGACTACATTCTTCTGCCTCAGCTTAAGGCTCTTTTCTCGAACAGATCTCTCACAACTGCTCTTCTCTTTTATAATGCATAGGCCTGGTCTCTACAACCCATAACTGACATGTTTGAGACATGTTTCTGTCATCTAGTTCATACGAAATTTGATCATAGATATATAACACAAGCTGGAATGAAGTCAAATCTCAACTCCATTATAAATGACTTGCCTCTAGTAAGGTGATTGTCTACATATAATCCATTCTTTGATATTAACTAGCTGTGTGACCTGGGGGTCAAAAATGCAAATCAAACTTTGTATTTCTGAGATACATTAGAGAGAAGAGATTGTACATTATAAAATGCCATGTAAATAATTAGGTAAGATTATAATTTAAATAGTTATAGGAAGAACTACCTTAACTACTGTATATTCTATTTGTAGTAAATTTAACCAACAAACACTGGGTGTACAAAAAGAAAAATGTTTAATGCTAAGCTCTCTATGGTTGAGAGGATTTTGAAGATATATCATTGTTTCCATAGGGAAGTTTTATATTCTAGTTTGGTTAATGAGGTAATCCCAAATATAAAAGAATCCACTTAAACAAATAAAACTCACTGGTAGAATTTAAAATGCACGTTCCAAGGAGTGGGGTTAAATTGAATTAAATAGGATAATGGATGTAGTAGGTGATAAATTTTAAGATGAATTATAAACTAGTAAGAAGGCATAGGTTAGTAAAAGGTAGGCATAGAACACAGAAGTGGGAGAAATACTACAATTGTTTGATTAAAAAAAAAAAAAAAGGTCTAAGCAGAGGCTGCAGCTCGGGTACAAATTCCAGAAGCTGAGAGAGAGTTTAGAGGTCTCCAATTCAACCCCTCACGAAGAAGGAACCCCGTCTGCAACAGCCTATCAGAAGACCACACCACTTCTAAATAAATCCTACCATTCCAGAGGTCATACCGCTCCCACAAGGCAGCCAATTCAATGATCAGGCAACATGAGATGCAGGAAAGCTGTCATCTACAAAATCAGCCAAAACTCAGGAGTGAGATGTCTTCAAGTCTTTGGACACACCTTGCCCTTGATCATGTCAGGACTTGAGTTCTGTGGAGATAGGACTTCCTCTGTGGAGGAAGGCAGTCTGCATCCTTCACTCAGTAAGTACTCACAATAATCTGCACTGCATGTCACAATTCCCCTTTTACAGAAGGAACTAGGTCCTTGGATATGCACTATGACTAAGCTTACACAGTTAATAAAAGGCAGAGCCAGGATTTCAGCCGGGTTTGATTCCAACTTTCACATCTCTCCTCTCCCCTAATTGGCCCTCGGAGGTTGATCAGATTAACCAAGTATGCTGCATGTTAGACCAACGCAAGAGAGGCAAACGCGGGATGTGCTTACGAACATTTAGAGAAAATGGAAATTCTATGAAAGTGACTGAATGAAATCTAATGAATGTAAGCTAATCTGCTCAATCTAAACAGTTGCAATGTCAAAGGAATCTGGGAGTTTACTAGCACTGCCCTAAGAAAATCACAGAGCCCATAAAACATCAGACTATCAACGTAATCGCAACTTTGCATGATGAAAGAGGAATTCTATCACAAACGCAGCGGTCTTGCAGAAACAGGAGTTAGGTGAATGAGAGATGCTGAGGCGAGCCTCCACGCGGGTCCAGGCAGCCGTTGGTGGGCGCGTGGGTCCTGACGCCCTGCTCACTGTGTGGCAGCAGGACAGCTCCGCACGCCCCCTGCGGTTATGCTTCCCACTCGCACCAACGTGGCTGCTGGGATCCCCAGCAGCAAAGTGAAATACTCAAAGCTCTCCAGCACTGACACTGGGCACATTAACCGTCAGAAGGAAACTTCGCCTACCGAAGCTAGCTTTAAATCGAAAAGATGTCCAGTGAGATCTCACTTAGTAAAGTTTAAGAAAAACTCTACGAGGATTCCTTATAAGGCCATTGCCTGTGCCACCGCGCAGTTTTTGATTGGCGCCTTTCTCGTTGTCACGGGTTGCCTCCTCCTGGCAGGCTACATCAGCAAAGTGGGCGCCAACCGGGCTGTTGCCGTTCTGATTGTTGGCATCCTGGTGTTCCTGCCTGGGTTTTACCACTTGCTCATCGCTTACAGAGCGCACCGAGGCTGCCAGGGCTGCTCCTACAGTGACCTTCCGGACTGTGATGACTAGCGCCCCCTGCAGCCAGGAGAAGAGTCACAGATGGGGCTCAGCGGAGCTTTAAGGCGTTTGGCAGAGGCTGTGGACCTCTATGCCTAAAGATTAAGGAATTCTGAAGCTTTGTAGATACATAGCAAAACTATGGCCAGATTTTATCAATTCGTCCCCAAAATGTTTACAATTAGCCAAATAGGAAGCTGGGAAATGCTCCATTTTTATGTTCCTGGCCCTGGCTAAAACTCCCGACAAATGTTTCCACATGTATAGTGGAAGAACAGCAATGGTAATTGTATGGGGAAGTGAAAAGTTATTTTGTAGGGCAAAATGTTGCCACCACCCTATTTAGAGCCGAACGTTTCTTTTAAGCAGTCCTCATTGGTAATTTTATCTTGTGGCAAATGGAAAAATGCAGTATGTCTGATTTCATATTACTAAGTAATTTACTTGGAAAATTTCTGAGTATTTTATCCCCCATGCTTATCTCCACCTCTGTAACCTATAGATACCTTGGTAAAACCAAGTATCAACTTAGGAAAAATAAAGAGCAATACAGTTGTGTTGTGTGCAACTTTAGAGTCAGAAGTGGTTTTAAACCCCAGATGCCAACGTTTTTAACTGTATGACCTTGGACAAATTATCTTAATACTCAGAGTTTGGGACCATAATTCCTACTGCTCTGGGTGTCCGTATGGGTCAAATATAGTATTTATATCAACATGGCACATAAGTGTTCCCCAAAGTGTTAATTGCTCACTGTCAAATAGGGTTTTATAGAAGACGGCACATGAAATTCACTAAAGCCATAGGTGAAGTGCTTCCATCCACTTCAGGCTAACCTAGGAAAGTTGGCCACCCAAGAGAATGAGACTGCTAATCTGTAATCTTGGTTTAAATCAGGGCACTGGGTTGCTTTCTATATGAGCCTTTTCCTCTTGAGTCCTATGTAGGAATAGGGCAGATCAAGGATTTGTGTCACCTAAGGCTTATGCAATCTGAAGGGCTCTCTTAAGAAAAGAGAATTCAAAAATATGAATTAGAAATTAAGTGCAGGGCATAACAAAGGGCCTATATTAAGTATCATCAACTTCATGGTAAACCTGGCACTCATAGAGAAGGTAAATAAAGGATCTATAGAAAAGGACTGAACGTGGGGATATGTCTGCAGCTAAGGCGACGGTCCCAGATTAAAGACAATTGAGTTAGCAGTAGTATTTTTTTAGAATAAAGGATATCATCCTATAAAAAGAAATACTTTCTGAAGTGTTGTAGATAAAGAACACAGGCATACATTGGCGATACCATGGGTTCATTCTGTCCCAGACCACCTCAATGAAGCAAATACTGCAATAAAGTGAGTCAAATGAATTTTTGGGGTTCCCAGTGCACATAACAGTTATGTTTAAACTATACAGTAGGCCGTTAAGTGTGCAAAGCATTACATCTAGAAAATGTAAACACTTAAAAAATACTTTGTTGCTAAAAAATGCTAATCATCACCTGAGCTTTCAGTGAGTCGTAATCACTGATATGATAATGAAAAAGTTTGAAATATGGTGAGAATAGGTGTGAAGTGAGCAAATGTTGGTGAAGAAATGGTGCCAATAGACTTGTTTGATGCAAGGTTGCCACAAACCTTCAGTGTGTAAAACAAGCAATATCTGCAAAGCACAATAAAGCGAGGTGTGTCTGTATAGACTGAGATTTATGGAAGATAAAAGAGTGTATTTTCTGGACAAAGAATATTGGCACTTCATAAAGGAGAAGAAAGATACTCTCAAGAGTGCTAACTTCAGGATACACAAAACATATCCAAGTTAAAAAAAAGGGTTTAGAAGTCTTTCATTGGTACTATATTATGTACCCAGGCACATAACAAATGGAAGAAATGATACATTTTCTAAATATTAGTTTGAGATTGTCCTAAATAAACAGGGAAATATGAGCTGTAATTCTGGGGGGCTTTGATAGCATCTCATAATCCTCCCTCTTATTAGAAGCCACAGAATACACAGAAAAGTCCATTGAAATGTAACTCTTAAAAAGTCCACCACAATTTCGATATGAATAATTAATATTAAAAGGGACTCAGTCATGTGAAGAAAGTACCTTTTGAATATAGAGAACAGTTAATCTATGAAATGTTAGTCAAGGAATGTCAATTTAGAAACGAAAGATCCACATAGGTCGATAGTGTAAACTTCAATCCAGAGATGACCTTATCACAAAGGAAACAGGCAAATAAGGACAAAAGGAGCATTGGAGTGTAATCATAGTGTAGAAGATGGTATTAGAAATCTGAGCATTGGGGCGCCTGGGTGGCTCAGTCGGTTGAGCGTCCGACTTCAGCTCAGGTCACGATCTCACGGTTCGTGAGTTCGAGCCCCCTGTCAGGCTCTGGGCTGATGGCTCAGAGCCTGGAGCCTGCTTCTGATTCTGTGTCTCCCTCTCTCTCTGCCCCTCCCCCATTCATGCTCTGTCTCTCTCTGTCTCAAAAATAAATAAACATTAAAAAAAAATTTTTTTAAAAAAGAAATCTGAGCATTGTTTTAATTCCAGACGTTGTATGCATAGTGTGTACTGTAACTTTAAAATTGTAGTTAATCAGGTCACATATCTAACAACTCTTGCTGAAGTATAAATTATACATGTTTGGCTCTTCTTTTTGTTATTCAAAGTTTAGACCAATTTCCTAGAACGACAGTCTTTTGAAATGATTGGATTTCCAGCAGTGATGGACAGCTGTCTAATCCCAGTTAACTGAGTCAGCAAGCCAAGTCATTAGGCACAAGAGGTGCTGGGAGAGAGAAGACTTCAGCAACACCCATCTATAGACAGAAAAGTATTGCAGAGAGCATCGCCAGAGCAGGACATTGTCCCTAATTTAGAAACAAAGCACATCGCTTTATTACTAGCTTTTCGAGAAAGGTCTTGTACTCTGCCCTTCCCAGAGTGGGCCTCAGTGTCATAATTTGTTCTGGGGTCTTCTTTTATGTTTTTGAAAGTAGCCTGTTTCACTATGGATTCTACATCCTCATGAGTCAACTGCTTTTCAAGAATCTTCTGACTTTTAGCACAGTGCTTCTGAGGTCCTGAAATGGGTTAAGTTGATCACACATGAGCCCCATGAGGAAGATGTGTGACTAAGGATTGTCAATGTAACTAGATGTGCGAATAAGATATAGGTAGCTCTAGGTCAAAGATATATGAGTGATCCTGATTATAGTTTAAACTGGGGAAAATGTTTGGGAATCAGCAGAAATACGAGAAAAAAACTCTCTTATACATCTCATTCATTTCTACCTCCCTACATGTTCATGAGCCTACCCTATCTTATTTAATAATGCACCCTGCCAATGCCCCCTCCCTGCACTTCGGATCACCAGTTTGCTACATTTACCGTTTTATTTTCCAGAGCATTTCTCTCCTTCCAATATCCTAAACAATTTCCTTACTTTTTATATTTATTATTTGGTGTCTGTCTTTTTCCCCTAGTAGGTTAGCTGTAGGAAAATAAGGATTTTTGTCTGTTTTGCTCAGTTCTAAGAATGGCACCTAGAATGTAGTAAGTACTGGATAAGTTTGTTGGATGAAAGAATAAATGGAGAAACTACTATTGCCTAACTTAAATATAAGGAAGTATGAAGGCCTAAGAATAAATTAAGCCCATGCATTTTTGAAACTTCAAGATTCACTCATTGATAACCTAAAATTTTTTAAATTAAGAAGGCCTTAGGCAGGGCACCTGGGTGGCTTAGTTGCTCAGCTGGTTGAGCTTCAGACTTAAGCTCAGGTCATGATCTCATGGTGTGTGAGTTCAAACCCTGTGTGAGGCTCTGTGCTGACAGCTCAGAGCCTGGAGCTTACTTCAGAGTCTGTGTCTCCCTCTCTCTATGCCCTCCCCTTCTCATGCTCTCTCTCTCTCTCTTAAAAATAAACATTAAAAAGTATTTTAGAAACTAAGGTCATGTAGAGTTATCTTTCATGCTAATGGTTGCCAAAAGAAATAAAAGTAGCCATACTTATATCATACAATCTAGATTTTAAAATAAAGACTGTAACAAGAGATGAAGAAGGGCATTATATCATAATTAAAGGGTCTTTCCACCAAGAACACCTAACAATTGTAAACATTTATGCCCACGATGTGGAAGTACCCAAATATATAAAGCAATTAATCACAAACATAAAGAAGTTCATTGACAATAATACCATAATAGTAGGGGACTACAACACCCCACTTACAACAATGGACAGATCATCTAAGCAGAAAATCAACCAGGAAACAATGTCTTTGAATGACAGACAGGACTGGATGGACTTAACAGATATATTCAGAACATTTCATCCTAAAGCAGCAGCATAAACATTTTTCAGGAGTGCACAGGGAACATTCTCCAGAACAGATAACATACTGGGACACAAATCAGCCCTCAACAAGTACAAAAAGACGGAGATCACACTATGCATATTTTCAGAGTACAGTGCTATGAAACTCGAAATCAACCACAAGAAAAAATTCAAAAAGAAAACAAATACTTGGAGATTGAAGAACATCTTATTAAAAAAATGAATGGGTTAACCAAGAAATTAAAGAGGAAATTAAAAAGTACATGGAAGGCAATGAAAATGATAACACCACACCCCAAAACCTCTGGGATGCAGCAAAGGCGGTCATAAGAGGGAAGTATAAAGCAATCCAGGCCTTTCTAAAGAAGGAAGAAAGGTCTCAGACACACAACCTAACCTTACACCTTTAAGGGCTGGAAAAAGAATAGCAAATAAAACCCAAAAAGGCAGGAAATAATAAAGATCAGCGCAGAAATCAATGCTATTGAAATAAAAAACAAACAAACAAACAGTAGAACAGATCAATGAAACCAGGAGCCGGTTCTTTGAAAAAATTAACAAAATTCATAAACCTCTAGCTAGTCTGATCAAGAAGAAAAAGGAAAGGATCCAAATAAATAAAATCAAGAATGAAAGAGGAGAGATCACAACTAACACTGCAGAAATACAAACAATATTAAGAGAATATTATAGGCAATTATATGGCAATAAATCCAGCAATCTGGAAGAAATGGACAAATTCCTAGAAACATATAAACTACCAGAACTAAAACAGGAAGAAATACAAAATTTGAACAGACCCACAGCCAGTAAATAAATTGAATTATTAATGAAAAATCTCCCAAAAAACAAGGGTCCAGGGCCAGAAGGCTTTACAGGGGAATTCTACCAAACATTTAAGGAAGAGTCAACACCTATTCTTTTGAATCTGTTCCAAAAAGTAGAAATGGAAGGAAACTTCCAAACTCATTCTATGAGGCCAGCATTACCTTGATTCCAAAACCAGACAAAGCCCCCACTAAAAAGGAGAATTATAGACCAATTTCCCTGATGAATATGAATGCAAAAATTTTCAACATACATTAGCCAACCAATCCAACAATACATTAAAAGAGTTACCACGATCAAGTGGGATTTACACCTGGGATGCAAGGCTGGTTCAATACATACAAATCAATGTGATACATCATATTAATAAAAGAAAGAACAAGAACCACATGATCCTCTAAATAGATGCAGAGAAAACATTTGACAAAAGATAGCATCCCTCCTTGATAAAAACCCTTAGGAAAGTAGGGATAGAAGGATCATACCTTAAGATTAGAAAAGCCGTATGTGAAAGACCCACCACTAATATCATCCTCAAAGGTGGAAAATTGAGAGCTTCCCCCTAAGGTCAGGAATACGACAGAGAGTTCATTCTTGCCACTGGTATTCAACATAGTATTGAAAGTCCTAGCCTCAGCAATCAGACAACACAAAGAAAGGCCTCCAAATCGGCAAGGACGAAGTCAAACTTTCACTCTTCGCAGATGACATGATACTCTATATGGAAAACCCAAAATATTCCACCCAAAAACTGCTAGAACTGATCCACTAATTCATCAAAGTCTCAGGATATAAATGTCAATGCACAGAAATCAGTCGCATTTCTATACCCAATAATGAAGCAGCAGAAAGAGAAATCAAGGAATTGATCCCATTTACCATTGCACCAAAAACCATAAAATACATAGGAATAAACCTAACCAAAGAGGTGAAAAATCTATACACTGAAAACTGTAGAAAGCTTATAAAAGACATAGAAGAAGACACAAAACCATGGAAAAACATTCCATGCTCATGGATTGGAAGAACAAATATTGTTAAAATGTCAACACTACCCAAAGAAATCTACATATTCAATGCAATCACTATCAAAATAACACCAACATTCTTCACAGAGCTAGAACAAACAATTCTAAAATTTGTATGGAACCAGAAAAGATCCCGAAGAGCCAAAGCAATCCTGAAAAAGAAAACCAAAGCTGGAGACATCACAATCCCAGACTTCAAGATATATTACAAAGGTGTAATCATCAAGACACTATGGTACTGGCACAAAAAACAGAAACTTAGATCAATGGAACAGAATAAGAACCCAGAAATGGACCCACAGACATATGGCCAACTAATCTTTGACAAAGCAGGAAAGAATACCCAATGGAATAAAGACAGTCTCTTCAGCAAATGGTGTTGGGAAAACTGGACAGCAACATGCAGAAGAATGAACCTGGACCACTTTCTTACACCAGACACAAAAATAAACTTAAAATGGACGAAAGGAAACCTAAGAAAACCTTAGGAAGCCATCAAAATCCTAGAGTTGAAAACAGGCAACAACCTCTTTGACCTCGACTGCAGTAATTTACTCAAAATGACTCTGGAGGCAAGGGAAACAAAAGCAAAAATGAACTTTTGGGGCCTCATCAAGATAAAAAGTTTCTGCACAGCTAAGGAAACAATCAGCAAAACTAAAAGGCAACTGACGGAATGGGAGAATATATTTGCAAATGACATATCTGATAAAGGGTTAGTGTCCAAAATCTATAAAGAACTTTTCAAACTCAATACCCAAAAACCAAACAAACTGTAGAAGAAATGGGCAGAAGGCATGAGTAGACACTTTTCCAAAGCAGACATCCAGATGGCGAACAGACACATGAAAAAATGTACAACATCACTCATCATCAGGGAAATACAAATCAAAACCACAATGAGTTATCACTTCACACGGGTCGGAATGGCAAATATTATCAATTCAGTCAGCAACAGATGTTGGTTGGTGAGGATGCAGAGAAAGGAGATCTCTTTTGCACTGCTGGTGGGAATCCAAACTGGTGCAGCCACTTTGGAAAACAGTATGGAGTTTCCTCAAAAAAATTAAAAATAGAACTACCCTAACCCAGCAATTGCACTGTGCTGCTCTCTGAAGTCCACTATGTTGGTGTGGGGGCAGAATATGGTGCTACTCCAATCTCTCATCGTTGGACTGGGAATCTTGCAGCCCTCACAGAATAGCAAGGGCATTCAGCTCACCCTGGGCCACACTCTTCTGTGTTATTTCTTTGATGCGGTTGGGATTCAAAACCCAAAGTCTGTGCATGGCACAGATCCCCTCCTTTCCTCCAGAGTAGACCCTCTCCACCCTGCTGATGAAAGGCCTTTAGCAGGCACCTACAAGATCTTTTGCCCTTGGGGAGGCAATAAACCCTTTTCCAAAAGTACTCCAGGAAGGGTACTATTCTCTCCCAGTGTACCCCAGAGATCATGACACCACACTATGCACTCCAGGACGAGCTCACTTCTCTCCAGGAGCATGCGCCACAGCTCAAACCTAAGAGTTTGAGCTCCAAAAGCAGTTTGCAAAAAAGAACTGACGCACCCCGCCCCCCGCCCCAGTCCATGGTCCAGAGAGGTTTTCCTCCTGTGCTAACTCAATGCCGCAGTATCTCGATACCTCTTTCTCTCCCTTTTGTCTCTCCAGGGAAAGGATTCCATCCCCTCCATAGTGCCGCCATTTTTCTCTCCCCCAATTCACGTCCACGCACCTCACTCTTTCCAAGCTGTCTTCCTCCAACTGTGGAGATCCTTCTGCCACTCTGCAGACCGATTTCATGGGTGTTCCAAGTGACCTAACCATGGGCAATAAAATCTATAAAGACTGCGGAACCTGTGGGTAGAGTATATTCTGTTTCTACAAAAAAATGTCCCCTCATTACCACACTGTTGCCATCCTGATGTCCTTCTAACATGGCAGCAACAGTATGCTCCTGAATCACAGAAATTAAGATGAGTAAACAATGGTTATAAATTAAATGAATAGAACTATGAGAAACCCAAGATGACCACTTGGTCTTTCCTAACTCTCTGGTAAATCCCACTTTTGGTTTTTGCATTCCTTTAGTGACCTTGGTGCGTTTGAAAAAATTAGTTTGGTTCTCAGAGGCCTCAGACCTCTCTCTGGACTTTTTAAACATCTACAGCTGGATTTCATTCAACTATCACTTACTGTGGGTTATCAAAATGTATTTCCTGGGGTGGACTTTCACAACATCCAAGTACCCACTTCACTGGGCAAACTATATAAGCCTCAGTGAAAACCATACAAATTTCTTAAAATTATCACTGTCAATAATCAGGCAAGGTCAACAAAACTAATGAAAAAATTATACTCAAGCAGAACAAGTACAGATTACATAGGGCTGATGTAATTAATGAACCGATGAATATGGATTATACTTTTCATAACTTGTTGTCTAAAGTGTTACTGGCTTTTAACCTTCTGGTTTTCCAGATTTAGGAAAATTTCTTCTCTTTAAAAAGTTTTTTTCAATGTTTATTTATTTTTGAAGGACAGAAAGACAGAGTGTGAGTGGGGGAGGGGCAGAGAGAGAGAGGGAGACACAGAATCAGAAACAGGCCCTAGGCTCTGAGCTGTCAGCACAGAGCCCAACGTGGGGCTCGAACTCACGAGCTGTGAGATCATGACCTGAGCTGAAGTCAGATGCTCAACTGACTGAGCCTCCCAAGCGCCCCAGGAAAATCTCTTCTCTTAAGCTGCCAACAATTTGGTAAGATATACCTTTGTAAACAAAGATGAAACATTTATCTTTTCTCCCTACCTAATCCCTCCAAAATTTAAACAATATTGTTAGTTATTTACATAAATTCACTGAGAAATTGTTCCCCTTATCACAAGACACAATTAAAAAAACAAATGCCTATCTTGCCAAGGCTTTGACTAAAATGTCATGTTTGAGAGATAGGTACATAGACTCAGTTATCACCATACAGGTTTAAAGAACTGCTTCCAAAAATTGGCCTAATACCTTGCTTACAAAGCTCCAACAAAGCAATCTTTTAAAAAGTTTACATACCCAGTCACTATTCTTCCTGCTTTTATAAAAATAACCAGGCCAAGCTTAAACAAATTAGGCTTGTCATGATTGTTGATTTAAAAAATGGGAGTTGGGGCGCCTGGGTGGCTCAGTCATTTGAGCATCCGACTTCGGCTCAGGTCATGATCTCACGGTCCGTGAGTTCGAGCCCCTCGTCGGGCTCTGTGCTGACAGCTCGGAGCCTGGCGCCTGCTTCAGATTCTGTGTCTCTCTCTCTCTCTCTCTCTCTCTCTGCCCCTCCCCCGTTCATGCTCTGTCTCTCCCTGTCTCAAAAATAAATAAAAATTAAAAAAAATAATAAAAATAGTAAAAACTGGGAGTAATTGTAGAGAGAAAATTTACGTTTGTACCTTTGTCTACATTAGATTCTAGTCCTATTAAGTGTCTTTGAGGTTTGGTTATACACCAAAGCTGGACTGGATCCTAAATTTGTGTAGTATCTTCAAACATCTGGCTATGACTCTCCAAACTAGCATTTCCAATTTTCTCCCACCCTTGTAATTTGGAATCAATAAGAATAATAACTGCTCTTGAATCTCCTTGGAAGAGACTATATATCAGGGCATCCTCACTGTCCAGATGGCAGTGACTTCGGGGACTCAGGCCTTAGATAGACACCTCACAGCTAAAGAAGGCTCCACATGGCGTCTAGCTCTATACAAATGCTGGAGACCTCTGAATCAAATTGACGAAGAAAACAAAGATGACAGCTAATGTGGACAGCTAAGTCAAGATTCCATACCAGGCCCGCATACTCATAAACATTACTTTGATTCTGCTCTTAATCTATTTCACATTAGACCTCCTTTACAACGCTGGCAAATCCCTTCGCTTTTGATAACTCAACATTTCTGACATAGCCAGATTATCGACATTTTCAAAACACTGCTACTCTGTATCTCCTTTCTTAAGTTAATTTCCCTCCTAAACCATGTTTACCCTATTGTTGGAACTACAGTGTATAATGACTCCATAATTTCTGCTTCTCCCGGGTCTATTTTTACTCGTGCTTGGCAAAAACACTACCAGGAACACACTGGGTAAGTCCCTATTGAAGTAAAGGTTGTTGTGCAATTGGATTATTGGTTACACCTATTTCCTCTGTGTAATCAGTCAGAAACTTAGCACTGGGCACCCCTTTAAGTTTACTTCACTGACTAACGTGTATACCGGCTGCACACATAGTCAAGGGTGTTCAACTACGGGTGGTGTCGACTCCAGCAAAGCTGCTAGGTTTGTAGGATTGCTTTTCCTTGGGTAGATGTTACCATGAATGAATGCCTGATCTCTCTAAAATCCTGAGAGATATTGCTAAAATGTTTTGCTAATGCAATAGCCACCCAAGAAAACTCTTTGGACTCCCTTGCACAAGTTGTGTTAATTAATGGAATTGTTCTTGGTTACCTCCTAGCTGAACAAAGTGAGGTTTGTTCTGTGATAAACGCCTGTGGCTGTCCTTAAGTAAACACCTCTGATGAAGCAGAAACCCCTTGCTTTCACCCGACAGGCAGGAAAACTATTTGGATTTCTAGTTGAATCTGTGACCCCAAATTGCAATTCTGGAATCTCAAATAAACTCTCATTTGACTCTCATTGTGACTTTTTGTTTTCAGGTTGACATTCCTGTGAAGACCATGCTTTCCTTATTTCTCTTTCAAGTGGTGGCTATTTTTTCTCTCATAAGTGGGGGTTTATCCTTCTTACTTCTTATTGCTGCTTTCAGATTATTATCCCACCTTCCTCCATAAAAATACCCAGCTTTGTCATGGATATTCTTATCACCTACCCATATCACTCATTATACATCTTTAATATGGTCATCTACCAACTTCTGGGTCAATTCCCTCATTCTTTGAAGATTTTGGTTCTTTGATCGCTAAAGGATATCGTAGGCATACTGTCCCCTATTACTTCCACTAATTACAACTAAAAACTCTGAATAAAATACATAAAGCAGGGGCACCTGGTGGTTCGGTTGGTTGAGTGTCTGACACTTGATTTCACCTCGGGTCATGATCCCAGTGTCATGGGATCGAACCCCATGTCGAGTTCCATGTCAGGCTCTGCACTGAGCGTGGAGCCTGCTTGAGATGCTCTCTCTCCCTTTTTCTCTCTGCCCTTCCCCCACCTCTGGTGTGCTCCATCTCTCTCTGAAAAAAGGTGTTTTTTTAAACGCATAAAGCAACTATTAGAAGATTCTGAAGCCGGGGTGGGGGTGGGGGGTGTGGTGGAACAGACTAGCCAGAGATCGCAGGACTCAGGGGATGACCCAGTGGTGATTTCTTTGTTGTTTTTTGCTTTTTTCCTCTCACATGTATCCATGCCTGGGTGCTAAACCAGCCCACACCTAGAAATTCCAATGGGCATACTTTTAAAAGACCCGAGAAAGGTCTGTTCTTCCTAGACTCAGAATAGAGAGACTCCACAGAACAGAATCTTTCTGACTCTACTCACTCTTTCCTAGGCAAACACAAAGGAAGAAGCCCCACAGTCTCCTCCACACCCGTACTGCACAGTGGGTGGTTTGCAGCTGTTGACAGTCCTCCCCTGCATGAACAGGAGCAGAGATGATCCCCACTCCCTCTCCCCTCCCCAGTGGGCACTGCATTTGCATCCCTCAGCAGACAAGGAAGAGACACTTCTCAAAGTGATAAAAGCAGTGTAAAAAGTGAAGTTGAATCTCTCATTCATTGTTGGTAGGAATGTAAAATGATAGTTTTTCTGAAAAACAATTCGGTAGTTTCTTATAAAGCTAAATACACACTTATCATATGACTCTGAAATTCTACTCCTACTATTTGCCCTACAGAAAGGAAAACTTTTATTCGCATAAAGCCTGTACGTGAATATTCATAGCAACTTTATATGCTATGGTTGGATGAATATTCCACTAATATTCCACTTTATATGCTATAGTTGGATTAATATTCCACTAATTTTTGGAACTGTTTTCTATTTAGCCTTTGTTTCTTCTTTTTGCCTTCCCCTCTTTTTTCTGCCTTCTCCTATTTTACATGACTCTATTTTTTTTCTTTTTTTAGCACAACAACGATACTTAAAATATTTTTAGTAGGTGCCTTAGAGACTGCAATAAACATTTACAACTATTTAAATCCGCTTTCAAATAGCGCTATACCACTTCACAGGTAGGTCAGGTATTTTAAAAGATTATTCCCAGGTTCTCTCATCGCTGATTGCATTACTGTCATTCATTTTACTTAAGCATAAGCTATATTCATCCAACACACTATTATATTATTATTTTGATCAAACTGTTAGGTTAAATAAGTTAAAAGAAATAAAATTAAATGTTTTCTTTTACCTTCATTTATTCCTTGTCTAACACTTTTCCTTTCCTTGTGTAGATTTGACTTTCTGATCTATATCATTTCCCCTACCTCTGAGGAACTTCTTTTAACATGTCTTATCTACTGGCTGCAAATCTTCATCTCAGAAAGCCTTATTTCCTTCACCTGTGAAAGATAATTTCATTGGACACAGAATTCTAGATGAGTGCGTTTCTTTTCTTTCAACACTTGCATATTTCACTCTACTCTCTTCTT
The DNA here is from genome assembly GCF_024362965.1 of Panthera pardus. Taxonomy (NCBI): domain Eukaryota; kingdom Metazoa; phylum Chordata; class Mammalia; order Carnivora; family Felidae; genus Panthera; species Panthera pardus. The sequence continues at coordinate 46,492,582 of NW_026526732.1, read as the reverse complement.
GCCTTACTGGTTGCTCTTGTTTTCTGAGATTTATTTATTTATTTGAGAGAGAGAGAGAGAGAGAACATGAGCAGGGGAGGTGCAGAGAGAGGGGGACAGATCCACAATGAGCTCTGTGATGCAGGCAGAGGACCTGATGGGGGGCTCAAATTCATGAACCCTGAGATAATGACCTGAGTTGAAGTCAGCCACTTAACCGACTGAGCCACCCAGGCACCCCTTGCTTAAATAGTTTCTAAAGAGAAGTCTGATGTAATTTTTATCCTTGTTTCTGTAGAACAGGTAAAGTGTTTTTTTCCCCTGGCTTCTTTCAAGATTTTCTCTTTGTCTTGTTTTCTGAAGTTTGAATATTATATGCCTAGATACAGATTTTTCAGCATTTATCCTGCATGTTTCCTTAGTGTCCTGGATCTGTGGTTTGGTGTCTGTTAGTAATTTTGGAAAACTCTTAGCCATTATTACTACAAATATTGTTTCTGTTTCTTTCTTCTTTCTTTCTTATTTTAATTCTTTTATTTCTTTCTTATTTTAATTCTTTTTCCTTTTTGCTTTTCAGTTTGAAAATTTCTATTAACATATCTTTAGACTCACTGATTCTTTTCTCAGCCATGCCCATTAAGCAGATGAGCCCATCAGATATATTTTTCATTTCTTTTACACTGATTTTGATTTCCAGCATTTTCTTTTGATTTTTAGAGTTTCCATTTCTCTGCTTAGAGTATCCATCTGTTCTCCCACATTATCCATGTTTTCCTTTAAAGCCTTTGTTTATTTTATTTTATTTTATTTTATTTTATTTTATTTTATTTTAAAAGGCTATTTTAAAGTAGCCTTCACACCCAGGTTAGAGCCCAATGCAGGGCTCGACTTACGACCCTGAGATCAAGACCCTTACGACCCTGAGATCCAAGAGTCGGATGCTTAACCAACTAAGCCACCCACGTGACCATATCATAATTATTTTATTTTTTTATTTTTATTGACTAAGTTTATTTATTTATTTTGAGAAAGAGAGAGAGAGAGAGTCCCAAGCAGACTTTGTACTATCAGCAAGGAGACCAACGTGGGGCTCAAACTCGGGGACTATGAGATTTTGACCTGAGCTGAAATCTGGCACCTAGCCTACTGAGCCACCCAGGTGCCCCTATCATAGTTATTTTAAATTCAGGTCTGATAATTCCAAAATCTCTGCTATATCTGAACCCGGTTCTGATGCTAGTTTTGTCTCTTGAGACTATGTTTATTGTCTTTTAGCATGCATTGTAATTTTTTTTGTGAAAAGCTGGAATGTTGTATCAGGTACAAGGAACTGAGATAGACCTTTAGTGTGAGGTGCTGTATTTATGTGGCTAAGAGTTAGGCTGTACTCACTGTTTGCTGCAGCTGTGGTTTCAGAAGATAAAATCTCCTCTAATGTCCCCGTTTTTGTGTCCCTGTTTTGTCTCTGTTGTCTTTGGGTTTCTCCAGAGAGTCCTTATTAAATGGGTCTCAGGTTTGCAGTTCTTCCAGTGCAAGCTCCTATTATTACACAGAAGCCCTGTTGACAGGGTGGTGAGATGCAGGGAGAGAGGGGAAGAGAAAGGGGAAGCATTCCAAGATCCTATAATCAGGTCTCAGCCTTTTGTAAATCTGTGTCTCTGGGTTGTGAGTTTCACAAATGTTTCTCAGCTTCCTTCCCCCTGTCCAACCTCAGGGGATATAAGAGGGCTAGAGGGGGCTAGATTTGGGTATCTCCCCTCAGGGCAGCTAAGCTTTAGTAAAAACCCCAAACAAACCCTAGTAAAAATTAGTTTCCCTTGAGGGCAGTCCTTGTTAAGGAGAACAGGGAGCTCTGGGCATTTTTCAGAATGGTTACTTTCCTTTGTCTCCCTCCAAAAGCAGGAGGGCTTTTTCTCTGGTCTTTACAGAACCTAGGGAAACCTCTGGAGGGAAAACTCAACAGCAGTTCATTACAAGGGCAAATTGTATCAATGCTAAGAATGAAAAGTAGGGGGTACTATGATAGTACATAATAAGGGAAACTGAGAAAGTCTGTGGGAGCAACGAAGGTTTTCCTAAGGAAAAGAACTTTTCCTAAGGGAAAACTTTTTTGGCAAAAGAAATAGCATGTGCAATTGCTCAGAGTTAAAAAGGAATATGGAATATTTGAGTGAATGAAGGAAAAATCAGGGTGCCTAGGTTGCCGACAGAGTGGGGAGAGTGGCTCCAGATGAAACTGGAAAGGTAAGGAGGCCAAGAGCTTTGATAGTGATTCTAAGAACAATGAGAAGCAACTTTAGGATTACTGGAGTCAAAGACTGGCAATGAAGCAGGAAAAATAATGGACATTTTCTGAAGGTTGTTCCTTTCAGTTGCCCTTTTCCCCTAATTTATCACTTTAGTTTTTCTTTCACTTTGAGTCTATGCCACGGGTTCTAATCTAGGGAGTTAGACTTCAAGGAGTCCCTGAACCAGCAGAAATTATATGCAACATTTTGTATGCACAGACACGTGTATTTTGTGAAGGGTACAGGTTCACAGTTTTATTGAAGAATTCTGCAATTCTCCCACCAAAATTGAGAGTGAGTGATATTATGTTCTTCCATGAAGTTAAAATTAATAGCCAACATCTTGCTAAATGGAAGTTGTATCAATGTAAAGTGTCAAAACCAAGTATTAGTTCATTTAAAAAGAGAGGGATACAGGACAAATAAACGTTAAAGACTAATTAATATACAGTTTAGGGGCGTCTGGGTGGGTCAGTCGGTTAAGTGTCTGACTTCGGCTCAGGTCACCATCTCATGGTTCACAGGTTTGAGCCCTGCGACAGGCTCTGTGCTGACAGCTCTGAGCCTGGAGCCTGCTTTGGATTCTGTGTCTCCCTCTCTCTCTCTGCCCCTCCCCTGCTTGCTCGCTCTTTCTCAAAAATAAGCATTTAAAAATTTTTTAAAAATATATATACAGTTTATAGGCCAGATATTGTCCCATCCTTTATACCTTCTTCAAGTTGGAGGTAATATAAATTAATAGTACTAGTCATGACCTTAAATATTGCAAAATTATGAATTCATACTTACATTATCAAAAAAGGATTAATTATGCCAATATAGTCTTAAGGTTAATTTGAATTTCAATTATTATAGAACAAGTAACCCATGAACTGTATTATTTATATAGGATAACCTTCTGCGTTGCCTTCGCCTTCAAGGTGATATTTTCTCTACTCATCTGCCACACTCCATAAGAGGGGGAAGAGCAAAAACGTGGACTTCCTTGTTTATCCTCCAGTCTCCTGAGTTTGGTCGGCGCAGATGAGACACATTTGCCTTCTAAGCGCGAGTCTTGAACTCTCCTAGTCCGCCCATCTCATTCATAACTGCACCTCAGGATTCCCAAGGTCTGTCTGTGCCTGGGTCTGGGTCTCTCTGACAAAGACACACACACACACACACACACACACACACACACACGCATTCTGTAAATGCATTCTCTCTCCAGGAAGGCATGACTCGCCCCTTTCCGAGCAACATTCAGATCCTGAAAGTTCTCCAGCGCTGGATCAGGACTCGAGGCTCCTCCTTCTTTGTTCCCGCGGCGCCAGACCGGTTCTCAGGTTTCCAACCAAGACTGGTCAACTGCAGGTCGGATTGGCTGCGGTAGGAAGAGGAGCAGATGCTCCACCAAATCACAAATCTAGGATTTTAATTTTACTTGGTCTCCTCCCTAGAATCCTGGCAACTGGTGTGCATTGTTTCTCTTAGAGGAGGAACCCTTGCTTGCCTGGGTTGCTAAGGAGATGGGACGCTGTAACTTGCTGAGCAGTTGGGACCCTGAAATCCTTTAACTGACCTCAGCAAAGCGACTGCCCTTCGTTGCCTCTTTCCATATCTGCACTCCTCCTTCATCCAGAATTTTTTTTCTTGACTCTTTCCATGGAAGACTCGACGTCCCCGAAGCGAGAAAAAGCAAACCAAGATCCGAGGGAAGCAGGGCAGCCATGGGAAGAAGTAACAGCAGCTTCTTCCCAAGGTCTTGAGTCTGGGTTATCTGAGCCCTTGGAATTGGAGCAGGGGCTGGAAACTGGACCCCAACCCAGAAGCCCTCCTCAGAGCCCACAGTCCAGAGCCAGCATTCCTCTGGATGACCTCACAGGACCAGGTGCATCATATCCACCTTCCCCTCCACAGGAGGCCTCTTACACTCCTTCTCCCCCGGCTCTGGCCAGACAGGACCTTGCAGCGCCATGGCAGTCAGACAAAACCACTAGTGTGAATCCCGAAGCTGGGACACCTCACTTCCACCATTTGGAACAATCGTCTGATAAAGGAGAATCGACTGCTTCTCACACATTCCAATCAGAGGGAAGCACCTTCCGACAGTCTCAGCAAACCAAACATCACCTGTATGGACCAGAGGATGTGAACTATAACAACTCTAAACAAAAAGAGCTGAGATTTAACGTCTTTCAGGACGAAGACTCAAACAGTAACTATGATCTGGATTACGCTGAACCTGGGGTCTCTGAACTGGCCCCCAGCATGCTTGAGATCACCATTCAGAGTGCTAAGGCTTACCTACAGAAGACTAGTAGCAAGTCTGGCTTAAATTTGTAAGTCCTAAAGGGTTAAAGGGGTGTGTGTGTGTGTGTGTGTGTGTGTATGTGTGTGTATTTAGCAAAGAAAAGGGGGTGTATCTGTGTATGAGACTTTGTTTCTGTGGGTGAATGGAAATATATTTGAAAAGTTTGCATTGGTAAGAGAGAGTTGGTGGCTTAATAACTCTGAGCATCATGGTAGTTGTATGGCTTGGTTTTGAGTTCCCCTGCAGGCCGGTGGGGGGGGGGGGGGGCGCGGAGGCGGGGGAGGGGGGGGGCGGAGGCGGGGGGGGGGGGGGATCACCAATTATCTCAGTTATCTCAGAACTGTCTTGATTTGAGCACTGAATATTCTGTATCCCGAGAAAACCCTCAGTCCTGGATAAACTAGAAGAATTGATCACAATAATTTTAAGTCTGAAGAATTCTTTATTTAATGTGAGAAATCTTCCCCCAAACCTGAGATTGACACTTTAAAATATTTCTTCTAAAGTACAGTTTTTAAACTATAATTTACTAAGCTTCAAGGATGTGATTTATCCTTAGTGGTTATTCTACTTGAATTTCTCATATGAACTTATTGTCATAATTCTCTGGGTTAAATAACAAGCATAAATTTACAAACTTTGTTAAAATTCCAGAAAAAATCATACATACTTGAGAGTTAGTTAACTAAAATTTAAAACTGAACACAAACATAAAAATGGAAAATTTTCCTTTATGGAATTGTTTTATAACCGATATTAATTAAATATCAAATTTTATTTTATTTCCAAATGCTAAGTCTCTGAGGTAATAAATATCTTCTATAATATTCACTATTGTCTTCTAAGTACTTTAGAGCCTGCAGTTAAAAACCATTTGGTAAAAATGACTTTAACTCTATCTCTTATATGCAATTCTTATTTGACAGCCATGAAAAATATTGTTTTTGTTGCAATTGAAACAGTCTCTTACTAAAATACAAGATCTGACATTGGTTTTGCTCTGTTGAATAAAATTAGCCTACAAAAAAGAATTGCTTCCTCCTTCTCTGCCATTCTATTAAAACAAATTATTAAACCTCCCAAATTGAAAAAGCTATAACTATGAATTAAAATCCACATTTTATAATTTGACACAAAGGCATTTTCAGATGTGGACCTCTTAAAAAACCAATGCAATATCTTGCCTGAAGAACTATAAATAAAGCACAAGCAGACATTATATTAAAGCCTGAAAAATAAAATAAAATTTGGACTTAGAGTCCTCAATTCAATGGCATATATGGTCCCTACTGGAGCAAATCAAGAACTCCAGTTACAACCCAGCTGCCTAGTAAGCAATAATATTTTTATCCTGACTCATTCTCCAGGAGTTTCAATACTGAACAAATATTAAGGAAGCATGATGAAGTTTTAAACAAACTCCATTTCTGTTCACCTACAAGAATAGCAATATTTTGGGAAAGAAGGATTTATTCTTCACATGTATTTTTAAATGGCCCTTCACATTGGTTGCTCACATAATCTGCATATTTTTTCTTTGATATTCCTGAGACCCATTAGATAAATAAAGATATAAAGAAAAAATGAAAAATAATAGTTATGGGCAACTAGTAGAAAGTGGGCAGTTATTGAGTATCTATTTTGTTTCACTCTAATAAGGGAGAGGATGCATTAAAACAACAACATCAAGAACTTAGTTTTGGCCACGTAAGAACCTAATGCAGTTGCTGAGTGGGAAATATATCATCTACACAATTGCATAGCAGTGGATCGGTGATCTCAGAGAAGCCCATTGAATGGTTTTCAGGAATGACTAGAGTGATAAGTCCTCAAGGACAAAATATGTTTTAAATGATTTCTTGAGAGAAATTATATATATGGCACATAGCAAGCAAAAGCTCTCAGGTTAGGACTTAACAACTATGTGAAACTGATTTTGAGTAGATTTACCTCACTGGGGCAGACATTCTAATTGAGCTAATTATTAGAAATGAAATTGGAGAGATGTAATCCTTATCTGCCAGAGGAGAAATTCAGGCAAGTTTGCAAATTGGACAAAGGAATTTCTATCTAACTGAAGAGCACTTTGACAGACATTTTTTGCTCTTAAATAGTAAATTCACACAGAAAATCTGGTATTTGAAAAAACACACCTGAGCAGTATAAAATGTAATGAATTAACCACTTTTAGGCAGTTTCACTAATTCAGTTATGAAATAAGTACCTAGGACGGTGTTGTTGTTGTTGCTTTTAAATGTTTATTTATTTTTGAGAGAGAGAAACAGAGTGCAAGCTGGAGAGAGGCAGAGAGAGAGGGAGACACAGAATCTGAAGCAGGCTTCAGGCTCTGATCTGTCAGCACAGAACCCGACGTGGGGCTCGAACTCACCAACCGTGAGAGCATGACCTGAGCCAAAGTTGGATTAACCGACAGAGCCACCCAGGTGCCCCCTTAGGGCTGTGTTTTTAATAGAATAGGACAAAAGTGTTAGAGTACATCACATTTTAATAAAGATGAATAATATTTGATGACATTTTTCAATTGTGTGTGGGGAAGGGTTGCAATATGTAATGTATTTCTTATAGGTCTAAAAACCACTGAAGTAGATAATTGGTCCAGGAAATGGAAAGGAAGAGAACATATTTAAGAGTCAACAGGATTTAGAAATCAAATTGGATTTGATGAGTGTAGGGGAAAGGGGATGAAAAAGAAGTTAAGGGAAAAAATGTAAAATAAGGTTAATCTCTTAAATATATAACTAAGAGATTTCAAATCAAATAAAATGTGAAAATGTATCTGATTCAAAATATGTATCTTGCCATAATATGTGAAAATGTATCTGATTCAAAATATGTATCTTGCCATAATATGTGTTTTAATAAGTTAAATATTCATATCACATTGGAGGCATTTCTTTTTTTTTTTTTTTTAGTTTTTTTTTCCAACGTTTTTTATTTATTTTTGGGACAGAGAGAGACAGAGCATGAATGGGGGAGGGGCAGAGAGAGAGGGAGACACAGAATCGGAAACAGGCTCCAGGCTCCGAGCCATCAGCCCAGAGCCTGAGGCGGGGCTCGAACTCACGGACCGCGAGATCATGACCTGGCTGAAGTCGGACGCTTAACCGACTGCACCACCCAGGCGCCCCTCACATTGGAGGCATTTCTTAAGCAAAATTCTAGCATAGGTTCTTTCTGGCAGTGGTGAAATTAACGGTGTTTATCCATTTACGATATCTGAAGGCTTTGAGTTCTTGAAGTTTCCTAGAAACCAACTAACTGAGTCTGCATGTGATGCTTCTTCAAAGGCTTTTTGACAAGGATATTATCTGGAATTTTCTCTTTTCGGGTAGGTATGATCATCTTTCTGATATGCTCGCCAAGGTCTTAGATGAGCGTCCGGAAAATGCTGTGGATATCATTGAAAGTATCAGCCAAGATGTGAAGATGGGACATTTTAGGAAAAAATTAGATACACTCCAAAATGAGAATGAGATGCTTCCAACATATGAGATAGCAGAGAAGCAAAGGGCTCTTTTTCTCCAGGGAAATTTGGAAGGAGCTGATCAAGAACTAGAAGATGAAATAGTAAGTCACTGCTGTAAATTTGAATAGCTCAGTCTTAGAGTTTTATTTCAGATGAGTGGGTGTGGGTTTAAATTCATATCAACTGTCTTTTATAGTTTCCTAAATAGTATGTGTAACCTCATTTCACACCATACATTTCCCTGTTATACTTTCTGATTTTTTTACATTGTGTTTCACAGGGTTGGTTGTTTGTTATATGTTTGTGGGGTTGAGCTCCTTGATGTCAGAGAAAATGATCTCTTCATCTTTTATATCTTCCAAAGTACCTGGTACAGATCTGGGTCTATAGCTGTTTCTTATTAATTTATTAAATGAATTGATTAATGTCAGATAGTTTAAAATTGGACTTTAAAACAAGTTGCATATTTTCCCCTTTAATTTACTAGAATAATTAGAAGTACCTCTAATGTCATTTGCATTCTTTTCCAAGGCAACTTCTTCATATTATGTCTTGATATTATGCATGTTACATCAATGAGGCATGATACGAGGGGAGAGGGATAAGATAGTTATTTTAATCTCTATAGACAAAGCATTGAAAATATTTACAGAGAAAGCTGGCGACAGAGATAAAAAATTATCATTAGAGAATAAAATTAGTTGTACTACAGAAATTTTAGCTCCAAATATTTTTAAATAGTATCAAGCATGCTTTTTCTGTATGTCCATATGCTTGTCATTTATACTACTGAGTAATTTACACTATACATCTACTGAGCTTCCATGTTTTGTTAACCACTAGACTACTTAAATCTGCCTATATACTTGCAAATTTGATGTTTGGTGTAAGATAGTTTCAGAAAAGGATGGAAAGTTCAGTCAGGAAAAAGGAGGGAGGGATCTAGACAGTAGGTACACCATCTAGGGCTCTGCAACCTTTGTGTGGGGATCCAACCTGACACAGTGGGATACAGGGTACTCAGAAGGAACAGGCGATAGGTGCCAAGGAGTTGACATCGGCTGCACCTTTTCTGAAAATATCTTACGCCAAACATGTGGTTAAATAGCCACATACAGTGATGATAAGTCTGGGGGCAATCAGCATGTAGGGATTAAGCAGATAGGTAGACACTGTTATGGAGGAGCTTATCAAAGAGAAGTCAGACTCCAGTATTAGAATGGGGCATTGGGCCATCTATAGGCACAGTATTACAAAGTAGGGGTCTGCATCCTAAAACTAGGGAAACTAGGGGTGGGAACACAAACAAGGTGTTTTGGTCCTGGAACTTGAGCTCTTTAATCAGATTTGATAAATTCTTCCTAAGGAAGAGTAGGATTGGTTTTAGGGCCAGGAATAGCTGAGCCATGAGATGAAGATTAAAAGTTCTATCTGAAAGAGTAGAAAGATGCAGGAATAGAAAGACACATGGATCTTGGAAGCACTGAAATGTGAGCTTTGTGACCAACTCATTACCTCATTAAGTTGGAATGCCAACTTAATGTTTAGAGTGTTCATGTTTCTATTCCTGTCTTTGACCACATCAGAATTCCTGTTCCTAGTTTTAGCGTTCATTTATTCATTTACCCATTAATTCACAAACATTGTGACTACCTACTGCATGCCAGGTACACATGAAAAAGATACACACATGAAATGATATGCACAGAAATGTATTTATTTTTTTTAATTTTTTTAACGTTTATTTATTTTTGAGACAGAGAGAGACAGAGCATGAACAGGGGAGGGGCAGAGAGAGAGGGAGACACAGAATCGGAAACAGGCTCCAGGCTCCGAGCTGTCAGCACAGAGCCCGACGCGGGGCTCGAATTCACGGACCGTGAGATCATGACCTGAGCCGAAGTCAGACGCTTAACTGACCGAGCCACCCAGGCGCCCCTGCACAGAAATGTATTTAAATGTTTATTTATTTTTGAGAGGGAAAACACAAGCAGGAGAGGGGGCAGACAGAGAGAGGGAGGGAGGCACAGAATCTCAAGCAGGTTCCAGGCTCTGAGCTGTCAGCATAGAGTCCGATGCAGGGCTCCAGTTCACAAACCATGAGATCATAACCGGAGCCAAAGTCAGATGCCCAACCAACTGAGCCACCCAGGCAACCCATATACACAGAACTTCCTGACTTTAAGTTGCTCACGGTCTACTGAAACAAGCAAAAAGGACTGTAAAGGTGTTTAATTAGTGCAATAATAGAGATAGCCTCATATGGTGGGGCAAACAGAAGATTTCATCTGAATTAGGATCCTAGCTCGATTACTTACTTGCTGTGTGACTATGAGTAAATGATTAAACCTTTACAAGCCTCAGGAGTTATCAGATGGCAACAACTCAAGGGGAGAGTACTATTTATGAAGGGTTTGGCACATACTGGGAGCTCAATGGATAGCAGCAATTGTTATTATGTTGTTTTGACAATCTATGAAACGGAATGGAAGGACTAACTCCACTACTGGGAATTGTCCTGTAGGTGGTATTTCATTTGGGTCATGAAGGAGAAGTAGAAGTTCATGAGATAAAGACTGTAAGGAATAAATTCTGAGCAAAAAGAAGAACAGAAAGTCAGGACACATTATTTAATATTTGGGAAAGTGAAGCATGAAGGAACAATGAAAACCAAGCAAACAAGATGCATAAAGCCAGACTGCTCTTGTGCATTGTGCATTGATAAGAAAGTTTTTTCTTCTCCACAATGGGAAGTCAGTAGAAGCTTTTACTAGAAAATAGCATAGCCTGTCTTGTGGTTTAGAAAGGTAACCCTGGTGATAATGTGGAGGAGAATGGAAGGAGAAAGATTAGAACAGGGCATTCAGAGCCTTGTGTGACAGGACAAGTAGTCAGGATGGAGACTCATATGGTAGAAATAAACTAAAGAGGAGGTAATGCCAACAGCTTTTTAGGTGGTAGAATCAATATGACTATAACTAATTAAGTACAAAAGAAGAAACAAGGATAATGGAATTTTCTAATTTGGGAAACTGAGTGAATGGTGATGTTATTGGCAAAGATAGGACATATACAAAAAAAGGGAGATTTTGAGAGATACATGACTTCAATCTTAATTTGAGGTATATGTAGACTATTCAACTGAAATTTCTAGAAACTGGCTAGAAACATGGGTGTAGAACATGGGAGAAAAGTCAGAGTAAGAGAGTTGGGTTTTAAACAACCCACATAACACTTGAAGTAATGTGGGAGGAATATGCCAAGCACAAAGTACTGAACGATGGCTGAAATTTTGAAAACAGCAATATTTAGGACCCAAATAAGGAAAAGGAACCAATTAGAGACTAAGAATAAATAGTTACAGAAGGCACAGTAAGATCATGAGTGAGAGCCAGTGTAAAAACAGTATGGAGATTCCTCAAAAAATTAAAAATAGAAATACCATATGATCCAATAAGTCCACTACTGAGTACTTACCAAAAGAAAGCAAAAATACTAACTCAAAAAGCTATATGCACCCCTATGTTTATTACAGCACTATTTACAGTAGCCAAGATATGGAAGCAACCTAAATGTCCACTGAAAGACAAATGGATAAGGACACTGGAATATCACACAGCCATAAAAAATAATGAGACTGTCCCACTTATGACAGCATGGATGGACCTAGAGGTATTACACCAAGTGAAATAAGTCAGAATGAGAAATACAAATACCATATGAGTTCACTTATATGTGGAATCTAAAAAAACCCAACAGATTTATAAACAAACAAAAAGTAGAATCAGTCCTATAAATGCAGAGAACAAATTGATGGTTTCCAGAGGGAAGTGGGGGGTGGGGCATAGGCAAAATGGGTAAAGGGGAGAGGGAGATACAGGCTTCCAGTTATGGAATGAATAAGTCACAGAAATAAAAGGCACAGTATAAGGCATATCATCAATGATATTGTAATAGTGATGTATAGTGATGGATGGTACTACACCTGTAGTGAGCATAGCATAATGTAGAAACTTGTCTAATCACTTTGTGTATATGTGAAACTAATGTACCATTGTGTGTCAACTACACTCAAATTAAAAAAAAAGAAAAACAAGTGAGGGGTGCAGTAGATGTCAAACATGAAAGAGATGAGGATTGAAAAAAAGTCTTTATGCTTATTTTGACCTCAAAATTACAGTAGAAGTAAGAACGGATCATTTGTAAGAATAGCAAAGTGCCCTCAGTTTCTCCATCTTCAAGGTCTAAAATTTGTCTAAAATTTGCAAGTGATCCCTCTCTTAGTTAAGGTTATTTTCTACTTTCTCACAGATGTTTTCTTACAGTCTACTTGAGACTTTGCTTTTTCATGCCTCTGTATTTCTTTTATGAAAATGTTTTTTAAATTTTCTTCCTTATGTTAAATCCAAAAGTATTTATTGTAAGCAGGGGAAAACATCTGACTCAATTATGTTTTCAAAGGAAGTCATGTCTGAGCGCTTATTTTATTATATTTTCCTTTTATTTATCTTGTATATTACCCTATATAGAGGGCTATATTGATTTTTATTTACCCTATAGATTACCATATGTATATAATAAATATTTATCATTTATAAAAATATGGTAACATATACAAACATATAAACATTTTTTCCAAATATATATAGGAGGTAGACTATACTTTATTATTTCAAGATTGTAAAGAGCCCACTTAAATATTTTTTATAAAAAGAGGATGTTGAATTTTTATTATTCATAGTAGCTTAAATTACCTTTACTTAAGATACACACAGATAACAAGGCAACTGTTAAATTGACAAGTATAAGACATAATAGAAGTCACATTTATAAGTAATAAGGGAAAAATTGACATACAGGAATTATCAGAGTTTGATCTAAATGTTGCAAGAAATGTCAAAGACATGGTGGCCAGAGAAAGTAAAGCTAACACCAAGATCTTTAAAAAGGAAACAGGAAGCAAGCAGTTCTCATATAGATAAAACATTAACCACAGCATTTGTATCCCCAGGCAGAAAACGCTCTCCCAAATGTAATGGAGTCAGCTTTTTATTTTGAACAAGCTGGAGTTGGTTTGGGCACAGATGAGACTTATCGCATATTTCTTGCCCTCAAGCAGCTTACTGACACCCACCCCATCCAAAGATGTCGTTTCTGGGGCAAGATCTTGGGTCTGGAAATGAATTATATTATAGCTGAAGTAGAATTCCGTGAGGGAGAGGATGAAGAGGATGTGGAAGAGGAAGATGTAATTGAAGAGAGGGACGATGCAGATAGCGAAGCTGATGAAGATGACGAAGACCAATTACCAAGGACCTTTTACAAGACCCCACAGGCTATACCAAAAGAAGAAAACAGGACGGGAGCCAATAAATATGTGTATTTTGTTTGCAACGAACCAGGAAGACCATGGGTGAAGTTACCCTCGGTTACGCCTGCACAAATTGTTACTGCAAGAAAAATAAAGAAATTTTTCACTGGGCGTTTAGATGCTCCCATCATAAGCTACCCACCTTTCCCGGGAAATGAGAGCAATTACTTACGAGCACAAATTGCCAGAATTTCAGCAGGGACCCACGTCAGTCCTCTGGGATTCTATCAGTTTGGTGAAGAGGAAGGAGAAGAGGAGGAAGAGGTAGAAGGCAGACGAGACAGCTATGAAGAAAACCCCGATTTTGAAGGCATCCAAGTGATCGATCTCGTGGAATCCCTATCCAATTGGGTTCATCACGTGCAACACATTCTGTCCCAGGTAAGGGTTTTCCAATTCTCAATCTATCAGCCAATCGGCAAATATCTGTTAAATTCCCTCTACAGTGTACAAATGTATACAAAACAAAGTTCTTCAGACCCTAGACAAAGAAACCTTTGAAAAACCAAATGAAGACACAGGGTACTACGTAATTGCCAAGTAGTATAGACCTGGGATCTTCAAACAAATTTTTATTTCCAAACAGAAATAAAGTAAGTATTTCTATGGAGAATTTGACAAGTTATGTAAGGATTTCGATTTATGTATGTTGTGAAATTATGTGCTTTTTAAAAAAAATTTTTTAACGTTTTATTTATTTTTGAGAGAGACAGACAGAGACAGAGTGCGAGCGGGGGAGGGGCAGAGAGAGAGAAGGAGACACAGAATCGGAAGCAGGCTCCAGGCTCCAAGCTGTCAGCACAGAGCCTGATGCAGGGCTCGAACTCAGGAACCGTGAGATCATGACCTGAGCCAAAGTCGGACGCTTAACCGTCGGAGCCACCCAGGCGCCCCATGAAATTATGTTTTATATGTTAAACATAGATAGGTACTTTAGTTTTGGGAACAGTTGTTTTATTCTATTTCTCTAATACATGGAGCTTTTATACCAAGAAAAATAATATATTATAACAAAAATGAAAACAAGCAGTGCTATATAGCACCTCTTCTGCCAGGTGCTCTTAACAGCACTTTCTGTATATTATCTCATGTAATCCTCCCAACTGTATAGAAGACATATTATCCTTATTTCACAGATGGGGAAATTGAGACAGAGAGTTTAGAAAATGTGACAAAGAGAATATAGCCAATAAGCAACAGGGTCAGATGTGAATGGGCAGAATGGATCCAGAGTCCATCCTCTTAATCACTGTGCTGTGCTGCCTCATCTGCAGGCAGAAAATCCTTACACTTTGATCTACGTAAGAGATACTCTAATATGTCTATGGATAAGAGTTAATTAAATGAAAAATAGCCCCAAGCTTCCTTACCTGACTTTATTATCACATTTAAAAATTTGTTATTACTACTACTAATCGTACCTTACCACTTTCATATAAACTACATGAAAAATTAGTAAAATGCATTATTTTTTCACAAGCGTTTGGCTAATTTTAAAATATATGTTACATGTTCTGTAACTTTAAGAAGTTGGCAAATTTCTGAAATAAATTGTACAATTTTTTTTTTTTTTTTTTTTTGCTAGACATAAACGATCAAAAACCTAGCACTTGGCATGTATGTTGAATGAATAAATGATTGACTGGTTAAATTCCCACACAATAGGACATCTTGCAGATAATTGCTTCAATCCAAATAAATATTCCAATATTTCAAGATCCTCATGAGATTACTAAATCTTGTGATACTCATTCCCAGGGCCGCTGTAATTGGTTTAACCCCATACAAAAAAGTGAGGAGGAAGAAGAAGAGGAAGATGAAGAAAAAGAAGAAGAGAAAGGAGAAGAGCCTGACTATACAGAACAGGAAGTGGGGCCACCTCTTTTGACACCAATCTCTGAAGATTTAGGTAATTTTACACAGATTACATAATATACCGTGTATATTATATATACTATGTAGATTATATATATGCATATATGATATAGTATATGTAGCATCCATATATATACTAGGTACTATAGTATATTTTTATATATGTATATATTACATACTATTTATATTATATGGCAAATGGGAGTTGATTACCTATAAAAAGTGGATAATAACCAAAATTTCCTCCTCTTTCCCCTTCATGTGTTTTGGGATAATGGGGAACAGAGAATATAGCTGGCCTCACCGCCAACTTTCTTGGACAGAGGGTGGAGGAGTGATGCAGGGAGGAAACATAAATTGGCTGCAGCTCTCACTGGAAATGCTGACAGTTATCTTGTGTATCATTCTTGTCTTGCATTTTGCAGACCATAAAATATGGCCATAAACACATGACATAGTTACAGTAAAGTATCATATGAGGTACTGTGGCTTTTTAAAATCTACTACTATCTTCATATTCTTGTTTCTTCCTATTCGGTTTTGGGACATTTTTGCTTGTAATCCTTGTTCTCTTCCATAATAAGAAAATTTTAATCTTTTATTTGGTCATTAAGTAATATTCTCTCCACCACATAGGCCTCCTCTCCCTTAGTAAAACTTTTCCCTGTTGCACAGATGGACACACACACGCACACATACATGCATATAAATAATCAAATTTGTTGTTCCACAACATTCGTAAAATATCCTTCTGATTTTATGTTAAGCTGCTGATGTTTAATTTTTATGTCAAGTATGTGTGTTTTAAGATTTACAAAAAGAGCTTCTCTGTTACACTACAGTAGATCCTTGTCTATTTAAGAGGTAAGCTTTTGAATTTCTCTTTGGTTTACAGAAATCCAGAATATACCACCTTGGACAACACGGCTATCCTCAAATCTCATTCCTCAATATGCTGTTGCAGTCCTTAGATCCAACCTTTGGCCTGGGGCATATGCCTTTTCCAATGGCAAGTAAGTGTCTGACGAATTACAAAGCCATTATTGTGATTATTTAAGTGCTAAAAATTGTAACTTATCACTGGAATGTTATGTTCCAGTTTTGTTTTTTTCTTTCTTTCTTTCTTTCTTTCTTTCTTTCTTTCTTTTCTTTCTTTCTTTCTTTCCTTCTTTTCTTTCTCCCCTCCCTCACCTGCTTCTCCAGGTGAAGTACCAACCTGGGCTCAGGAGTTAGAGCAACCCCAGAGTAAGAGACAAGGCTGCCCTGAGTAGTTGTTCAGGGCAGTCATTCGCAATAACCAGGGGAGAGACCCAAGGCCAGGATGGGAGGGGGAAAGGGCATGGGGCAGTCCACCCAGAGTAGGGAGTAGGGAGAGGTGATACCCAGGAAGGTCCAGGCCATGAGCTAGATGTTATGTGCAGCACTGGCACCTACATCTTCCCCATGCGTTCTTATCACAACTGAGAAGAGAGGTCCGCATTTCACAGATTAAGAAACTGGGCTGGGATAAAGAAAGAACAAAAGGCTGGAGGCAGATGATGAAGTCCCCAGACTCCACAGTGGGTAAAATGTCGCTGTCCAGGATGAGCTTCCTCCTGTTGCCAAGATAATCATTTCCAGGGAGCCTACACCACTGCAGTCTGGTAAGCTATTTTCTCACCGGAGCTGTTTTCTCACTGGTGTTCGTTTCTAGAGCTGTCTGGTGCCAGGAATGCTTGGTAAGGAGGAAGCAGGTTACTATGGCTTTAATTCATGTTGGCATGTCAAGTGTGTGTGCCATAAGATTTATTCAGATAACATCTGTATTACACAGTGAAGCATCAAATTTAGAACATTAGAGTAACTCAGACTTCTGTCCTTTTAATTAACCAATTAGTGGAGCTAAAATATGGCTTTTATTCTATGATTAATAGATATACTCGTTTTCTAAGATTAATGGAGGTAATTCTATGCGGTGTTTAAATTAATCTCAACAGTTTTTGTTGGACATCTTGATAAAAAATAATTTAAAATATGTATTATTTAAACTATCACTTTCAAGAGAATCAGGATCAAAGAGGATACTCAATGTCCTTTTATTCCTCACCCAGAACATACACTTCCATTTGTCTTATGCTTCCATTTCTCACCTAAGAGCCCTCTGTCAGAAGCTCAGCTAAGCTGGAGAGAGAGCTGAGCTGTCACATGTCAGAGATGCCATTAAAGCAACAAGTCCAAAATGAAAGAGTTAAGCTTGTGAACATTTACTGTGATAAGCAAGAGAAAACTCTGACTGTCCCTGTCCCGTTTTCCCTTGTGGAATGGCACACTGAAGGAAGATCAGTGGATCAGTGTATGTATGGGGGTCATCTCACTGAGGAGTCCCCAGATACCAGGCTTCTGCAGTTTTTATGGCCTTGAAGGCCCAGGAAGCTGGTAGAGGGTGGAGGGAAGGGCTAGAAGTGAAGAAGTACTCGGTACTGAGTCTGGGTGGGGAGAAGTGTCCTTGAGGTATATCTCCTTCCCTAACCCCATAAGGAGGCCGTGGCAGAGGCACCTGAAGACCTCTGCTTAAGGCCTCAGATAAGACCTAGAACGAAGGCACCTGTGCTAGGAACTCAACCATGCAAAGAGCACGGCAGGCCAGATGACCCAGAGTCCTTGACCACAGCTTCCCTTAGAGACGTCGATGCACTGGCTGGGCATCAAGTCTGGTGTGGGAATGGCAGTCTTCCCCTGTGAGGCCTGTCGGGCAAAACTTGTAATTGCATGCGGTTGGGCCTGAAAAATCACACACAGGTTTGTAACCAATCACAAGAATCCTCCGCCATACCAGCAACGTACTCGTTGTGGTCTAGGTGTAAAGTAGAATTTGACAGGGTCTGGTGGCCTCTTAATCCGCTTAGGCAGTTCGGATCATAGTCATTTCCTGTGGTAGGAGAATCATTGAGGGGTATTTCATCTCTAGCACTTAAAATGTATTGTTTTAAAATTATGGGATTATGACCCTCGAAGAGTGATCGACTTTTAGAGAAGGAGCGATTTTCTTACCGAAAAATTATATAACAATCACCTACTTTCTTTTTTAAACTTTATAGAAAGTTTGAAAATTTCTACATAGGCTGGGGTCACAAATATAGTCCAGACAACTATACACCCCCAGCTCTACCGCCAGTTTACCAAGAATACCCCAGTGGAGCAGAAATTACAGAAATGGATGATCCTACTGTGGAAGAAGAGCAGGCTTTCAGAGCTGCACAAGAAGCAGCTGTTCTTTCAGCTGAGGAAAATGAAGAAACTGAGGAAGACGAAGAGGAGGATGATTATGACCAAGAATAAAATTAGCCCAGGTTTGGGTAAGACTGATCCACATATACCTTATGGGGAACCGATTTTATTTTATTTTATTTTATTTTATTTTATTTTATTTTATTTTATATTTTACTTTATTTTATTATTTTATTTATTTTATTTTATATTTTGTTTTATTTTTTATTTTATTTATTTTATTTTATATTTTATTGTATTTTATTTTTTTATATTTTATTTTATTTATTTTATTTATTTTATTTAATTTTATATCTTATTTTATTTTATATTTTATTTTATTTATTTTATTTTATATTTTATTTTATTTATTTTATTTTATATTTTATTTTATTTTAATTTACTTTTATTTATTTAATTTTATTTATTTTATTAATTTAATTTAATTTATTTATTTTAGAGAGAGAGCGAGCACAGAGAGGGGCAGAGAGAGACAATCTTAAACAGGTTCCACACTCAGCACAGAGCGCAGGGCTCAATCCCACAACCCTGGGATTATGACCTGAGCCGAAATCGAGTCAGACTTTCAACCCATCCAGGTGCCCCGGAACCTGTTTTACGTACATAACTGTAGCATATAATTACATAAATATTGGCAACTATTCCTGTGCAAAATGTCATTCCTTGAAAATGTCAAGTTTGGAATTTCATACGTGCAGCTATTAATATGTACTTGTAGAAGGAAGCTCAATGGATTTTCCAGAGGCTAGATGACATGTTCTTACATCACTGTTCTGATGACTACAGCTGATAGAAGCATGTGTATTCTTTAAAAAAAAAAAAAAAAAAAAAAAAAAAAAGTTTTAATTTCTAATATGGCAAACCTGGTAAAATGTAATCCACAATCTCTTCTTGGTGGTCTTTAATATATTTTGTGTCAATGGGAACTGTGACCAAAAATACTGATAATCACTGAATTAAAGCATGTACTTTTAACCAGTCTGTGATACTATATGCAAATATTGCATATGTATATATGTGTGTGGGGGGGGGGTTGGTTTTGTTTTGCTGGGGACAGGATTTATAATTCTATCACCTGCCCAAAGACTGGGAACGCTCAAAATGTTAATACTTTTTGTTACTTCTTAAAAAAATGCTCTCAGTCTGACTCCTTTATCCTAAAAAAAATTGGTTTTATATGATCTGCACAGAGATGGCTAGCTGGGATATCCAAAGACTTAAGATTACTGTTTTTATAGCACTGCATCTCTAAAACTAGTTATTATTTCCATTCCTAAAAATGTATTTTTAAATCCTCTTTGTGCTGGACACTCTGAGATTACTTTTAAAAACTAGACATTGCTCCTGAAATCTTAGAGCTTCCATTCATCAAGGAAGGAAGTATAAAAAGAGAAATAGAAAGTTAGAATAGATTGCAACTTAGCATGTCCTGTGAAATAAATATCACAGGATACCACAGAACAGTGCTTCTTAAATCCTGTGACGTACCAATTTAAAAATTAAAATTCGACTCCAATGTCATTATTTTGGAAAATAAAATATCACAATTCTAATTTCTATAATTATCTTGTCAGACTGCCAGTTCACAAAACACTGATCTATGCTTTAAAAAAAAACAGTGCTATCAAACACTTAGAGGGTGCATTTAACCTGGATTTCAGCCATGAAGAAAGCACTCCCAAGAGGTGGACAACTAAGGGGAGAAGGGTCGTAGGTAGCGTAAGCTATTTTTTTTGGCAAAGGACTCTAGGCTGGAAGGAGTGGAACTTTGAGAGTGGGGAGAGACGAGTCTGGAGGTAAGCAGGGTCCAGATTGTTGGAATCCAGGAGCAATGAAGAGGACTCAGGTAGGAAGTGATAAAATCGCATCTATACCTTAGAACATTTGGCTTATATGTGGAAGACTGACTAATAAAGGATCAAGACTGGGAGACGAGTTAGGGGATTATCACATTATCTAGATAAGAGGAAATGGTGGCATGAAACAGGATAAAGTAGAAGCCTGGTTACCAGTCTGAAGGACAGAATATTAGAACGGATGATTTCCAGAATTTTCCAATTGGCAATATTATTCATTCGTAGGAACGCAGCTTTTACTATTTGATGGAGTAGATGATATTTATAAAACTTCAAGTATGTTCTTTTTATTCATGGTGTTGCCTTTGGTTGTTGTTGTATAATATCCATTTTCTTATCTACCGTCCCATGGCATAGTCTCCTGCCAATCAGATGTGCCCTCTCTAGAATCTGAATTTTGTACAGAGACATTCTACCTCGGCTCCTAGACGGATTATTCTGCTGTAAATCTAGCCTCTAGAACTGCCTTTGTTCCAGCACAGTTTCTTAGTTACCTGTGTCTTCTCTGAGCTCTTGACATTCTTTCAGTGCATTCCCTTCTGCTCAAATTGGCTCTAGTAGGATGCCTGCTTGCAACCTTACTTGACACATCCAACATGAATCTGAAAGTTTCTTTCCTACAGGACATATTAAACACGAAATTCCAATTCAAAGTTGTATGGGTAAGGTATAAACATTTAACAAAAGCAAATCCCTCTGTTAAATATTAAGGTTATTTCTAAGTAATGAGCAGGGAATTTCATTATATATGTTTTACAAGAGAGCAGAATGCTATAACGGAAAGAGCTTCAGCTTGGAAATGAGAAAGCCTGGGTTCACACCCTGGATTACAATCATTTTCTTGGGCAAATTACTAACCTTACAGACATTCAGCTTCCTCACAGGACTAACGGAATTTGTCTCACAGAACTATTTTGAAGATTAAACTAATTAATACATGGAACATACTAAGAATACCTAACACCACTAAGGACCCAATAAATATTACATATGACTATCATACAAAACTAGTTTCTAAAATACGGATAAGAGAGGAAACACAGAATTCATAATGCAAATGAAATAGTTTATTGAAATAATTACTGAACAATGAGGTACTCAAGGTATGATTTAGACATTTTATAAATTAAATTACAAGTTGAATATTTAGAGAATTCAGACTCATAAGTTGTATTAGGGAGTTTAGTATCTCAATTTGGAAAATAAAGTAAAATTCCATAGTCACTGACATGCTTAATTCTTCAAGGAATCTTCTCAGCTGTAAAGACTTGAGATGCTTGTCTCCTGGCCTTGAAAAGGAATTTTAAAAAACTGTTAATTTTAAGCAAGAAGTCCATTATTTAGAATACATATTATTTATCTAACATAAGAAATAAAATCTGGAAATTTTTTCAAGATAATGAAAATTCCTTAAGAAAACTTACAACTTCAAACTTAGGTGATTAGGGATAAACATTTTTAAAGCCAGGCAAAAAAAGAAATTAAACAAAAATACCAGATGAAGACAAAACAGAAAGTAAAAAGGAAATGTCACTATTTTAAGGAATAAGGAGTCAAAAGTAAAAATGCAGGGCCCCTGGGTGGCTCAGTCGGTTAAATGTTCAACTTCAGCTCAGTTCATGATCTCATGGTCTGTGAGTTTGAGCCCCATGTTGGGCTCTGTGCTGACAGCTCAGAGCCTGGAGCCTGCTTCAGATTCTGTGCCTCCCTCTCTCTGCCCCTCCCCGACTCACGTTCTGCCTCTCTCTCTTTCTCTCTCTCTCAAAAATAAATAAACATAAAAAAAAAAAAAAACAACCATATTTTTTAAGTAAAAATGCTGGCTCACAGAAAGAGACATGTATAAACAGATAAAGAAATTATCTCTAAACGTGTTCTATCTTCAGAACGTGAGTTACAAATCAAGGCTAATTTACCAAGCTAATTTAAAACAAAGTTAAGTCTAGAGTGCAAGGATTACACAATGGAAAACAAAGAATGCAGTGATGTAATTTAACCACAATGTATCAAAATATGAAAAGAATTGAGGAACATGGCTATTAAATAGATTTGTATGCATTACTGAACTGAAATGCATTAGAAGTTATTTTCTAACATAAATGCTTTCACCTAAACAAGTACTTGAACATCTACAACAGTTTGGAATTATTAGATACTCAAAATATGGTAGGAATGTATTAAGGTAATTATAAGACAGCTGCCAGGATAAAACAAAGTTTTGTGAAACTTGATTCCTCTCCTTGAGTAAGAGCTGCATATTATTACAATATTATAATTAATTAAACTCCAAATATGAAGAACAAAACATAAAATTCAGTTACAAACATCTACATTTTGGAATATTTTAAAATACTAAATTTGTTCTGAAATTCCTACAATTAAAATCATAGTTCTCACTTAGGGAAAAGATGTTTTAAAATGAGCTATAAAAAAAATAAAAACAAACATGAAATAAAAGTAAAGTCATTAATGTGCCCTTATTTAAAGGTGCAGGTTTCTACCTGGTGATATCCAGATCAATCAGTATATCAGTATTTGCTGACTTCCTAGAGTGTATAAAAGCACTGTAAAAATGACAGAATAACTAACTGTAAGACACAGTGATTAAAAAAAAAAAAGGAAGAAACAAAAACATAGGTTTGAAAGCAACATGCAAAAACGTTTACTGATTTTTTTTTTTTTCAAAAATAGTATCCTATGTTTTCAACAATGAAAGTGAATTGTTCACACATAAGCTTAATTAGCAAACATGAAAATGATGAGACTTTGTATTCTCACAGAAGAAGCAATATAGGGCAGGACTCTGGATGTAAATGGACTGAATCGGAATCCTGCCTCCTGTTACTTAGCAGCTGCGTGACTTTAGAAGTATAACAACTTTTCTGAGCATAAACATCCTCATTTGTAAAATGGAAATAATAGTGCCTACTCTATAGAGCAGTCATACAGCTATTAGTTAATATATGTGTAAAGTGCTTATGATGGTGCCCAGCATAAAATAAGCATTAGAAAGTGTTGCTTTTATTAAAATTACAATTATATCATATTATCATTTCTTCTCTATCTGGCACTATTGCACATCGTCAGCCAAGTTCTAATTCTTTTCGGTTAAAGACACAGCTACTCTCCATGACTCACAAAAAAAAAAAAAAAAAAAAAAAAAAAAGAATAGAGGAGCAGTAGCAAATGTACATTTTTAGTATTCTAATATTACTACTGTCTCAGTTTTCAAAACAAGAAAGTTAACAGCTAACTAAAGTGTTCAGCCAGGCTCCATGATAATATTTAACATCACCTATGCTTTCAAAAAAGTTATCTGTGTATTGATTATCAAGCACTTTTGTATTTTATAATGATTAAAATTAATCAAAATAAACTCTTAACTATAGAGAACAAACAGATGGTTACCAGAGGGGAAGTGGGTGGGATACATGATGGGGATTAAGAGTACACTCATCTTGATGGGCACTGAATAATGTATAGAATTGTTTTATCACTATATTGTACACCTGAAACTAATATAACACTGTATGTTTACTGGAATTAAGACAAACCCGGTATGTTTACTGGATTTAAGAAGTCAAAAATAAATAAGTAAATAAATAAAATTTGTTAATCTCTAACTTTTTGCAGCCAAATTTATGACAGGGTGAAAAAAATGAATGCAATTTTGGCATTTAAG
This sequence comes from Panthera pardus, assembly GCF_024362965.1. Taxonomy (NCBI): domain Eukaryota; kingdom Metazoa; phylum Chordata; class Mammalia; order Carnivora; family Felidae; genus Panthera; species Panthera pardus. The sequence continues at coordinate 46,468,484 of NW_026526732.1, read as the reverse complement.
TCACTGCAAAGAAACCTTTAAGATATCATAATTAAATGGAAGAACCTCTTAAAACAATCTTAGCCTTTATATCCCAAGTTGTGAGCCTGAAAAGATTGCTCTAGTTCTCTCATTTCAAGCAATTTCAGTCCTTCCTCCCATAATCCTGTTACTCTTCATAAATGCTCTTCTCTAGTCATCTCTTATCTCCTCAGAGGGAAACAAATCTATGTGGAGTATTCTAATAGGAACATTTTTTTTTTCTTTTAAGATTCTGGGAACTGCATTTTCTAGACTTGATATGCCACAACATAGCTTCAGTTTATACCAAGTGGAGGAGGGTTTTCAATCTCTAGAAATTCTTCTATAATGTACCAGTCAACACTTAACTTGTAAGGGATAAAGAGGCAACTGTACTGAAGTTGAATTCTAGAACTGTGTATTATCCAGTAAGTCCAAGTGCATAAAACAGAGCCTTAAGAATCACAAGAATCACATTTAATGAACAATAATTATATTAAGACCAATATACATTAGGTCTTCTTGGAATAAGTTAGGTTTCTTTAGACCATATATGTTGCCACTTTCATTACTTGTCTGACATTAACAATTACATATTATACAGTTAAATATTTTTATGAAGCTCTGAGTAAAGTATTGGAAAGTCATTAGGTAGGGCGCCTGGGTGGCTCAGTTGGTTAAGCATCTGACTTCGGCTCAGGTCATGATCTCACAGTTCGTGAGTTTTGAGTCCCACATCAGGTGAGCACAAGCCCTGCTTCGGGTGAGGCCCATTTCTCTCTCTCCCTCTCTACCCCTCGTTGGATTCTTTCTGTCTCTCTATTTCTGTCTCTCTTTCTCTCTGTCCCTTGCTCACTTGTGCCCTCTCTCTCTCAAAAAAAAAAAAGTAAAAAAAGTCATTAGGTAGCATTTGAAATTTAAAGATGCCCACTCCAGAAATTAAATGATACAAAACCAATATATCTTTGCCAACTTAGTAATGCAGAATGAGATACAAAGGGATAACACTGATTTTAACTAAAAAATTTAAACTCCTGAAAGTTCAACTTGTTAAGCATCACATAATCAAATAATTGAGATACTTACAACTTTCTCCTCTGAAGAAAGAACACCCTCTACTGCCACTATCTGGTATTGCTTATGTTTTAAATTTCCTACAAATTTCCGAAGTTGCTTGAGATTGCTAGCCTCCATGTCTTGCTTTAATAGTTTCTGCATTTCTCGAGAAGGACATCCAGGATCAAATATTAGTAAACATAATGTTCGGTTTTTTCTCTCTTCAATTCCAACAACTGTTCGACTATGACCTATCAAAAAATAAAATAACAGCTATATATATGTGTGTGTGTGTGTGTGTGTCATAACTATTTCTATATGTATAGACATAAGTTATATATGTCTATACTCTATACACTCTATACACTCTATATATGTCTATACACTATATTATATACTCTCTGTATGTAGTGTGTGCACACGTGTGTTTTGAATATAAATACTGCCAGTCCCTCTGACTGTAGGTATATGAGCTCTCTCACTCTGAAGACACAATAGTTTTAGTTCTATTTCCTAACCTTCAGTTTTGTCTTGTTCAACTTTTCTTTTCTAAAGGCTTCATTACAAAAAATTCTGTCTACTGTGCCATATATTTTAGTTTTTCTTTCCTAATCCCTTGATCCTTCTTATTCAAATGATCTCAGATGAAAGCATTTGAAAATTACCTACCATGGAACAAAACGTCTCATGATTCCAAAAGGTCAACAAAAATAAATTTATATACTAGAATTTCAATGGAGAAGGTTTGATCTTTATAGCTTATATTCCTAAATGATGAAATCCTCAACATTTACTTCTCCTATTACTATTGATTCAAATCACCCATTCAACAAAATTTACCAACTATCCATGTGCTAGGCACTATTCCAGGAAGTTAGCTTTACAGAAGCAAACAGAACATTCCTGCCTTTGTGGAGTTTATATCCTAAAATGAGGAAATATCCTATAAACAAGTTAAATAAGTAAGCATATATTGTGTTAGATACAAAAAAATAAAGCAGGGAAGAAACACAAAAAATACTAATGGTGAGGGTTTGAGATAACAAGATAGAATTTTAAATACAAGGTGATCAGGGAAGGACTCACTGAAGCGACAGAGGTGAAGACCTAAAAGAAGTAAGGGATAAATAAGAAAGGAAGAGTGAAACAGGTGGCCCAGAATATGCCAGGGATAGCACCCTTCGTTACCCAGGAAGGTACTGTAATGATAATGTGGCTCTGAAAATCAGACTAAGGTCACAATACTCTCCCCCTCCCCATTATCATAATCTTAACCTGTCCTAAAGCAAAAGCCAACTAGTTGTCCTATATAAAGGCATTATCTTATAAGTTACACTTACTATCTAGTGTTATACCAACCTTGATGCTGAAGATAGATAGGTGGCTTAGATGTACACACTACTTTTGGACTCCCTTCTCTCTCTGAAGAATAATAGTTCAATATCCATTCAAATAAACGAGGATGTGTACCCAAAGGGCCAGTTGACTTATGAAAATCAACAATGTGGCACCTATAAAAAATTGACAAAATGGATTATTTGGAGAATACTTTTAATTTTTTATTTTTTTAATTTTTATTATTTTTTTCAATATATGAAGTTTATTGTCAAATTGGTTTCCATACAACACCCAGTGCTCATCCCAAAAGGTGCCCTCCTCAATACCCATCACCCACCCTCCCCTCCCTCGCACCCCCATCAACCCTCAGTTTGTTCTCAGTTTTTAAGAGTCTCTTATGCTTTGGCTCTCTTCCACTCTAACCTTTTTTTTTTTTTCTTTCCCCTCCCCCATGGGTTTCTGTTAAGTTTCTCAGGATCCACATAAGAGTGAAACCATATGGTATCTGTCTTTCTCTGTATGGCTTATTTCACTTAGCATAACACTGGAGAATATTTTTTAAAACATTTTCATCAATGGAGTTATCAAATACAAAAAAAAGTTTTAATTTAGAACTACTTTGATCTCATCAGTATTTTCCTAAGAAGAAAATGAATATAAATTTTATTGTCATTTTATGAATAATTATTTAAATAACTTCATAATAAGGTTGATGACTGATCTAAAAGTTACAAACCTTTTCTGACATAGAAATCTCCATGAATAGTAAATAAGGACCATATTTGGTTTTTAAAAGTCCTCTTCATATAACCTGAGACACAACTTTCATTCTAAAGTCTCTAAACCTGATGATCAATTAGAAGCTGACTTCTAATTTTAATTCTGCAATAGCCATTTACATGTGTCAAAAAGATCCTGAACATTTTTCCTGTTGGCTCTCACAAATTCCAATAATAGACAAGAAAATAATACCTGGAAAGATCTCAGAAAAACCCTGCATGTGCTCCCATCTGTACACCCACCCATCCCCTATTTGGCACTAGACCACAGTGGTATCCCTTCCACAAGAGAAAGTCAACCTTGAGTAAACAAAATTATTTTAACTAGAAGCACTGTTGACATTTCTCATCGATTATTTTCAAAAGGTCAGGTATAACCAAAAGCAATTACAAGCTTTACTGTCATTTTAAAGTATAGCATGGATACCCTGTCCTTGTCTTTCCTAACAATAAAATCTCCAAATACACCAAAACTATAATGGTTGCTATCTTTAGCCTTAGCAAGTTTTGTGTTGGTAACTTTCAACTGATTACTACTGAGTTTCAAATGCTGAAATGAATTTCTGGATAAACTGTTAAAAAGTAGGTACAGGGTTTTTGGGTTAGAAAATTGACCACATGTTTAGATTTAGAATTTGAATAGTGCCCTATAGAATATAACTCATAAACAGGAAAAGGAAGACATTTAAACAAGTAGTAAACAAATGCAGAGAAGGGCATCGAAAAGGCTTTACTCAAAGATTAAACTATTTCAGTCACCCAGAAAAAAGCTGGATATATCAGGTATTTTAGACAGAAATTTTCCTTTCCTTAAACCTGATTTAAAACTCAGTACATGACATATACATAACCTGAAAGTGTGAAAAGACTGGCAAGAAGAAAAAAAGAAAAATAAATAAATTTAGAGGGCATTAAAATCGTCCTTTTGATTTAAAAAATTCAAGAAAGTCATTATACGAAGTTTTCCTACTTAAAAGTTAAGAAATATTTTTTACTGCTGAATCTAATCAATTAATATGATAGAAATGATGTAAAGCAAACATAAAGGAAAACACAGAGCCATGAAGCTTAATGGCAAACGTTCCATTAAAGATGATCACAAGCATCTATCTCTGTTCCCTCTTGAAAGCCCAACAACATAATACTGAAAAAGTAAATGATCCAAACACCCAAAGACAAAGAAAATGGAGACAGACAAAACTGCCCTGCATTTTTGGAAAATGAAACGCAGAAAAGAAAACATAAAAGTGAATGCAAAGAAATAGACAACTGTCTTAAAATTCCAGAGAGGCTAGAAGCTTAGAGGCACTAAGTATTAGGGAGAGTAGTAATACAGCTATAAATGTGAAATGAATTGAAAGTTTGCATAAAGAAGGCAAATCTCTCCTTAAACACCCCCTCCATCAATGCAGGAGCTCAAGGCAGAAGAGTGAGAACTCTTCTCTGAATGGCCTCTGAGAAAACATCCCTTCCTATATTGAAATTTGAGAGTTCCCCAACCAAACAGCAAGCTTCTACCTAATAGTCTGCTCATCTGCTAGCTCCATGCAATCCTACAGGACCTTTTTAGTGCCTCATTCCTCACCCTAGGAATGGACAACTAAGGATTTATAAAAGTTAGAAGAAAGCCCTCAAAATGCAAAAGACTAAAATAGACATGAAAACAAATTAACACAGAAGAAAGTACAAAATGCAAGGAATAGAAAGAAACAAAATGTTGGAAAAAAATTTTTGCAACATAAAAGACTATGATGCTATGAAATTACCCTTAAAATTAAAAAACATGATTGCTAAGATACAAATTTGAATAAAATAGTTGGGAGATAAAGTTGAGTAAATCTAGATAGTAAAACAAAAACAAAGATGAAAAATGAAACTTAACCAATAAACTTAATATCGAGGTTCACTGGCCAACTAACAAAGTTCTAGAAAGAAGAATAAAAAAAATGGAGAGATCATAATTATCAAACAACAGTTAACCTGAGCTCTTAGTACATGCCAGTCACAGTTCTAAGGACTTTATGACCTCATTTAATATTACTACAACTCTATGAGGCAGTTATTTTTACATGTTTTTTTTTCAATGGTGGCAAAAGACTACAGACAAACTAAGTCATACAGCTAATAAGCAGGAAAACTAGAATCAATTGTAGGCAGTCAGACTCCACAAAGTCCAAGCTCTAAACCACTACACTGACACCTTACAACTCATAATTCCAGATTCAGAAGGAAAACCAAATGCCCAATACAAGGAATTGAAGCCTCACATTCACGGTGAAATTTCATAACAGCAGGGCTAAGAGATGATGCAAAAAACTTTCAGAGAAAATAAGTAGGTTACACATAAAAGGAATGAAAATCAGATGACATCTTACCTTCTCAATAGTAATACTGACTGCTAGAAGTCACCAGGGTAAAAACTTAATTTGATCTGAAAATGACTTTGAATTTAGAAGAATATAGCCACCCAAACTATCATTTAAGTAATTAGGACTAGGCATCTTTCCTTAGGAACCTAATGAAAGATGTGTTTAAGCAGAAGAGTAATCCAAAAAAGATAAAGACATGGAATCCAGAAAAAAATTCAGACTCCAAGAAAACAATGAAGAAATGCTAGATGATTATAGCTTTCAAGGGGATCTAGGAGGCAAATAATCCAGACTAGAGCAAAGACAATAGAGGGCTTCAAGGAGGAGGTGTTCAGGAATAGGAAAGCCACAGATTACGTTAAGTGGAGTGTTTAGAAAAGCTTGAGACCATGATGCAGTCAATAGTAAAAGGGGAAAGAAAAGGCAATCCTTAATTCAAGTAAATTTTTTAAAACCTTTTCAGGAAAGGAAATAAAATCAGCAATGAATAATATTAATACAGTCATGATGTAAACTCTGACTTTAACTTAATAAAAAAGTGAAATTTAACTAAATTACAAGCATTGAGGGTGAACACAGGTAGGACATGTCAGGGAAATGCAGCAGACATCTAAAACTGATAAACCAAAAAAAGAAAAAAAAAGGCCCTGAACGCATATTATTTGGAAACAATGGGAGTAACAGCTGCCTCTGAGAAACAGGACTTGAGAACAGAGAGGAACATGAGATAGGGACTGAACTGTTGGTTTTCAGTATAAGTGTTTCAGTGCCACTTAAATTTTATTTTTTAGCGGTCTCTTTGATAAACGAAAAAAACAACAACAAAGGAAACTTCCCAGAGATGGCAATAACCTTAACTTGGACTTTTAGGTACATACTTTACCCTTAGGGAGGTCAGAAGTGTATACACTTCACATGCTCCGATCCAGGCCTTTGTTCCCTGTAACCTGTTATTAAGTTGAGAGGCACCCTGAGGATCAAAACCTTCCTTCCATGCATCTTCAATCATAGACTGGATTTTTGGAATGCAAGGAATTGACATACCTAAAATTATACAAGCAAACATGTTACATGACAGTTACTGAAGTAATGAATCATACCATTTAGCTGTATGCCATATACTCCACAGGACCTACAACACACTTTTTAAAGACCATCATTCTTGACATTTTTATTACAACATTTTCTCTTTCTCCAACATGAATTCAGGTTTTTAATGTAAATATCCACTAAAATGCTTCCTCATTAAAGCTATGAATTGTGAATACGATTTATTAACTCATTCCATATTATATGTATAGTTGATCCTTGAACAATGCAGGGGCTGGGGCACTGACCCCCTGCACAGTCAAAAATCCGCATGAAAGTTTTTGCTGGTCAAAAACTTCACTACGAATAACTTATTGTTGACTGGAAGACTTATGAAGAAACATAAACCTAACAGTCAATTAACACATATTTTATATGTTATACATATTATATACAGTATTCTTACAATAAAGTAAACTAGAGAAAAGAAAATCATAAGGAAAAAAAGGAAAAGCATAAGGAAAATACATTTACAATACTGCACTGTAAACAATTCTGTATAAGTGCACCTATGCGGTTCAAACTCATGTTTTTCAAGGGTCAACTGTATGTTATATCAGCTGACAGGTTCAGAGTCTTGTATTTCACATACCTTTCAAGCAATCATCATAAGCATCATTTCGCAGTAATGATGAAAGTAGCATTTGGAAATTTCTGTAACCACAACCCCAACCTTTGTCACCAAAAGATGAATGAAAGTGATCCACCTCTGTAGAAAGCCACACACGCCTCACCTCTGTGGCAGCATTCTGATAGTATCTATAAAGTGCTTCAATAATTCCTAAAATAGAAAAGAGATTTAGAAGATTTAGAAGCGTAAGCTAACATTTTCTATGGCTGTCTCATATATTTCTAGTTATCAGTCTCTCCCTCAGGGGTCCCTTCTAAATCCTGTCAATTCCATTTTATGTTTTTACTGTTACAACCTTAGTTCATGTCTTTCTTATTACTATGATACAAGTTTCCTAACACTAGCACACTACTAATTACATTGAATTGAAATTGTTCGCACCTTTCATTTCTGCACCTACCAGGCCGAGCACATAAAAGTATACTATTGAATGAATGATATTATTATCTATTATTATACATACTGCTAGACATTACTCTCTCTGAAGCTCAGTCCTAATCAATTTGCTCCCAATTTAAAAACTTCAATAACTTGCTATTATCTATAGAATGGTTATAATCCATGGTATATGAAGCCCCACAGCAAGCTATCATTCTGACTTACCTTTTTTCAAACCATTCTTCTTGACATAATTCTGGCTGTGGCCTAACCGAACACATTAAACATTTTGCCCATGGAATTTCCATTCAATTATAATATCTGATAAGCACTTTTTATATACCTAGCACTATGCTAAGTGCTAAAATTACAAAAGATATATATAATAATGTTCCTTGAAATCTCGTGGACTCAGACTATTATAGTAAGTGCTACAATATAGATAAACAAGATGTTAGGACAGGGTATATCAGACTCTGTCCCTTCCCTCCATGCAATCCTGTAATACCAAAATACCCTATAGGGTATTTTGGAACCCTACAGACACTCCAAAGATCAAATGCTCATGTCTTTATAGACCCCTTTCCTGATTCCAAAACCCAAACACAAAGGTCCTCTTTCTCTGAACCCTCACCACATTTATTTGCTGTGCCTCCTACGCATTAGGTATATTCTGTCGTGGCAGAACACTACAGTTTTTTGTGTATACTATATTTACTCTACAGATTCTGTGAAGCTTATGGGCAGGAAGGTCTTAATTGGGTAGCTGATACTTTCTCCTACAGTATGTGGCACGAAAAAGGCAGTCACTGGATTCTTTTCATTTGAATTGAGGGTATCCTATGGGAAAATGGGTTTTGTCCTTAACAAGATGAGAGTCAATAAATCAAAACAATTAAATGAACCAAGTGTTGTAGTTGTGCCTAGCATACGAAAGATAGAAATATATGTAAACCATTTCCAAGGAACTTTAAAAGATAAGACTTAGAATCAAGAAAAAGAACAATTAAAATGCTATATAATTGATTATTAAATGTTACAGCATGTTACATTAAATGTTACAGCATTGATAAGGAGATATTTTTAAGTGATTAATTCATCATAAAAATAGAAGTACAGAAATTTAAAAAATGGTTTATTTTAAAATAATTATTTGAACAGTCTCACCTAAAAGTAGATAAACTATGGCTTACAAAAATTAAGCAAAATTCAAATAATTCTTATTATTACTTCGTTGACATATGAAATATTAAAATAATGGTTTGGATGTTTAAGAACTCACCAGAAGTTTTTGTTTTTCCATCATCAATACCAATAGCTAGTGATTCCATCATATCAGCTTTTCTTCTATGAAATTCAGATGGATGCATTCTTCCCCTATTGACTTCTATCTCCATATTACGTAGTTGCTGTTGTTTGTATCCTCCAGAATTATCTAAACCATATTGTCTCTATCAAACATAAAAATGAATCACTTAATTTTTATGCCTCTTTACCTCAGTGAGGATGGAAACGTACTACAATTTTATTTAGAAATGCATTTTGAAACATTCTGGTTTATAGACTTTTATACAAATCAACTTAAAGATTTTTATTAAAGATAAATAACACACACACACACACACACACACACACACACACACACACACACACACCCCTGAGTTAATGACAGCCTTTCTCTATAAACCACCACCATAGCGAGAGATTTGCTTTCCTTGTAGTAGGGAAAGTAGTGAATCCTGTCTTCCTACTAAACATACTGAAAAAGGCAGATGAGTTCTGAATATAGCACTGATTTATTGAAGAAAATTTGTCAGTATTTGTTATTTGATTCTGAGGCTAGCTTATGAAGGCTTACTTAATCCATACTTCATTCAGGCAATAATTCTACATAGTAAATTAATTGGTTTTTTTTGCATACTGGATAGAGAATCTCAAATGTATAACACAGCCTCTATGGAAAAAGTTTTGAAATCTAAACAACTTGCAAAGTTACATAGCAAACTCCCTTAAATACTGGAAACCTTGTGTATTGATAATGTTGAAAATTATGTAAGGTAAAAAAAACTTAGGAAACACCAACTTATTTTCCTCCTCTGAATCCTAGTGGGAAAATGTTTTGCAAATAAATGAATCACCAAGGAGAAAAATAGCCTAAATCAGATATTCGAAAGCGAGAATTGCACAGTCCTATGTGAGGTATCTGAGAAGACAAACTCAGAGGTCAAGTAAATCTGAGAAAATTATGATTATGTACAATGCACATTAGAATATGAAAGGTTCTGAGAAATCTTGAAGTATACAAACCTGTTTAACTGAATACTTTCAAACCTATTCAATCATAAATCCTTTTTATTTATACATAATCCTATCAGCACATGGAAAAAGAACATTTAGAAACTCTGAGCATTATTAGCACAGATAACACCATAGTCCACAGCAATTAGGATTGAAAAAAGTAGAAACATCTATTAAAAATGTAAACGCATTCGGGGCACCTGGCTGGCTCAGCAGAGCATACAACTCTTGATCTCAGGTTGAGTTCAAGCCCCGCTCTGAGCATGAAGACTACTTAAAATAAATAAATAAATAAAAAATACATATACATATATATATATAGCTGCTGCCAGTTTAGTTCAGCAGATACCACCATCAAAATAAGATAAAGCCTCAAATATCATCAAAAACGCATTTTCCATTAAAAATTGCTCTTTTTGAGTGCCTGAATTGCAATCGTTAAGAGTAACACTCAGATGGGAGAGTAAATTGATTAGCATTGAGCTTCAGAAAGAGTAATGTTTAAGAATCTGTATAAACAGTTAAATTCTGAGTCTCAGTTCCCTAATTTGCCCTATCAATTTACATGAGTTTGAATCCAGGCTTTAACCATTTAATACAGCCTGAACCTGAAGAAGTTAAGCTATGTAAGCACTCTTTGTCTCCATTTCTTCATCTGTTACTTATGGAGTTGTAAAGATTTTGAGATACTACATATGAAGTGCTTATCTCAATACATGACCAGAGTAAGTACTTACAAATGGTGGCTGTTATGAATTATAAATGTATATGTAAAAAAAAAATACTTTGGGGGGCGCCTGGGTGGCTTAGTCAGTTAAGCATCCGACTCTTGATTTCAGCTCAGGTCATGATCTCACTCTTTGTGGGATCAAGCCCTGTGTCTAGCTCTGTGCTGCCAGTGCAAAGCCTACTTGGGATTCTCTCTCCCCTTCTCTCTGCCCCTCCCCTGCTTGTGCTCTCTTGCTCTCTCAAAATAAATAAATATTTATAAAAAATATTTTGTATATAAACACGGACAAAAATAATAGGCTGCAGTCTTGACAGACTGTTTGAAAAGAACTCCACCAAAGCAAAATATTACATTGTTATTTAATCTTTGTACCTGCAGCTTCTGAAATTCTCCCATTTCTTGTTGTGATTCTTCAGATCTCCTCTTTCTGTCTTCTTCTTGTTGAAGCTGATGAGCCAATTCTAGATCTCTAGAACACTGGACTCTATCTATGCCTATTAGATATTTTTAATGTTTAGAATAAAATAACTTCTGAATATAAATCTTACTTATTATATGTTAATTCATATTTTTAAAAGGGAGTATATGCTATTATTTTGATATTTATTCATGACTGTGATGTCATGGAAACACTTTTTCTGGCAGAAGGTGAACAGCTTCCATAAGTGTAGAACCTCCATCTAAATCCCTACTACTCACTGAGTAGTTAGGCTGTGACAAGCATTTTTCATTAATGACCTCATTTGATCCTCGTAACAAACTTAGGAAGTTAGGTATTCTCTACTAAGGAAACCAGAACTTGGAGATATTAAGTAATACTCTTCATTAGTGTTCTTTACTAACACAAATAAGGCAGGTTGGCATTTAAAATAAACTGAGGGGAGAAAAGGAAATAATAAAGAGCATAAAAATATGTTTTCAAAGTGCCACTTAATTACAGTCTGATCTCAAACAAACAGTACAACTTTGTAATATCTTGCCCTGTTTCCTCTCTAGCCAATATCCCACAGATCCATTAGTCAGTGGCTTCTGGCCAGCATCTTGTTTCCCTGACCTCCAATTTGATAGTTTAATATGTATTTGAATATTCTTTCTTTCCTTCCAAATCTCTCAGCCTCTATCACATCTTCCTATTTAGTTATTTGGTCCCCACTTTCACTGCTAGAGATAAGCAGTTTCCAACTGATTTTTAGAGTACTTTTGATGCTATCTACAGTGATTCACTCAGGCCATACCTTTCATTATCCACTATAGGCTTACAGAATAATCTATGTACCCGTACAAAGTCTATCATAAACAAAATAAGAATTAGTGGACATTCAGCTTCAGAGAGTTATTTTCCCACTGTAGTTAGGAGAGAACTACCAGAATGGAGGACTGTTCCATCTTTGTTCCAATAATTTTCATTTGGGGATTAGGCTGAGTGAGCAAGGAAATGTTGCCCATGAAACTCACTGACTGGTATTAGGAACAATAATAATGGACACTAAAGACCCCTGAATTAACAGGAGATAACAATGTAACTTAAGAAACTAAAACCCAATAGAATACAATTGGTTGCTCTTAGGGTCTTACTTCAGTGGAACTCTGAAACTCATATAGAATCTTTCCACTTGTAATGTACCACAATGACTACTTAATCAATGCCACTATTTAAAAAGATAGGAGGCAGAGAAAAAATTGTAGAGTCACGAACAAAACTAATAAGCGATAATATAAGAAACTAGGCAAATCGGAAATGAACCTGAAAAACGTTTAAGTCATATAGTTCATATATACTTTTTAAATTTTATGTGCCATTTGACAGCTTCCTAGTTCATTAAGCCTTTCATGAAGCCTTAACTTCACCAAACAGATTTTTTAAATTATACCATATATCACTGTTTTCTCAATATTGGTGTTCTGGGGCAAAACTCTGGGGTACACACCACGAGTTTAGTTGTTGGTTACAATTCATCCCATACAACTTTTCTGTGAAACAACTTCTAAAAAGTTGAAGCTACATTACTTTGTTTCTCTATATCACTACTCCAAAAATTAGATGTATCGTAGGAAGTAGAAATTAAACCATGAGATTCTTATTTTGAAATATATCAACATACCTTGTCCAAAGCTGCTTTCTTCCAAATGTAAGTCAACATGTTCCTGGAGAATATGGTAATTTGTACAGATGAGCCCACACATAGGACAGTCATACAGTGGTTGATCATGGTCTGTTTCAGAGATATAGTTCAGTTGGTTTTATTTTTAAAACTTTTAGATTTTTCACCCTAAGTCAAAGAATGTCCACTGCCCACTAACCTTATTAAATAAATCAAAGATCTTTGTAGTTGGATTTAAAGCTATTTTCTACTTCTAGGGTCAAAATGGAAGACTGAACAAAAGCACAAATCTCTCTTACCACGATAATAAAAGAAAAAGTTAATAATAAGCATTCAGATCTATAGTCAAAGCAAGAAAAGAAAAGTATAAAGGAAAATCAAAATGGTAAGTAGGGGCCATTTTAGGAACTAAATTCTCAGTACCCTCTCCCCAAACTAAGTGGTGAGATGTGAAATTAAGCATAGAGCATTCAGCATAAAGCTTGGAATTGGGATCATAGCCTGTTTGGGAGCAGAAGATCAAAGAGCTGCATTTATCAAGCAGTACTGCAAGCAGAGAGGTGCAGCTTGCCCAGGACAGAGGCAGTACCTCCCCAAGGCCAAGACCTTATGTCAGTCACGGAAGAGGAACCCATAGTGAAAGGACTGAGCTAAGCAACCATGCATGTAAGGCCTGGTCTGGAAGTGGAATAATAGTATTTAGAAAGTTGCTGAGACTGCTATGAAGCTGTTTATTTCCACAAAGTAGATGTGACTCGTCTCATTTTAGCTGGATCAGCTGACTTTAAAACTGAACTAAGTCAATCTGATATGTCTGGTCAGAGGCTGCAATCAAAAGATTTAAAATTAGTTGATATATCCCATGGTGGTGAAAATGAAAAACAAGCTATTGAGTTATCTACTGATGTTCTTTCCAATGAAATTCATTCAAAAAGAGAAATTAATTCAATATTTGGGTGAAATCAGCCAAGAACAGACAAGTACTGTTTTGGAGCCGAAGATACACTAAAGGTTTTGGAAGTGGGAGCTGTAAAGATTCTAACAGTTTATGAAAATCTGGATATAATGAGAAATATTCCTCATTGTCAAGGCACAGAAGAGGAGAAAATTCTCTAACTGCAGAATAAGATGATAAATCTCATTTCACTGACAGGACAGGTACATGAGCTGATTAAGAACATGTCCCTGCTGGAATGGTTTGCTCACAACTATAAAAAATTTGGAGCTACACTGGAAATTGTGATAAGAAAGATCCCAGTCTGTGAACGGATTTGGTGGAATTGGAAGAATCTTGCAATACTGAGCTGAGTTCTACAGAACACAAAGGAGGACACGATGAATTTTTTTACCTTGGTAACTAATAGGTAGTTGACATGAGTCCCACAAAATGTGCCTCACCCTGCAGCATCCAACCCAAGAAGCATACCCCTGCTGGAATCCAAGCAGATCCCTGTCTTAAAATTGGACCATTTTCAGAACTTAATCCAGGAGCATCAGATACTGAAAAGAAAACCAAAACAAAACCAGATCCAACCCTACACTTGGCTTTGCCATGGTGCCAACATTGCAACCTACAACTAAGTTCCTAAATGCTACTTTGGACTAATTTAGAAAGAAACCCAGTTTTTACTTTACTTGATGATGAATTGGTTGCTCTTTAATTTTCTGGAAAAAAAATTTTTTTAACCTTCATACACATAAGCAAACATGATTTAAGTGCTATAAATCTTCAAAAGTTAATAAAAGTGACATGAAAAAAAAGAAATGCTAGAGATCAAACACTTGGGCTCATTAGTAGGCTGAACACGGCTGAGGAAAGAATCTCTGTGTGTGAGGATATGACAAGAAGTATTTCCCAAAATGAAATGAGAAACATAAAATTTCCCAAAATGTAAAGAGAAAAAGATAAAAAAAAAACCCTAAAAAACAAAAAAACCCCTCAATATCCCGCATATCCAAAAACTGTGGGAGAACTGCAAAAGGTGTAACATACACAAAATAGGAACACCAGGAGAGAAAGAAAGGAACAAAAGTATTATTTAAAGCAATGATGACTGAGAACATCCCCAAATTAATGTCAGACATCAAACTATAGATCTTGGAAGCTCAAAAAACACCAAGCATAGTAAATGCCAAAACAACTACATCTAGGCATATCATATTCAAACTTCAGAAAGTCAAAGATAAAAAGTCTCGAAAGAAGCCAGAGGAAAAAAAACACCCTACTTATAGAGAAACAAATATGAAAATTACATACGACTTCTCAGAAGCCATTCAACTAATAAAAGACAGGAGTGAAATATTTAAATTTTCCAGAAAAAAAAAAAAAACAACTCTACCAACCTAAAATTCTATATCCTTCAAAATAATCTGTCAAAAGTGAAGGAAAAATAAAGAATTTCTCAGACAAATAAAAATTGAGAGAAATTATTGCCAGTAGACCTGCCTTGCAAAAAATGTTAAAAGAAGTTATTCAGAGAGAAGGAAAATGATATTAGTCAG
This sequence comes from Panthera pardus, assembly GCF_024362965.1. Classification (NCBI taxonomy): domain Eukaryota; kingdom Metazoa; phylum Chordata; class Mammalia; order Carnivora; family Felidae; genus Panthera; species Panthera pardus. Next base: position 46,453,212 of record NW_026526732.1, on the reverse strand, counting down.
AAACATGGATTTCCATAAAGGAAGAGCATCAGAAAAGACATAAGTGAAGGTATAATAAAAACTTTGATTTTTCTCATTAATTGATGTAAGATGTAAGACTTAAGTTTATTCAAAATAAAAATAGCAACAATGCATTCAATTATTTGTGTGTGTGTATATATATATATGTATGTATACATATGTGTGCTTACATTTATGTGAAATAAATGACAACGATGACACAAAGGACAAGGGAAGGAATTAGGAATATTTTATTAATATAAGGTCCTTGTACTCATACAGTGATACAGTGTTACCTAAAATTAGACTTAGATTAGTTCTTAATAAAACTGCAAACTCTAGGCCAAGCACTAAAAAAAGTAAAAACAAGGATAACTGATATGCTAAGAAAGGAGAGCATTAATTGAGCAAGTGACATCTCTTGCCTGTTACCAGGAGTAGAAGTCCAAACACTGCATCTTGACACCAAAATCACCAAGGAAAACACGCAGTCAAGCACTGGAGAGAATATTTAACTCATAGTAAACATAGAGAAACACACAGAGAAGAGAAAGAATAAGATCACCTTCAGTATTAGACATTAGTCTGCAATGGCCCATGGGTCTCTTCCAGCAGCCATCACAGGGCAACTGGTCTGTACACACTGCTCTTGTGTCACAGAATGAAGGACAGAGGACAGATCTAGTAGAATGAAGGAGACAGGATAGATCTAGCAGGTGCCATATGACACACATGCTTAAGCAAAACAAAGGAGTATACTTGTTGCCTGAAACAGGGAAAGATATTTCCAAACACAGGCTGTGAGGACTCTTACCTCTTGATAAGGAAGTATTCTGGGCCCAAGGTTCATTCTTATGTGGCCAAGTAGGGGTAGAAAGACTGCATGCATGAACTGTCTTTCCCAACAGAGATAAAATCAAATCATATGAAATGCTCAATTAAACCACAAAAGACAGAAAAAAAGTAGAAAACAAAAGAAGCAAAGAACAAGGGCAAAAAATAGAATACAGTAAAAAATATGGTAGATATATTAATTCCACTGTAGGAATAATCACTTTAAACATCACTGGTCTAAACATACCCATTAAAAGACAGACTGTCAGGGTGGAATAAAGTACAAAATCTACCTGTATTTTGCCTATATGAAATTCACTTTAAATATAAATACACTTACAGATTAAAACTGAAAGAAAGGAGAAAGATGCAGCATGCTAACACTAATCAAAAACAAATACAAAGTACCAGGAGTAGCTCTATTGATTTCAGAGAGGGCAGATTTCAGAACAAGGAATATTATCCAGGATAAGGGGGGCACTACATAATGACAGAGGGTTCAATACTCCAAGCAGACATAATAATCCTTAATGTGTATGTGCCTAACAACAGAGTGTCAAAATACATGAGGCAAGGGGCACCTAGGTGTCTCAGGTGGTTAAGCGTCAGACTTCAGCTCAGGCCATGATCTCACGGTTTGTGAGTTTAAGCCCCGCATCAGGCTCTGTGCTGACAGCTCAGACCTGGAGCCTGCGTTGGATTCTGTGTCTCCTTCTCTCTCTGCCCCTCCTCCACTGGCACTCCGTCTCTCTTTCTCAAAGATAAACATTAAAAAAACCACATGAGGCAAAAATTAACAGAACTGCAAGAAGAAACAGATGGATTCGCTATTATACAGTTAGAAAATTTTTAACACTCCTCTTTTAGAAGTAGACAAATCCAGCGGGAGGAAATAAGTAAGGATATACAGTAATTGAACTCAACTGTACCATCAATCAACTGGATATAATAGACACCTCTACACAAGTTCATCCAACAACAGCAGAATATACTTTCTGCTCAAGCTTGTATAAAACATTCACTAAGAAGGCGCCTGGGTGGCTCAGTCAGTTGGGCATCCAACTTCAGCTCAGGTCATGATCTCACAGTTTGAGTTTGAGCCCCGCGTCGGGCTCTGTGCTGACTGCTCAGAGCCTGGAGCCTGCTTCAGATTCTGTGTCTCCCTCTCTCTCTGCCCCTCCCCTGCTCATGCTCTATCTCTCTCTGTCTCAAAAATAAATAAAAACATTAAAAAAAATTTTTTAAATAAATAAAACATTCACTAAGACCACATTCTAGGCCACAAAACATAATCTAGGCCATTACATCTTAAGAAATTTAAAGAATTAAAATGATACAATATCTTCTCTCAAACTACAATGGAAATAAACAAAAAGTAACTAACATAAAGAGCTGAAAAATCCCCAAATACTTGGAAATTAAACACACACCTAAATAATGTATCAAAGAAATCCCAAGGGAAATTTTAAAATTTTGAACTAAATGAAATTTAAAGGGTGCATGGGTGGTTCAGTTGGTTAAGTGTCCAACTTCAGCTCAGATCATGATTTCGCAGTTTGTGGGTTCAATCCCTGCATTGGGCTCTGCTGACCATGCAAAGCCTGCTTGGGATTCTCTCTCTCCCTGTCTCTCTGCCCCTCCCCACTTGTTTGTTCTTTCTCTCTCTGGGCTCTGCTGACCATGCAAAGCCTGCTTGGGATTCTCTCTCTCCCTGTCTCTCTGCCCCTCCCCACTTGTTTGTTCTTTCTCTCTCTCTCCCTCCCTCCCTCCCTCCCTCCCTCCCTCTCTCAAAGTACATAAATAAACCTAAAAAAAAAAATGTAGTCTTTAAAAAAAAATAAATGAAAGTGAAAGTACAACTTAAAATGTGTGCAATGCAGCAAAAGCAATGCGTAGAAGGAAACTTAGAACAATGAACACATGTATCAGAAAAGAAGATAAAGCATCTAAGTTTCCACTTCAGAAAACTATAAAAAGAACAAATCAAACCCAAGATAAGCAGAAGAAATAATGAAGAAAAAAATTTGGAGCAGAAATCAATGAAAGAGAAAACAGAGAAAATCAATGAAACCAAAAGGCCTCTAGTCAAGCTAAGAAAAAAGAGAACACAAATTGTTAACTCTGAAATAAAAAGGGGGCATCACTACATGTCCCATGTACATTTAAAAGAGAATAAAGTTATAATATGAACTATGACATAAATTTGTAAACTAGACGAAATGGACCAAGACACGATCAGGAAAATTAAAAAAAAAAAAAAAAAAAAGAAACCCTTAGGTAAAAACCTAACGAAATACACAGGGTATACATGAGAAAAAATACAAAATTCTGATGAAAGAAATCAAAGAACAACTAAGGTGAGAGATATTTCTTCTTCAAAATAGGAAGACTCAATATTGCCATAATGTCTATTTTTCCCAACTTTATCTATAGATTCTATGCAATTCCAATAAAAATCCCAGCAAGTTATTTTATGGATATCAAAAAACTGATTCTAAAATGTATATGAAGAGGCAAAAGATTCAGAATAACCAATACAAACAATATTGAAAAAGAACAAAGTCAAACGACTGGCACTACCTGACTTTAAGACTTACTATAAAGTTATAATATCAAGATACTGTGGTACTGAAAAAAGAACAAATAGATCAATGGAACAGAGCAGAGAGCCCAGAAATAGACTAATAGCCCAGTCAACTAATCTTTGACAAAGAAGCAAAGGCAAAACTATGAAGCAAAGAAAATCTTTTCAGCAAATGGTGCTGCAACATGGGGACATCAAAATGCAAAGAAAATGAATCTAGAGTCAGACCTTACATCCTTTGAAAAAATTAACTTGAAAATGGATCATAGACCTAAACATAAAATGCAAAACCATGACATCCCTAGAAGATAACAGGAGAAAACTTAAATGACTTAGGGTATGGCAATAACAACACCAAAGGCAAAATGAAGGTATAACATAATTGATAAGGTAGACTTCATTAAAAAAAATTTCTACTCTGCAAAAAACAATGTCAAAGAGAATAGGAAGTGAAGCCACAGAATGGGAGAAAATATTTGCAAAAGATACATGTAATGAAGATCTGTTATCCAAAATATACAAAGAACCCTTAAAAATCAGCAATAAGAAAACAAAATACAAGATTAAAATGTGGGCCAAAGACCTTCACAGATACTTCACCAAAGAAGATATACAGATGGTAATTAAGCATTTGAAAAGATACCCATGTTATATTAATGAGCAGCACTTAAAATTAAATTGAGATACCACAACACAAATATCAGAATGGCCATAATCTGGAATACTGACAATACCAAATGCTGATGAGGATGTGGAGCAACAGGAACTCTCATTCACAGCTGGTGGCAATGCAAAATGGTGTTGCCACTCTTTCAGAGTTTGGCAGTTTCTTGTTAAAATTAAACACACTATTATTATACAATCTAGTAATCACATTCCTTAGTATTTACCCAAAGGAATCGAAAATTTCTGTCCATACAAAAACCTGCACCTGGATGTTTATAGCAGCTTTATTTCTAACTGCCAAAACTTGGAAACAACCAAGATGTTCCTTGGTAGGTGAATGGATAAATATACTGTGGTACATTCAGACAATGCAATATTATTCATCCCTAAAAAAAAAAAAAAAAAAAGAGCTGTCAAGCCATGAAAAGATGTAGAGAAAACTGAAATGCACATTACTAAGTAAAAGAAACCAACCTAAAAAAGCTATATACTGTATGATTCCAATGACATTCTGAAAAAGGCAAAAATACGGAGATAGTAAAAAGATCAGTGATTGCCAGGAGTAGCTTGGGAGTAGGGGAGGAATGAGTAGGTGAAGCACATAAGATTTTTAGGGAAGTGAAACTACTCTGCATGATAACTAAAATGGTATTTGTTATTACACATTTGTCAAAACTTGTAGAATATATAACACCAAGAGTGAATTATATAGACCTTCCATTAAGGTCTGGAATGGAAACTGTCGACTTAATGGACACTGTCGACTTTGGGTGATAATGATGGGTCATTGTAAGTTCACCGATTATAACACATGTATCACCTGATACAGATATTGATAGTGAAACAGGATGTAAGTATACGGGGACAGTGAGTATATGGATATTCTCTGTACTTTGTACTTAATTTTGTTGTAAACCTGAAATGGTTTTAAAAAATAACACTTATTAATTAAAAAAAAATGAATCTAAATACTCTCCTTACTCCTTTTAAAATATTAACTCAAATGAAACACAGACTTGAGTGTAAAATTCAAAACTATAAAACTTCTAGAAGATAGGAAAGGTGACTTTAGGTTTGGTGATGAGTTTTTAGAAACAACATCCAAAGCACAATCCATGAAAGAAGAAATCAAGGAAGTTGCACTTCATTAAAAGTGAAAATTTCTGCTCTGGGAAAGACATTGTTAAGAGAATGAGAAGACAAATTCCAGGCTGGGAAAAAATATTTGTGAAACACATATCTGATCAAGCACTTGTATCCAAAATAAATTATTCTTAAAACTCAACAGTAAGGAAAAAGAGAAGATTCTCAATGTACTGTATGCATCAGCAACAAAGCCTCCAAATACATGAAATAAAACCTGATAGAGCTGAAAGAAAAAATAGACAACTACACAATTATAATTGTGAACCACAACAGCCCACTTTCAAAAACTGGTAGAACTAGTACTAGATAGGAAATCAGCAAGGATACAGAAGATCTGAATACAAACAAAATGATCTAAGTGACAAATTTAGAACATTCAACCCAACAAAAGCAGAATATACTTTTCTTTCCCAAGTGTCCATGGAACATGTACCAAGATAGATCATATACAGTATCTTGGGAGATAAAAGAAGCTTCAACACATTTAAAAGAGCTAAAATCACAGAGTGCATTCTCTGATCTAAAAGAGTCAAACTCAGAACCACAGTAAATCAGAGCCCAAGCCAGTTCAGATGCCACTGAGCTAGAAGTAAGTAAAAGAATGCCCCTTGGAAAATGACTGAGTGTATTTCTCCTCAGAAAGGTTTTAAAACTACTCTCAATGTAGTTGAAACACTTATTATCTGAATCAAAATTCTTTTCCATAATAGTATTTTTTATATTGCAATAATAGCAAATGAATAATACTATAAACTGAATTTCAAAACACATTGGCAATAATTTGATTTACAAGCCAACTTTTAGGATACCACATATTAAACCAGGACTACTGTTACTTATTACATAATATTAACATCTTACCTTCTGATGGAGTGTCTAAAAGATTAGCATGTTTTGTTTTCACATGATTTTCCATATCTTGACTACAATCTTCTATTCTTCCACAGAAGGGACATTCTGGAGGACTATACGTTGTTTCATAAATTGATCCTTTTATTTTGGATAGGTCACACTCTTTTTCCTTACTTTTGAGGAACTTTCTAGCTTCAGTTAAGTTCTCTGAATAAAAGGCTTTCTGTTTTAAAGTACCATCATTAGGCAGGCTTTGAGCCAAAATTTTTGGATGATTAGATGCACAAGCTGAATGGACACTAGAATTAACTTCCATTCTACATTGTAAAGTGTTGTCCTTCCTGTTATCTGAAGTTCTATACTGTATTGTATTGATCCTGGCAAAGCTTCTTTCGAGTTCATTCTGCTCAAAATGAGCAGTTTCAATATGAAAACACATTTCATCATAATTCATGCCTGACAACTTGCAAAATGGACATATAACTTCATTTTCCATGTGAACAATTAGAAGGTGAGCCTTCATGTCTGGTTCTGAGGTTACTGTTTCACCACAAATATCACAAGAAAGCATAGTACATCAGGGAGCTAGAAAAAAAAATATAATACTATGTTAAGTTTGAAAATAAGACTGAAGAAAAAGAAATGCACTTTATAAAATGATTTGGAACACATTTTTAACAAGTATTTACTTAATTTTTTTTTTTTCAACATTTTTTTATTTATTTTTGGGACAGAGAGAGACAGAGCATGAACGGGGGAGGGGCAGAGAGAGAGGGAGACACAGAATCGGAAACAGGCTCCAGGCTCCGAGCCATCAGCCCAGAGCCTGACGCGGGGCTCGAACTCACGGACCGCGAGATCGTGACCTGGCTGAAGTCGGACGCTTAACCGACTGCGCCACCCAGGCGCCCCAACAAGTATTTACTTAAAACTGGATTGTTTAGATGAAGATATCTTCAATGAACTTAATTGTCCCTCAAATATACAAACTTATTTACAAATCTGAACCAAAATTTCACTACTATATTTCAAGTTTATGGTTTCAATAAAACAAATTTATTTTTGAATAAAAATCCAAAAATTTGAATTTTAATAATTCAAATTAAAATACATAATATTTAAAGTATTTAATAATTTTTTTAACGTTTATTTATTATTGAGAGACAGAGAGACACAGAGCGTGAGTAGGGGAGGGGCAGAGAGAGGGGGAGACACAGAATTCCAAGCAGGCTCCAGGCTCTGAGCTGTCAGCACAGAGCCTGATGTGGGGCTCGAACTCACAAACTGTGAGATCATGACCTGAGCCAAAGTCAGACACTTAACCGACTGAGCCACCCAGGCACCCCAATATTTAAAGTATTTCAAAAAACATGTCTGGTCTGAGATAAAGGAAAAAAAAAATGTTTATAAAACTGTCCAAGTAAGATAACTCAGTTAAGGGAAAACTAAAAACAAAAAACAAAAAACCTTATCAACTGAAGTATCTAAACACAGAAACTTAAAGTTGTTAACAATGGGGAGGGTAAATAAACACATCTTAACTCAGTAGTTAACAGTTAAAAAGCTTTAGGTATATCAAAGTAATTTAAGTACATTATCATCATTCTATCTGGAGGAAACCCTGGCTCAGATAGGTCACCACAGCCAGAAAATGGTTAGGCAAACCTTTTGAGAGGCTGTCCTCTCAACTCAAAGTTGACCATGGTAGAAAAGAGCACCAATTCCAGAGCCAAGAGACCTGGATTACAATTTCAGGTTTCAAAATTTTAGGTAAAACATCTCATCTCTTTGAGGTTCAATCTATAAAATGAACTGTACTACACTGGCAGTCTTTTTAAGGTTTTATGGACTAATAAAATACTGGATGCCGAAAAAATGTGATTTTGTTAGAATTTTTAAAAAGCCATCACTGCCACAACCTTTGTCCAGCTAAGGATTATTGAAAAACAAGCAGGAAAAGAATAAGGAAATTCCCATCATTTAAATAAATTTAGTTTCATAAGAACTCCCTACATGGTCCTTAATTTTCTTATTCCCCTTAAGACAAGTGAAAATAGTCTTCGATTTTAGAACGAAATTCCAAACCACCAGCTGAACCAACGTCATGCCTAGACTTTCTTCTTTTCCCGGGGCTGGGGCACGGCTAGACTCAGAGGGATACGCCTGAACTCCCAGTGTGATCAGAACAAGTGGGTGAGAGATGTAAGGAGGCTGGTGACAGATGCCAGGGTAGGTAGGTGGTAAGAGAAGCCGTAAGGGCCGAATGCCGCAAGGCCAAGTGTGCCCAAAAGTCGGCGCCAACGTCCAGGAACCAGAAGCAGAGCAGGCACTGAGTAGGTTAAAGTTTAGGCCGGGGGAATAAGGGATGGGACCTTTAGTTCCTACCGGCCCGAAGATCCGGCCGCGGCCACACTGTCCTATGCTTGGCTTCCTCTTCGGGTCCGCAGCTGACTCCTTCTGGCTCTCGGGCAGAAAAGGGCACGCGCAGCGTCGATTACCTTAACGGGCCTGAAAGCCTGAGGCAGGCTCTCCCTATATCCAGAAGTTCACAGTTAACCAAGGAAAAAAAAACTGACGACTCCAAAATACTTTCGCTTCCACACATTCAAAAAAGCTCTTCCTCTGTCCCCGGGAAGGAAAAGGCTCCCAGCATGCACCGCTCCATGCCAGTCTGGGTTGTAGTGTTTTCTGGGAGTTGTAGTCTTTTTGCATCCTCTTTCCCGGGTTCGGACTCTTAATTTACTAAGAGGCACGCGAGGCTCTGAGAATTTTCAGAATGAATTCGTACGACGGGTCCTAGGACATTACACGAATCCATAAGAACCTAGGGCCTGACTACCGCTGTGTATCGATAAAGGGCTTATAATACTACTACGTTCCAAAATCCAAACTGCTCCACAGATGGAGGATAACTAAGATGAGTTCGTGCCTCAAGGTTACAAGATCACACACACCTTATTTTTAGGGTTCAGTTTTCATTTCATTCAATAAATATATAGCGAGTGTCTATTCGAAAGGCATTTTGCTTGGAACTGGGGCTGCAGAAGTCTTCAAAATATACAAAATGAACACCCTTTGAAGCTTACATGCTAGTGAGGCAGAAAATAAACAAGGAAACGAACTGATCGTGATAGGTGCTATGAAGAAATAAAACTGGGTTATTTATAGGGAGGACTAATGTAGTTAGAAAAGGTCTCTCCGAGAAGGTGAGTGTTGTGATAAACTTTGCACCAACAGGAGGAAGAGCATTCCAGGCAAAGAAAATAATTAGAGCAAAGGCTCTAAGATTGGAGCAAAAAGAACATTTTGTGACTTGAGCAGAATGTTCTCGAAGGAAGAGTGGTTACTATATAAGGTCAGAGTTGTAGACAGGGGCCAAATCATGTAGGCTCTTGGAGAAAACTATTTTAATATTTACATAGAAAAGTGGCAAAACCTGATTATGTACAGTATATTTACGGTTTTGTAGTTAAATATGGCAGATTGGACATGTACATTTATATTCCCTGCCTCTCGAAATCTACTAAAATGACAGAAGACTAAAAACAATAATAAAAATAAATGCTGATGAAATTTTAACAAAATGTGAAAGCTAGGAAAAGGATAGATGAGTAGAAACTAACTTGGATAAGAAGAGAAGTCAACAAAAACAAGTCACTTCATACACCAGAACTCAGGAAATGTTCAGAAATTAAAGACCTGACACATCTGAAAACCATATTAAAACTGGCCTGAAAAGAGGAACATTTTGCTGAAAAGTCTGAAAAAAGAGCAGTTAGAACCATCTCCAGATTTCCTCCAACACTAGGTTGCCAAGTGACTGATCTTTCCGTCCAAGACAGAAGGCTACAGGTTTGGTTTTATGAAGAAAATGAACCAGCAAGGTTATAATGTCAGAAATGCACAGCTAAGTGGAGGGGGGCAGGGAGGAGTCAAGGTGTTGGACTGTAAGTGGGGAAGAGTGAAAGCTAAATACTGAATTACGAGGCTCCTAGCCATTTCCCCCAACACATTCTGATGTCTGATATGTGTCTTCCAGTCAGGAGATTAAAAAATTCTTCTCCAGGGAATATCATTGGTCCAAAAGATAAGACCTACAGATAAGGAAAGTCCTTCAATGAAACAGCCAATATCCCAGGTTATTACTCTGTAGGGAGGACAATTGGCAAGCAGACAATGGGCTGTTAAACAAATTTACAATAGTTTTCTTTAGTGTCTCATTCTTTTTTTTTTTTTTTTTTTTTTTTATTTTTGGGACAGAGAGAGACAGAGCATGAACGGGGGAGGGGCAGAGAGAGAGGGAGACACAGAATCGGAAACAGGCTCCAGGCTCCGAGCCATCAGCCCAGAGCCTGACGCGGGGCTCGAACTCACGGGCCGCGAGATCGTGACCTGGCTGAAGTCGGACGCTTAACCGACTGCGCCACCCAGGCGCCCCTTTAGTGTCTCATTCTTAAATATGAATGGATACTCAAGGATCAATAGGCATTAGAGTACAGCCTGTAGCAGTAAAGTTGAAAACCAAATGATGAAAAAGGAAAAAACAAAACTCTGAAGAAACAGAGACAACAAATGAAGGAGGAAAAAAAATACTTAAAGGAAACTACAATGAATATCTTCAGAGAGACAAAAAAAAAAAGATATTTAATCCTTGAATCAAAAAGGAAATAGCTCTTGGGATTAAAAACACAATAGCAGAATCTATGTATGTATGTATGTATGTATGTATGTATCTATCTATCTATCTATCTCGATAGAGAGCCAAAAGGTAACCACGAAATTCTCAGAAAAGAAAACAAAAAGAACAAGAGATAGAAAACAGGATCTTCTTCAGGGCAGCTATCATGTGTTATCTACTATACTCTGTGCCCAGCATCACTTCTGGAAACAGATCTTTTCAATACTGTTGAACTCCAGGGTGGATTACAAAGCTTATGTGTGTTATAGTAATTTAGAGTTCTTTATTTGGAATTATTCATGTATCAATGACTATTTTTTGGTAAAAAATCCACAGATATTATAGAATCCAAATTCTAAATAAATGGCAAATTGAAAAGCTTGAAACAAACCAGCAGGACATAGGAAGAGGTTTAATGAAGCTGAAGAAGGAAAGAGCCTCAGTAAAACTCCACGAGGTTAGAATTTTTCCAGAGTGCACACTATTTCAGCTCCAATATCTAAAACAGTGCCTAGCACAGATTAGGCTCTCCATCAATACGATCTTGTAGGATGAGTGACTGAACAAACCAAAAGAACGAATGAGTGAATGAATGAGAGCTCCCATAGAAGACTTAGGGCAGTAGAACTCATTGCTGCCACAGCTACCGCGCCAGATTGAAATCCCGGAGTCAGCGCAGGTACCGGCTCCTCCTTCGGTGGGTGGAGCTCTGCGCTCGCTTCTCTCCGCCCCTCTTGCCGGTCGGTGCAGCCGCCGCCACCACCGCCGCCGCGGTCGCCGCTTGCAAGGGCTTCTGGGAGCCGAGTCTCGGGGTCTCGGGGAAGGGGCGCAGGTAGCCGCCATTTTGAGTTGCGAACCTTGTCGCTACGCTCAACGCTAGGGGCGGAGTGGCGACCCCACTGTTACCTGCAGCGGACGCCGCAACCGGGGACTGGGAAGTTAGGACAGCAGATCGTGCCACATTAATGGGTAAGTGGGAGTGATACAGGCCAGTTTGGGTGAAGCTTGGGTTTGGTCCCTTTGGGGGTTGCTGGTTCCAGGGGTCACTGTATTTAGCCCTTTCCTTGCGAAGGCTTGAGGACCAGGCCATTCTGCCAGGGTTTTTTGCAGGGTTCCCTAAGGGACACATTGGTGGCGGGGGCGTGGCAGCCGGACCTTTTCCTTGCTGACGCGACGGTGCGGGGGATTACAGATCCTCGCAGCCAGCCGGGCTGGCCCTCGGAAGGAGCCTTAAACGGCCGAGCTCATCCTGCCCGGTGCGGCTTCACCGTGCCTTGGTAGCTCCGTTCTCGGAGGTACACGGTCTGGTCAAATGTTGCCATTCAGTCCTGGGACCTAGCGTCTGTGTGGGTCCGGCAGCTTATTAGAAGTTCCACAGTGTCCAGAATACCGCACGGCTGGCCCCGGGGGCCTACTTGTCGCACGCTCGCGGTCCGCCAGCTTCCCTCCTCCACCTGGATGTCGACGCGGGACTGGGTGGGATAGATGCTTCTAATAGCTCCGTTCCAAGATGAAAATTTAACAAGTGTTTCCTCGGTAATGCATGAGAGGCGAAGGATTCGAAAGGTGTGCAACGAGATAGTGATACTTCAAAAGAATATGACATCGGCATTTACTCTTAGGCTTTTAAAAGCATTTTACGTCTGACTTGATGTCTCTTAATAACAGCACTCAGTAAGCGATTTTCTTTTTTGGTAAACAAGAAACAGCCTTATCCTTTAGCTCTTTAAGTACTGCTTGTTTGGTTATAGGGGATGTAGTCAGAACACTTACCCCTTTGTACCAGCCTTATATTTTTACTAATACGCATCCAGACCCGTAGAAATGGAGGCTTTAGGGGCACAAGAAATTCCGTTAATATATATTAGAAGAAGTTCAAGATGCAATTACTTGCCCAACCTCAAAACAGTTTTTCAAAAAGCTGAGTGAAAAATAAGCTTATAACTGGGAGAAGAGAGAGAGAGAGAGAAAGAATCTCTGTCCTGCAGTCTCAAAGTATCTGAATGGCATTTCTTATATTTAAAATAACTTGTATGAGATGGTAACCTTTGAAGTAGTCTTTAAAGTTATTTTACAGAAAAGGGAACAATCCTCTCTGGTGAGGTACCTTTAGAGATTGTTCTTGGACTATATGTCTCCTTTAAAGCAATTGCAGTGAGGATGCAGGTATTAAATAGTACCAGAAAAAGGAACAAATGATACATGAGTTGTTGGGGGTAGATTTTATTTGGTTACCATTTATATTAAAGATTTTAATGTGGGCACCTAGATTAATGATTAATTAGAAGTAGTGTCCGGTGTGTAGGCTGGAGAGGCACAAGGTAACTGAAGTAGATGTGGGGAGAAAATACTAGAACTTGTTTCCTTACCTTTTAAAACTATTCTATAAAAAAATTTTCTATTTGTGAATTTTGTAATGGGAGAGATTATTAGGCTAGTAATACTTGTATATAAATAAACATTGAGGATGAATACACAAATTTACTTATTTATTTATTTATTTATTTATTTATTTATTTATTTAGAGAGAAGAGCACAAGTGGGAAAGGGGCAGAGGGAGAGGGAGAGAGAATCCCAAGCACGCTCTGCACTCTTAGCCTGATGTGTTGTGGGGCTTGATCTCATGAAGTGTGAGATCATGACCTGAGCCCAAATCAAGAGTTTGATGTGTAACTGACTGAGCCACTCATGCGCCCCTGCACAAATATATTTTGCATACGTAAGGATATGTGATCAAAAAAAGATTAGAGGCCGATGGCCTCGAAAAGCCTAATGTGTAGGTGATAAACATTAAGAGACTTATTACTATGAACATTTCATTTTCCTAAAATATTTTGTATTTATTGAGCATAAGTCAACAACTAATGTTGAAGTCCAGTTTGTTCTGTAGTGAACTCATCTTTTTCTCATCTCAGAGCCAAAGCTGTTATTAATGAGCCAGAATGTTTATATATGAAATACTTAGGGAATACTGCTGCACACTGTTTTTATTAATAAAGTTAGATTGAGCTGTTTCTAATGATAAGTATTTGTAGGTCCACACAGTATTATTGAAATCAATTCATTAATTATTTTAAAGAAGGATTTTGGTCAAGTGTAAATATACCTTAATTGCTATAATGTACATGTGTTAAGTTCAGAGGCACAAAGTATCTTTCACATCATTCTGAAGTGCTCAGCCTTTTCCATTCTACTTTTAGCTCCACCACTAATGAAATTTCTCTCACTGTCTTTACCAGTGACCTAATTATCAAATCTGATGCCTTGTGTGGCACCTGGCTTATTGTAGGCACTTAGATTTGCTGGATGAATCAAAGAATGAATAAATCAAGTGGTCTGTTTTCAGTGCTACTATAAATTAAATACAACCTTGTCTTTTGAATTCTCCTCTCTTTCCTCTTTCTTCTGGTTCTCTTATTTCTCTGACCTATTTCTTTTTGGTCCTTTGCTCCTTTTCCCACTAAGAGATAAACATCCTCAAGATTTCAATCCTTGGTCACCTTTCTTTTATAGCTGTACATGATCGTGGATTATCAATTAGGATTCTTCCTGGGGTTTGACCCATATTTTTAACCATCTATAGGTCTAAATTTCCTGTATGTGTCCTAAGTATTATAAATTGAACACATTTAAAATGAAAGTTACTATACATGTATTAGAATGGCTACAATTAACAACAACAAAATTCTGGCAGTACCAACTGTAGCAGAACAAAGAGCAACAGGAACTCTTACACATTGCTGATGGGAGTACAAAATGGTACAATACTTTGCTGTTTGGCAGTTTCTTATAAAATGGGAGGCATAAACTTACCATGTTATCCATCAGTCCTACTTCTAAATATTTACCCGAGAGAAATGAAAACATATTTACACAAAAACCTGTACATGAATATTTATAACATTTATTCATAATTGTACTAAATTAGAAACAACCTAAATGTCCTTCAACTAATGAATCGAGCAACTGTGATATACGCATGCAATTGAATACTACTCAACAATAAGGAATGAATTATTGATATATGCCAACAATATGGATCTCATAGATACACTATGCTAAATGAAAGAAGCCAATTCAAGACTATACACTGTTTTTATTCCACTTACTGTGAAATTCAGGAAAAGTCAGAACTGTGGAGATAGAGAACAAGTCAGTGATTGCCAGGTATTAAGGGTGGAAGAGGGGCTAATTGGAGCAGCATGAGGAAGTTTTTTATTTTTTATTAAAAAAAATGTTTTTTAATGTCTATTTACTTCTTGGGGGGGGGAGGGGCAGAGAGAGAAGGAGACACAGAATCTGAAGCAGGCTCCAGGCTCTGAGCTGTCAGCACAGAGCCTGACCTGGGGCTCAAACCCACGAACCGAACTGTGAGATCATGACCAGAGCCAAAGTTGGATGCTCAACTGACTGAGCCACCCAGACACCCCAGCATGACAAAGTTTTTTAGGGGTCATGGAGCTGTTTGTATCTTGATTGTGATGGTTTTATGCTGTGCATTTGTCAAATTCATAGAACTTTATACCAAAGGAGTGCTTGTTTTACTGTATGTAACTTTAAAAAGAAAAGTTTATTGTTTTCATCTCAAAAACAAGCTAGCAATCAAACAAAACCATCCCTCTGATACTCCATCTGTATTCCCTGTCTTGGCTTATTTTGTCATTGTACTGAAATAGCTCAAGCTAAAAACCATAGGGTTTCCTAAACTCCTTTTTCTTATTCACCTCATATTTCTTATATTTATTTGGTCTCTTATTCTTTTTGAATCAATTTCTGCAATGTTTCTAGAATCAACAGTCTTCTACATTTCCAGTGTAACTATTAATTTAGTTCTGGTCTTCATCATCAAAGTTCAAAACAATCTTCTCTTTAATTTCTTTAATTCTGTTCCTTAGGATCAAATCCAAATTTCTCAACCTCGTTGCAGGAACCATAGGTGTTCTTAGTTACATTTCTAGCTTTATCTCCTGCCTTTTCTCCCATGAATTTAATTTAGGCACACTTAATTTCTTACTGTTTTGTGATTATGCCAGTTTTCTGCAAGAACTGTGCCTTTGCATGTATTCCCTCTGCTTGAAATGCTTGTTCCTTCCCTTTCCCTTTTCATCCTCTTTCCTGGCAAATTCTTGCTCTTCCTTTAAGATAACTGTGAAGATTTTCAGAGCTCCCTGAGGCACAGTTAGCTGCTAGGTCTTCTGGGCTTTCACGGGATTCAATGCATATGTTTCAGCTACTCTACTAATTACAGTATAATTTGCTACTTCATTAGTCTGTCTTTGACATCAGAGATAGCAGATAAATGCCAACCTTCTTTTTCTTCTGTTTACTTCATAGTGTTAATTGATCACAATATTCTCTTTGGTTTCTGAAAGTAAAATTATTATTTTAAATGTAACATGTTACATAAAATACTGTAAGTGCATTTGTAAGAAAATGTTTATATAAATGTTAATGTTTTTAAATACATTTATAATAAAACTACTTAAAAATATATAAGTATTTCAGCATTTAAAGAGAACTAATTATACCATAGTACTGCAAACTAGTATTGCAGTCATGACTGAAGTCATGACCCATGCAGCCTTAGTTTTTGTTTTTTTTTTTTTAATTTTTTTTAACATTTTATTTTATTTTCGGGGGGAGACAGAGCATGAACAGGGGAGAGGCAGAGCCACCGACTGAGCCACCAGGCACCCCCAGTCTTAGTTCTGAAGGCAGCACTTTAAGTAAATAAAAGAAGCCAGACCCCCAAAAATATTTGACCTGTGCTTATTGAAGCCTAATACCATGTTCCCTTGAAAATAAGGTATTTCATTCTGGCCATTTCTTGATCTTGTTGGGAGCATAACTTAGGAGGTTTTTTTTTTTTCCAATTCTTTTTTTTTTTAAATGTTATTTTGGAGCCGCCTGGGTGGTTCAGTTGGTTAAGGATCCAACTGTGGCTCAAGTTACGATCTTACGGTTCATGGGTTCGAGCCCCACGTCTGGCTCTCCGCTGACAGCTGAGAGCCTAGAACCTGCTTTGGATTCTGTGTTTCCCTCTCTCTCTGCTCCTCCCCTGCTTGTGCATGCACACACTCTCACTCTCAAAAATAAATAAACATTAAAAAATAAAAAGTTTTTTTAAAAAAATTATTATTATTTACTTATTTTGAGAGAGAGAGGGAGAGAGAGAAAGAGAGAGAGAGAATTCCAACCAGGCTTTGCCCTTCAGCGCAGAGCTTGATGTGGGGCTCCATCTCACAAACCATGACATCATGAGCTGAGCCAAAATCAAGAGTCAACTGCTTAACCGACTGAGCCACTCAGGCACCCCTAGAAGTTTTTTACCCAACTATTTCATGATTGATAATTTCCTGGCTGACAGTGAATATAAGACGTTTCCTACTTCAGAAAGGTTAAAACAGCAGGCTTTGGGGAGTGCGTCTTAAAACCAGTGAAGTTAGGGTAATGACTTTATCTGTGTTTAGACCAAAATCTATTATTTGTTTGATAGTTTAGTCCTTAAAATATTTGGTCCTTTTGCCCCAATTTTGTTATGGGAATGAGGGAATGTATTCTTTGTACATGATCTTTAGAATGGATTTTGTAATTCTATTTAAGCAGTAAGCATGAACTTAGTTTTCCTAGAGTAAACATTTCATGTTGTTTTGAGAGTTACAAGTATCTGTTTCTTCTCTCCTAACCTTAAGATGCCATGGCTAGTCCAGGGAAAGATAACTATAGAATGAAAAGTTATAAGAACAAAGCCCTAAACCCCCAAGAGATGCGCAGACGAAGAGAAGAAGAAGGAATACAGCTTCGAAAACAAAAAAGGGAAGAACAGGTAGGTGTTTCAAAATATTTAATTCTGTTTATCACAAAACTGTATAGATTTTAGAAGTTGCGTTATTATTGCTTATTTTTAGATAATTTTAAATGAAAAAGTGTTTTAGGAAATTGAATATAAGTCTATCCTTTAATTTGTTAGACTCCAGGAGTAATTCATGAATCAGAAACCTGTACTATTTTTAATCATTGAGAGGAACAGCTTTTCTGTTCTATTGATAAAACTTTTCTGTTAATTATATTTTATCCCAGTGCTAAGGATTTTTTACCCTTAAGCCTGTTTAGATCACTTCTGTTTGTCATTGTAAAATTCTTCCCCAAAAAATATTGTATTCATTTGTTGCTTTGTGGTTTTCACAGTTCTTGCTTTTAAGTTAATTGTAGTCATCTTCCTATGCTGATCATACTGTTCCTTCTGCAGTCTCATCAGCCAGCTAGATCTCTAAGACTTCTCTGTTCTGAACTTTGTATATGTGACATAAGGAATAGAAACATCATTAGAAAGAGTGCCTCTCAATGCTTTTCATTCCAAGTTATACTTAAGTTTAGAAATATTTATAAGTAATTAAGAGGGTATAGTCTTCACATGCGTAAATTAAAACTAATGTGCAGAAAGGGCTAGCAATGAAGAAAGTAGAGAAAGACCCTGTTTTATAAATATGATTTGTCATCTCCCTATCTGTATTATCTAGCACAGTCCTAACTATATTATAGTAGGAACTCAAAAAAAAAATTAAAAAAATCTGTTGAGTGAATGATTAGAAAGAACTATACTGGCTGAAGAAGAGTGGTAATTATTTAGCTATCAAAAAGAATATGATACCAGAAATTTTCCTCTCTATTTTGATGTAGGAAATGTATCTATGCATCCTACTCAGTGACTTCTCTATGCTTTATTTCTCTTATCTTTTTTTTCTTTATTATTTTTTTCACTTCTGAAATAATAAGGATAGGGCCATCTTTCCTGAGAGTTGTTCTCTATTCCTTATTAATCTGATATACTAAGTGTGTTAATATGCCACATTATTTTTCTTAGGTAACTAATTTGCTTTTTTATTAAGATTTCTTGGAAAAAATTTTGAAAAATTTTTAGACATCTCATACACTAGTGTGAGCATATGTGCTTTTACAAGTACTATAAAACATAAATGTGTACTGCACTGAAGGGACCCGCCATTGGTAAAAGATCTGAAATTAAGAATGACTGACAGCAATCTGCAGAATAGAGGCTAACCTAGCTTGGAAAGTTTAACTTCTCAAAGATTATTAAGGTCTTCATGGCATAGTGATTGAGAAACACCTAAAATATTTGGAATTTTAAGTGATAAGATTATTAGTTTGTTTTGTACACTTAAATGAAAAATATAATTCTATGGGAATTCAGTGTTTTATGTATAAAGTGTTTGTTCTTTATTACAGCTGTTCAAACGCAGAAATGTCTCTTTGCCCAGAAATGATGAATCTATGCTAGAAAGTCCAATCCAGGATCCAGATATCAGTTCCACTGTACCTATTCCAGAGGTAGATATTACAAAAATATATTTCAGATTCTACTTCAATAATATTTTGGAGGTAGTGGATACAGCAAATATTATTCATATAAAATATTTAAATGATAAATTATATTTTCTGTGTTTTAGGAAGAAGTTATCACCACAGATATGGTTCAGATGATTTTTTCTAATAACGCTGATCAACAGCTTACAGCAACACAGAAATTTAGAAAGCTGCTTTCTAAAGGCAAGAATTATTATTTTACGAATTGATTTTTAATAAGCAATTTAATTTAGTACATTTATCTTATAAAACCAGAAAATTTAATCATTTAATAAAAGAAGGCTATGGGTCGTTACTTTTTCTAGATCAACATGATAAAATAAGCTTTAAAATTTGCTAATGCTAATGGATAATGAACTGAACTAGTAATGACACGATTTAAAATTGATGTCACTTTTTTTTTCCCTCCAAATTTGTATTTAAATTCTAGTTAGTTAACATATAGTGTATATTGGTTGCAGAAGTAGAATTTAGTAATTCATTGCTTACATATAACCTCCAGTGCTCATCATACCAAGTGCGCTCCTTAACCCATCACCCATTTCAGTATGCTTATTTGATATTACAAGATTCTGCACTAGAGTTTTATTTATTGGATTTTTTTTTTAAGGCACTCTTCTTTGTCTGTACGTCTTAATTTTTCTTTAAAATGTACTTTTAAATAAGATATATTTTTGGAGGGGGTCCCTGGATGGCTCAGTCGAGTAAGCGTCCAACTCTTGATTTTGGCTCATGTCATGATCTCACAGTTAGTGAGTTTAAGCCCTATGTCAGGCTACACAGTGATAGCACAGAGCCTGCTTGGGATTCTCTCTCTCTCCTTCTCTGCCTTCCCCTCCCCTGCTTGCGCACACGCACGCTGTCTCTTTCTCTCTCAAAATAAAAAACTTTTTAAAAAATATCTATTTTTTTTAATAAAGTTAATTAATTAATTTTTTTTTTTTTAAGTAGGCACCACACCCAGCATGGCGCTTGAACTCACTCAAAACCTGGAGCTCAAGAGTCTTATGCTATACTGACTGATAAATAAGGAACACTAACCGAGAAGTTGCTTGGGAACCATAAGAATATACTTTTTGTTGAAACCAAGGGAGAAGAAAGACTTTTTGGTACTTAGATTGCCAATTGCTAAAATATCTTGGTTTTATTTTTGCGTATCTTTGTTTGAAAATTTCCTAGAGATTTTGTGGTTCTCAAAAGTCCTCTGCATTTCATGAAAATTTATGAAGAATACTAATAGTTCAGTAGCATTTCTGTAAATAATGGATTATACTCTGACAAAATGGAACATAACTTGACTGGAAAGCATTAGCAATGGTTGACAGGGAAGGGGACATCCCTGGAAAGTGGAGTATGCTTATGAAGAATTAGAGGGAACATTATCTTTCAGTTGGTGTTTCGAATGTTAGACTGAAATACTCCATGTTGCGAAGGTGACCTTTGAAATAGCCTTCAACTTACAAAATTAAATATTTGTATAGGAAATATTTTAGGATTTGTCTTACTGTGGTCAATGTAAAAGAATTTGCAGTAAACATTGCAATTAGGAGAACATTTGTTTACTTCAATTACATATACCTGAGGCTTTTAAACTTGGTCAGTGAAACCTAGGAAAGTTATTTTGTGTGTCCTGTTAATTGACACCGGGACCAGATTATTGTCTTTTTGTGTCATGTAATAACTTAATTCTTTTTAATTTTTAGAACCTAATCCACCAATTGATCAGGTTATACAGAAACCAGGAGTTGTACAGAGATTTGTGAAATTTCTTGAAAGAAATGAAAATTGTACTTTACAAGTGAGTTCTAAAGTTTTCTTTCTTAATTCTTTCCAGAAATAACATGTGATTAAAGTTTCTAGTGAAAGTAAGTTCTACAGTACTGAATATATTTAAGCATTCAGGAATAAAGGGAGAGGTGGTGCCACCTGTCTGGCCCTGGTCATGTTTGCAATGCTGGTTTCTCCTAGGAACGTTTGTTCTGTTAAACAATTTTGGGAAAAGTATATAAAGTCATTCTTAATTTAATAAAAATTTTGTAGCTGTCAACCTTTAATAAATTTTTTGTTTTAGAAAACCTCAAAATATTAATGGGTAAATTTTTTTGACCCTTAGCTAATTAGGGTTGTAACATTTTAGTATAAGCTCTTTTACCTCTTAAAATATTTTTATGTGATTAAGTTTTTTTTTTGAAAAAAAAAACCCAAAAAACTAATCAATATAATTTACTGATTATAAAAAGTTAGGTTTGTCCAAAAGAGCATTGCTTCTGTCAGAATACCTGACTCTTTAATACTAAACATTAGTTTTGTGAATTATAATTTCAGATGTGTTCATTTATTGTTCATGATTTTATACATTTTCATTATATTTTTTTCAGTTCTTATTTTTCCAGATTGAGTCTTTTTTTTTAATGTTTTTATTATTTATTTTTGAGAGAGAGAGCAGGGGAGGGGCAGAAAGGACGACAGAGGATCTGAAATGGGCTCTGAGCTGTCAGCACAGAGCCTGCTGTGGGGCACAAACTCACAAACCTTGAGATTATGACCTGAGCCTAAGTTGGACGCTCAACCGACTGAGCTACCCAGGCGCCCCAGATTGAGTCCTTTTTCAAAATTAAGAGTTTTTATTTATGAAATCTGATTAATTTTACTAGTTGTAAATCAGTCTTCCAGGTTGTTCAGCTAAGTCTTTACTCTCCCTCTTTCCTTTCTTTTTGACATTTCTTTGGTGCTCTCACTTATTCTACTTCTATTTTTCCTTAGTTTGAAGCTGCATGGGCATTAACTAATATAGCATCTGGAACTTTTCTGCATACCAAGGTAGTGATTGAAACTGGAGCTGTTCCAATTTTTATCAAACTTCTTAATTCAGAACATGAAGATGTGCAAGAACAGGTATATGTTTCTAATATGAATGGTTATGTTTACTAGATTTTCATGTTTTCTTGAGAGTTGCATGTGCATTTCATTTCTTAAAACACAGTAATTTCTATTTGGTGTCAAATTAGAATGAAAGTAGAATGCACTGTCTCAGGCATAATCCTGGGTTCTCTGTATGATCTCAACTATCAAAAATTACTATTCCCATGTATAACAGAGCATACTGAGACCCAGAAAGTTAGTAATTTACCCAAAGTCACAGTGAATGGCTGAACCAAGTTTTAAACCTGGGCTGGTCTGACTCCTCATTCTTTGCTTGTCCATAGATTATTTTTTTGTTGTTGTTGTTGTTTTTAAATATCACATTATTTTTAATAGAACTGTTTTAAAATAAACATAAATAAATTCTCATAGTTGTTGTAAGAGGTAAATTTTAATCACATATGATTTGTACCAACAAAAGAAAATAAAATGTGGTATTTTTGTTTTGAACTGTTTTTATGGCAGATTTATCTGTTGTCCATTCATCTGTTTAGTTTTATGTATACAGTATATGGGGTTTTTCCCCCCACATAGCATTGATATTAGGAGCCTTTTCTAATGACATTAATTATTCTTCCAAGAAGATTTATTGATTACTCATTATCTAGTCAGATATATTACCATAATTTGTTATCTATCCCTCAGTTATATTATACATCGTGTTATTTCTAGCTTATTAATGTTACTGATATGTGAGGAACATTATATATCAATCTTTATCTGTCTCTTGATTATTTCATTAGGAAAAATGACTTAATTATGGTAAAAGAAAAAATTTTAAGTTCTTATTACATATTTCAAAGTTGACCTCCAAAAAAGTTATATGTATTGATTTCCCCACCAATAGGATATCAATTCCACAGGGTGAAAAATATCATTAATTTAAAAGAGTTTTCTTAAGGTAGCTATATATGGCTTACTTGGTTAAAGCACCTATCTCATAAAAGATCTTTCTTTTTTTTTTTTTGAGTTTATTTTATTTATTTTCAGAGTGAGACAGATGGGGAGGGTTAGAGGGAGAGGGAGAGAGAGAGAATCCCAAGCAGGCTCTGCAATGCCAACACAGAGCCCCAATGCAGGGGTTGAACTCATGAGCCATGAGATCATGACCTGAGCCAAGATCAAGAGTTGGACACTTAACCGATTGAGCCACCCAGTGCCCCTTATAGAAGGTTTTTCTTAAAAAAAATAGAAAATAGGGGCGCCTGGGTGGCTCAGTCGGTTAAGCATCCGACTTCGGCTCAGGTCATGATCTCGCGGTCCATGAGTTCGAGCCCCGTGTCGGGCTCTGTGCTGACCGCTCAGAGCCTGGAGCCTGTTTCAGATTCTGTGTCTCCCTCCCTCTCTGACCCTCCCCCGTTCATGCAGTCTCTGTCTCAAAAATAAATAAACGTTAAAAAAAAAATTAAAAAAAAATAGAAAATAAACTTAGGTCTAGAGTTGATGTTAAAAATATTAACTCATGTTTTAAATGTTAAAACTTTGTCAATTGAAAAACGTGACTTGTCTACTTGTGTACTTACTTGAAAAATTTGATTAAGAATATAATGAAATGATGATTTGTATTTGTAGAATTTATCATTTAATTGAAGTTTAATAAGTGAATCTTTATTTCCAATTATTTAAAAAAATTATGATGAATCTGGACTAATTCTAAACTTATTTTCAAAGATCAATCCCAAGCCAATTCTGATATTAGCTTTACCTCACTTTTCTGTGTTTTGTGTCTCCTTCCCTTTTTTTACAAATCAGTCCCTTCCCAGTGAGTGGATTCCTTGGCATAAGAGCAAACCTCTAGTATAAGTAATTAAATAATTCACTAAATTAATATATCTTATCTGAATCCATGTAGATTCGGAGTAGACAGTCTCTTTGTTGAACAGAATAAACATTTCACTAGTATGTAATGAAAAAATTGTTTAATGCCCAATCCTTGAGTTTGACTAAAAATATTAGTAAATGGCACTTTTAAACTTTTCTTACTGTCCATCTAGAATGTTTTGTTTTTTTAAACATCTTGGAAGCTATTACTTTGTTCATTCTGTACTAAAATCTTATTTGTAAGAGAAAGCATCTTATTTAAGATATTGTTGTAACAGGATATCTCTTTCTCATTTTTCTAAGGCTGTTTGGGCACTTGGCAATATTGCTGGTGACAATGCCGAATGCAGAGATTTTGTTTTGAATTGTGAAATACTTCCACCTCTTTTAGAGTAAGTACTTTATCACAAATGAATACTAGTTTTGGGAAAAAAATTATATTCTGCAGTATATTTCTGTATACACAATTGCATTCTTCAGTGATGCTTTTAAATTTGGCTTCTGTTTAGCTGTACCAAGAGTAATAGCTTGAAAGTAGATTAAAAATGTTTCTACTTTTATCGTATCCATCTTTATTTTTTCTTAAGCAATACTTAACAGTGTTCATTGTGTGCTTGATGCTTACTGTGCTGAAATAATTCTATAAAATGAGGATATAAGTAGTTGCACTACAGTAAAAATTTAAGTTTTGCTAAAGCATGGAATCTTTAGTGCATGAACAGATGATGTATTTAGGATATCAGGTTTTTATATTTGATTTTGAAATGTTCAGAGAACAAAGATCATAAGAGGTTTTTCTTTCAGAGTTAGAATTTTACTTAAACGATTTATCTAGTGGTTTCTTTTTCAAATACATTACACGTTTTTTTTAAAAAGGAATTATTCTAAATCCTTTACAGAAATTTCATGAAATTATTTGAAAGTTAAATTCCTTTATTCATCTTGGCTACCTTTCACTAAAAAGATCTTTTTTTAGGCTAATTGCCACTGGCAAGTAGTGAAAAAGAAAAAAACTAGTTGAGATGGTTGAAAGGAAAAATTTTGTCATTTCTGTGCTATTAGTCATTCTCTCCAAGCTGAAAAATTGAATAGGAAGAATAAACTTTAGATACTAGTTTGCAAAAGATATTTTATTCTTTTAGAGAGGGTAACTTTCCATGAATAGAGTGATTTCTCAGCATTTCACTCAATAACATCGAATATTTAGTATGTGCAGGCCACTGAACCACTTGCTATGTCATTAACTTTGGGCTTGTTCAAAGTTAATGTTCCAAAGTGTTGGAGAATTTAGCTGTGCTATAAAATAAAATACTGATTTAGAGTTCAATATCAGAGTTATTTTGAATTTCATACTGTTAAAAGTATCTCTTAAATTTTCAATTTGAGATTTTTCTGGCCTGATTATAGGGTTTGTAGATTGAGCACTTTGTTTCTTTTTACTTTTGCTGTCTCATTTTCTTATTTGTTAGTATTTCAAGTTGGTAATGGTTTATGAAATAATATGTAAGCATTTCTTAATTCTGATTCCTTTAAATGTTTAAGGAAATTTTAATCATGACCAAAGAAACAAAACAAAACAAAAAAATAAAGCTCTAAAGGAGAACAAAAGCACCCAGCTAAATAGTTATAAACATAATAAATTTCAGAAAAAGAATAGGCTTAAAAAGTAAGTTTCAGTTTCATTAAAAAATTGAGAAAGATAGTGAAAAAGAAATTATGTCAACTTAGCTACCAGATGCATACACTTTAGTTGGGCAAAAGGATGAAAGTTATTAGCTTAAAAAAGATCATGGATTATCTGTTGTTCACATTGAAGTTCACATTTTAGTTGATAAGTAAATGTAAAACTTCTGTTAATGGTTTTATCAATTGTGTTTGAGTTTTAATTTGTTTTACTTTACTTCATTTGATATCAGTAAATATAACTTTTCAGTAAACATAAACCTCTCGGTAAATGTAAACTTCTTACTACTATAGACTTCATATACTGACACATTTGTTGTTTTAATTTAGTTCAACTTTAATTTATATAATAACCCCATTAATATAGTTAAAGAAGAGTAGTATACAACAGAGCTTGGACAACTGCAGTCCTCAGGCCAAATCCGGCCTGCTTCCTGTTTTGTAAATTAAATTTTATTGTAACATAGTCATTCCCATTTGCTTACTTAATATCTATGGTTGCTTTCATGCTACGTCAGCACAGTTGAATAGTTACTACACAGAAAGGTGTGCAAAGCCTAAAGTATTTATTTAAAAAGTTTCTCAATCCCTGATATAAAATGTCAATATAATTATTTTATTTCTAAATGTGTTACGATTTTAGGAGGTTTCAAAGACTGTAGGAAGACATGTAGAACAGATTTTGTTTTTATGTATGATAAAAGATAATATAACAAAATTTACCATTTTGACTGTTTTAAAATATACAGCTCACTGGCATTAAGCAGTGTTTTGTACCTATCACAATTATTTAGTTCCAGAACTTTTAACACCCCAAGCAGAAACTGCATGACCCATTAAGCTGTCATATCCTATTTCCTCACAGCCTCAGCTCTGGGAAATCACTAATCCACTGTTTCTGTGGATTTGGCTATTCTGGATATTTCATAAAAATGGAATCATATGTTGTGTGACCTTTTGTATCTGGCTTCTTTCACTTAGCATATGTTTTCAAGGTTCATCCATATTATAGCATGTATCAGTACTTCATTATTTTTGTGGCTGAATAATCTTCTATTGTATTTTGTTCCCTTATTCATCAGTTGATGGTCATTTGGGGTTTTTCCCCCCCCATCTTTTGATTATATAGTATTCCTATGAACATTCATTCTTTTTAGGTATATACCTATGAATAGAATTGCTGGGTTGTATGGTAATTCTATCTTTAACTGTTTAAGAATCACCAAACTGTTTTCCATAGCAGCAGTACCATTTTACATTCCCACCAGCAATGTATGAGAGTTTCAGGTTTTCCATATTCTCATCAGCGCTTGTTATCTGTTATTCTGATTCTGATTTAAGGCTGTAAGACGGTATCTCATTTTGCTTTGATTTGCATTGAACATCTTTTCATAGGTTTGTTGGCCATATGTATATTTTCTTTGGAGAATGTTTATTAAGTCTTTTGAGTATTTTTTTAAATTTAGTTATTTGTCTTGTTGTTGTGTTACAAGAATTCTTCATAGGGGTGCCTGGGTGGTTCAGTCAGTTGTGTCCAACTTAGGCTTAGGTCATGATATCACGGTTCATGAGTTCAAGTCCCGCATTAGGCTCTGTGATGACAGCTCAGAGCCTGGAGCCTGCTTCAGATTCTGTGTCTCCCTCTCTCCCTGCCCCTCCCCTGCTCGCGCTCTGTCTCTCTCTCTCAAAAATAAATAAACATTAAAAAAAAAGATTTCTTCGTATATTCTGAATAGATTCTTATCAGGTAAATGATTTACAGTTTGTTTTGTTTTGTTTTGTTTTGCGTTCTCTGGGTTGTCTTTACTCTCTTGATAGTGTCCATCGATTCACAAAAGTTTTTTAAATTGATGAAATCCAATGTATCTGTTTTTTCCTTTTGTTGCTTATGCATTTGGTGTCGTATGTAAGAAACCATTGCCAAATTTAAGGTTGTGAATATTTGCCATTATGTTCTCTTCTAAGAATCTTACGGTCTTAGCTCTTATATTTACATCTTTGATCCATTTTGAGTTATTTTTTTTTTTTATATGATGTGAGTTGCATTTGGGCACTCACTTATCCCAGCATGATTTGTTGAACAAAATATTCTTTCCCCATTGAACAGTCTTGACACCTTTGTTGTAAATGAGTTGACTATACATGTGTGGGTTCATTTCTAGAGTCTTAATTCTGTTCCATTGATATATACATCTATCCTTATGCCAGTGCCATATTGTTTTGATTTCAGTACCTTTGTGGTAGATTTTGAAACGAGAACACGTGAGTCCTTCAATTTTCTTTTTTTGGTTAAGGTTGTTTTAGCTATAGAGGGTTCCTTGCAATTCCATATGAATCTGTTTTCAGGGTACAGAACTGATTAAATTTATTCCTTAGTATTTTATTATTTTTTTGATGGTGTTTAGGTGAAATTTGTTCCTGGATTTCTTTTTTGACTTGTTCATTGGTAGTGCTTTGTGATCTAACATAAAGTATATCCTGAGGAATGTTTAATGTGCACTTGAGAAGAATATATATTCTGTTGTTACTGAGTTGAATGTTGTATAGGTGTCTTTTATATTTAGTTGGTTTATAGTCTTGTTGAAGTTCCCTGTTTTTTTGCTGATCATCTATCTAGGTGTTCTATCCATTACTGAAAACAGTGTATTGAAGTTTCTAACTATGATTGTTCAACTGTGTATTTCTTCCTTCAGGTGTAACCATTTTTGCTTTGTATACTTTGCTGTGTTGTTAGGTTTTATAAGTTTTAAGTGTTATATCTTCATTATGGATTGATTTTTTTTTATCAATATATAGTATTCGTGTTTGTCTCTTAAAATAACTTTTTTTTAAGTTTATTTATTTTAAGAGAGAGAGTGAGCGAGCAGGGGGAGGGGCAGAGAGAAAGAGAGAATCCCAAGCAGGCCCCACATTGTCAGTGCAGAGCCAGACTTGGGGCTCGAACCCATGAACCATAGGATCATGACCTGAGCTGAAATCAAGAGTCAGTGGCTTAACCAACTGAGCCACCCAGGCACCCCACCTTAAAATAACTTTTAACTTGAAGTCTGTTTATCTGATACTAGTATAATTAGTATTTATCTGATTCCATCCTTCACTTTCAGCCTCTTTGTGCCTTTAAATCTAAAGTGAGTATCTTGTAAAGTTTATTATAGATGGCTTATAGATTGTTGCTTGTTTATTTTTGGGTTTTTTAAAAATGTATTCTGCCAGTCACTGCCTTCTAATTGAAGGCTTTAATCCATTTGTAATCAGCATAAATACTGACAAGGAAGGACTTCTGCCATTTTATTGTGTTCTGTATGTTTTATATCTTTTTTGCTTCTCAGTTCCTTATTGCCTTCTTTTGTGTTTGATTTTTTGTGGTAAGATATGGTATTGATTCCTTTCTCATCTCCTTTTCTGTATATTTTCTAGTTATTTTCTTAATGATTAATCCAGGGAGTACAGTTAACATCTTAAACTTACAATAACCTTGTTTAAATTAATACCAATTTAATCTCAATCTTATGAAAAAACTTTGCTCCTGTATATTACTGTCCTACCTCCTTTAAGTTGCTATTGTCAAAAATAACATTGTACATTGTATGCCAGTTAACATCGACTTATAATTATTACTTTATTTATTTTTTAAATCCTATAGAAAAAAAAGAAAAATTACAAATCAAAACTACTAGCTTTTATATTAACCTATATACTTATTTTTAGCAGTGTTCTTTTTTTTTCTTCTGGTTTTGAGTTACTGTTTACTGTGCTTTCAGTTTTAGTTACTTTTGTAAAGCAAATCTACTAGTGATGAATTTTCTCAGCTTTTGTTGTGCAGGGAATCTTTTACTCTCTCTTTGATTATTTTGAAGGATAGTTTTACATGATATAGAATTCCTGCAGGATACAGAATTCTTGGTTGACAGCTTTTTTTTTTTTTTTTTTCAGCAGATTAAATATAAATCTCATTGCCTTCTGTCTTCCATGGATTTTGATGAGAATTTAGCTGCTGGTCTTAATGAGGAGTTCCTAGTTAGACAAAACAAAGTCAAGCCCCCTGCATCAGTCCTGCAGGCAGCACCCACACAGATCAAAACAGACAGACACAATTTCTCGGAAACACGTCTCTTTAGCTCTATTTTTAGAACCAGGAACTCACAGTGGGAGCTCTAGCTTTCTTCTTCAAGACTGTTGCCAGGGAGTGCCTGGGTGGCTCAGTTGGCTCAGCTGAAGCCTCTGACTTCAGCTCAGGTCATGATCTGTCGGTTTGTGGGTTTGAGCCCCACCTCAGGCTCTGTGCTGACAGCTTGCTCAGAGCCTGGAGGCTGCTCCGGATTCTGTCTCCCTTTCTCTCTGCCCCTCCCCTGCTCAACTCTGTCTCTGTCTCTCTCAAAAATAAATAAACATTAAAAAAAAATGTAAAAAAGACTGCTGCCAGAGTGGGGAGGGAGTTGGGCAAGGGTAAATTATGCTGTTTAAAGCCCACCACATTTTAGCCCTTTCCTATTTAAAAGTTTTCTTTGTAAACTTTTGACTGTTTTCAAGAGTTCTTTTTTTTTAAATATGAAATTAATTGACAAATTGGTTTCCATACAACACCCAGTGCTCATCCCAACAGGTGCCCTCCTCAATGCCCATCACCCACTTTCCCCTCCCTCCCACCCCCCATCAACCCTCAGTTTATTCTCAGCTTTTAAGAGTCTCTTATGGTTTGCCTCCCTCCCTCTCTTTTTTTTTCCCTTCCCCTCCCCCATGGTCTTCTGTTAAGTTTCTCAGGATCCACATAAGAGTGAAAACATACGGTATCTGTCTTTCTCTGTATGACTTATTTCACCTAGCATCACACTCTCCAGTTCCATCCACGTTGCTACAAAAGGCCAGATTTCATTCTTTCTCATTGCCAAGTAGTATTCCATTATATATGTAAACCACAGTTTCTTTATCCATTCATCAGTTGATGGACATTTAGGCTCTTTCCATAATTTGGCTATTGTGGAGAGTGCTGCTATAAACATTGGGGTACAAGTGCCCCTATGCATCAGCACTCCTGTAAATTCCTAGCAGTATCCCTTGGGTAAATTCCTAGCAGTCATAAGATAGATCTATTTTTAATTTTTGATGAACATCCACACTTTCCAGAGTGGCTGCACCAATTTGCATTCCCACCAACAGTGCAAGAGGGTTCCTGTTTCTCCACATCCTCTCTAGCATCTATAGTCTCCTGATTTGTTCATTTTGGCCACTCTGACTGGCGTGAGGTGATATCTCAGTATGGTTTTGATTTGTATTTCCCTGATGAGGAGTGACGTTGAGCATTTTTTCATGTGCCTGTTGGCCATCTGGATGTTTTCTTTAGAGAAGTGTCTATTCATGTCTTCTGCCCATTTCTTCACTGGATTATTTGTTTTTCGGGTATGGAGTTTGGTGAGCTCTTTATAGATTTTTGGATACTAGCCCTTTGTCTGATATGTCATTTGCAAATATCTTTTCCCATTCTGTCGGTTGCCTTTTAGTTTTGTTGATTTTTTCCTTTGCAGTGCAGAAGCTTTTTATCTTCACGAGGTCCCAATAGTTCATTTTTGCTTTTAATTCCCTTGCCTTTGGAGATGTGTCAAGTAAGAAATTGCTGCGGCTGAGGTCAAAGAGGTTTTTTCCTGCTTTCTCCTCTAGGGTTTTGATGGTTTCCTGTCTCACATTCAGGTCCTTCATCCATTTTGAGTTTATTTTTGTGAATGGTGTAAGAAAGTGGTCTAGTTTCATTCGTGTGCATGTTGCTGTCCAGTTTTCCCAGCACCATTTGTTAAAGAGACTGTCTTTTTTCCATTGGATATTCTTTCCTGCTTTGTTAAACATTAGTTTGCCATACATTTGTGGGTCCAATTCTGGAGCCTCTACTCTATTCCATTGGTCTATGTGTCTGTTTTTGTGCCAGTACCATGCTATCTTGATGATTACAGCTTTGTAGTAGAGGCTAAAGTCTGGGATTGTGATGCTTTGGTTTTCTTCAAAATTACTTTGGCTATTTGGGGCCTTTTGTGGTTCCATACAAATTTTAGGATTGCTTGTTCTAGCTTCGAGAAGAATGCTGGTGCAATTTTGATTAGGATTGCATTGAATGTGTAGATAGCTTTGGGTAGTATTGACATTTTGACAACATTTATTCTTCCAATCCATGAACATGGAATGTTTTTCCCATTTCTTTATATCTTCTTCAATTTCTTTCATAAGCTTTCTATAGTTTTCAGCATACAGATCTTGTACATCTTTGGTTAGGTTTATTCCTAGGTATTTTATGCTTCTTGGTGCAATTGTGAATGGGATCAGTTTCTTTATTTGTCTTTCTGTTGCTTCATTATTAGTGTATAAGAATGCAACTGATTTCTGTACATTAATTTTGTATCCTGCGACTTTGCTGAATTCATGTATCAGTTCTAGCAGACTTTTGGTGGAATCTGTCAGGTTTTCCACATATAGTATCATGTCACCTGCAAAAAGTGAAAGCTTGACTTCATCTTTGCCAATTTTGATGCCTTTGATTTCCTTTTGTTGTCTGATTGCTGATGCTAGAACTTCCAACACTATGTTAAACAACAGCAGTGAGAGTGGACATCCCTGTCGTGTTCCTGATCTCAGCGGGAAAGCTCTCAGTTTTTCCCCATTGAGGATGGTATTAGCTGTGGGCTTTTCATAAATGGCTTTTATGATGTTTAAATGTGTTCCTTCTATCCTGAGTTTCTCGAGGGTTTTTATTAAGAAAGGATGCTGAATGTTGTCAAAAGCTTTTCTGCCTCGATTGACAGGATCATATGGTTCTTATCTTATTAATGTGATGTATCACGTTGATTGATTTACGAATGTGGAACCAGCCCTGCAGCCCAGGAATGATCCCACTTGATCATGGTGAATAATTTTATGTGCTGTTGAATTCAATTTGCTAGTATCTTGTTGAGAATTTTTGCATCCATATTCATCAGGGATATTGGCTTATAGTTCTCTTTTTTTTTCTGGGTCTCTGTCTGGTTTGGGAATCAAAGTAATGCTGGCTTCATAGAATGAGTCTGGAAGTTTTCCTTCCCTTTCTATTTTTTGGAACAGTTTGAGAAGGATAGGTGTTATCTCTGCTTTAAATGTCTGGTAGAATTCCCCAGGGAAGCCATCTGGTCCTGGACTCTTATTTGTTGGGAGATTTTTAATAACTGATTCAATTTCCTCACTGGTTATGGGTCTATTCAAATTTTCTATTTCTTCCCGTTTGAGTTTTGGAAGTTTGTGAGTGCTTAGGAATTTGTCAATTTCTTCCAGTTTGTCCAGTTTGTTGGCATATAATTTTTCATAGTATTCCCTGATAATTGCTTGTATTTCTGAGGGATTGGTTGTAATAATTCCATTTTCATTCATGATTTTATCTATTTGGGTCATCTCCCTTTTCTTTTTGAGAAGCCTGGCTAGAGGTTTATCAATTTTGTTTTTTTTTTTTAAAAAAAACAACTCTTGGTTTCATTGATCTGCTCTACAGTTTTTTTAGATTCTATATTGTTTATTTCTGCTCTGATCTTTATTATTTCTCTTCTGTGCTGGGTTTGGAGTGTCTTTGCTGTTTTGCTTCTATTTCCTAACAGCACACGCTGTTAGATTTTGTATTTGGGATTTCTTTTTTTTTTTTTTTTTTAATGTTTATTTTGAGAGAGAGTGCTGCAAATGGGGGAGGGGCAGAGAGGGAGAGAGAATCCCAAGCAGGCTCAGCACTGCAATGCCCACTAGGGGTTAGGCTCCATCTCACTGATTGTGAGATCATGACCTGAGCTGAAACTCCAAGAATTGGATGCTTAAGTGACTTAGCTGCCCAGGTGCCCCTGTCTTCAAGAGTTCTGATAAAGTTGATTCTGACAAAGTTTGCAGATTTTTTTGTTGTTGTTTATATATTTTTTTCTAGTGGGGGACAAGCTGCAAAAGTTACCTTCTCTACCATTTTTGCTGATGTCACTACAGAATAGAGGTTTTTTTTTTTTTAAACCTAGTTTCTGTATAGCTGTGGCAGGTTGCAGATCAAATATACTGAGAGACAATCTATTCAGAACAAAACATCTCTTCTCAGTAGCTGATCTGCATTTGATTTGACCCTGTGTACATACCTTGCTTCCTAAAAGTATAATGTATTATTTTCATGGTAAAAAAAAAAGTAATCCAATACTCTTTTTAAAGTATATAGAAATGAGTCAGTTTTCCATGACACCCTTTATTTTGACATGTTTTATGTCTTGTAAAAATCTATTCAGATCATAGATTCCAATTTTTAAAAATAAAGTGGTGATATATATTTTTATTTCTGGGGATATAATTATTTTTAAAATTCCCCTTTCCTAGTTTACCACTTGGGTTTGACTACCTTATGAAATATATTGCGAATTTTTATACTTTATGATACAAAATAGCTAAAGAGAAAAAATGAATGTAAAGTGACAATTTTCTTTTTTCTTTTCTTTTTTTTCTTTCTTTCTTTCTTTGTTTCTTTCTTTTTTTTTTTTTTTTTTTTTTTTGGCAGGTTATTAACAAATTCAAACAGACTAACAACAACCAGAAATGCTGTATGGGCCCTCTCAAATTTATGTAGAGGGAAAAACCCTCCTCCAAACTTTAGTAAGGTATGAATAAAATATACAAATTAAGGAATCTATCTATGTAAATGTTTAAATCTCCTTATAATAGATTTTTAGAGATTGAAGGAAACATTATGCCTTTTTTTGGTAATTATTTTCTTTATTGACCAGACAATATTGAGATATACAGTGGAAAAGAAGTTTCCCTTCTGCTCTTACTTTACCTCATTGATTGCCCCTCAGCAACCATTGTCACTTTGTTGTTTATGTACGTTAATGTTGACTTTAGAAATCCACTAGTCTAGTCCTTTTCATTTATAGGAAATTGAAGCCCCTAAAAAGGTAAAGGTAATTCATCCAGGTCTACTCTTAGTTGTAAAATCTGAAAAGTAATTAGTCCATGGTGGCTTCTGCTTTCCCAGTGTACTTTTTATCTGTTTAGAATATCTTTTTCCCCATCTCCTCATATTCTGCTAAAAGAGTAGATTATTATTAATAAATTCCCAGTCTAGTTCTATTGTCTTACCAATAAGATGCTGTTAAAAAAATAGAATGTAGGTAAATTTCTGGGCTATCATTATACTTCTTCTGAATTCAGTATTAATTAAAGAGGAACAAGAGCTCAAAATCTGGTGTGGATTTAGTGATAACGTTTCTGGGGGCAAAAAATAATAAATTCCTTATTCAAAAATATGCATGAATTAGTATGCCTTCTCATTTATGCTTTAACCATTCCAGTTTTGAAAATGGATGATTTGGCCACATTTCATGTGAACTGCCAACACGACTTTAAAATCTCATTGGTACCATGATTCTGTTGATCTTTCTCCACACCCCATAGCATGTTATGGGTTCAATCATAGTTCATAAAATTCTTATACTACCATCTATGCTTATTCTATTCCATGTTTGTTGACAAGTGCATAATATGACTAAAGAGCTAGTTTAAAGCATTGTAAAGTATGCTAAAAGGAGGAACAAAATTATTATTTTAATCAGAAATTTGGTTTAATAGATCTATATCTTAGAAAAGTTTTGCATAAGTTGTACCACAGCTCCTCGAGGAAGCATATTATAAAACAATGTTGCAACAATGGCCTTATTCAGTATAAAAGGATTTTTTATAATTTTCACTTTAATAGTGAAAGAAGAAATGAGTATTTGGACTGTGTATAATACAAGGAAAAGAATATTATGTGGTACACAAGTACCCCTCAAACAGCCTTAGAAAAAAACCTATATAAAAAAGCTGATTATTTGGCATGATCATTATAGAATTGGAAGGAAAGAAAATGTTCATATTTTATCTAAGGAGATGATAAGGGTCCATTCAACTGATGGTGGTGAATCTTTCACCAGCTATTTATATGTTTAGACTTGAATGTAGAATTTGCTTGCTAATTATATTTATGGTTTTAGCAATCATTGTAATCTATTTTACCTCTTAAAAATGCTACTTTAATTGAGATTTTACTCCGTGAACTTTGGTTTATGCATTGCTTTTCATTTTAAATTTCTTTCTTTAAAATACATTCCTTTTAAGTGTTTGGGGTTTTGTTGCCTTCCTCTGCTTTTAAAATAGTGTGGATCTGTATGTGTATATTTTTAAATAATAATTATGTGATAGTTGTAAATATATAATTAGTTTAAAATGCCATGTTTGATTTTTCCTTTTTCCCTATTAGTAACAGTATTGGATTATTTTTTTAAATATATATTTATTTATTTTTGAGAGAGAGAAGGAAAGACAGTGCACAAATGGGATAGGGGCAGAGAGGGAGAGACAGAATCCCAAGTGGCTCAAACTCATGAACCATGAGATCATGACCTGAGCTTAAATCAAGAGTCAGCTGCTTAACCTACTGAGCCATCCAGGTGCCCCTTAAAATATATTTTATATGTATATATATGTGTATGTGCATATTTCCCATTTCATCTTATAATGTATTCAAAAAAACCTGTATTCAGGAGTTGAG
The DNA here is from genome assembly GCF_024362965.1 of Panthera pardus. Lineage (NCBI taxonomy): Eukaryota > Metazoa > Chordata > Mammalia > Carnivora > Felidae > Panthera > Panthera pardus. Next base: position 46,417,083 of record NW_026526732.1, on the reverse strand, counting down.
ATTTAATAAAATTAGTAGTTTTAACTGTTTTAACAAGTTAATTCTTAAATGAAACTGGGTTTCTCTCCCCTTCTAAGTATGTGGAGGTAAAAAATTCAAAGATCAGTGGTACACTTTGGTACTACTGCCTTGATTTTTTTTTTTTTTAACGTTTTTATTTATTTTTGAGACAGAGAGAGAGAGACAGAGCATGAACGGGGGAGGAGCAGAGAGAGATGGAGACACAGAATCAGAAGCAGGCTCCAGGCTCTGAGCCATCAGCCCAGATCCTGATGCGGGGCTCGAACTCACGGACCGCGAGATTGCGAGATCGTGACCTGAGCTGAAGTCGGACGCTCAACCGACTGAGCCACCCCGGCGCCCCACTACTGCCTTGATTTATACTGAAGTACTGATAGTTTTACCCACCATTGCTTTTGTAGCTTTAGTACAAATGTCAACAAAGTGAAAAAGACCCATTATGTGTTAGAATAATTATGAAAATGGTTTTGGCATTAAAGAGCCCCCTGAAAGTTTCAGGAATCCTCCAGGGGTCCATGGACCACACTTTGAGAACCATTGGCCTACAACTTAATGCTCAGTATCTGCTTAATATGTACCTAATTCCCTTTTCTTCCTTAACTGCTTGCTTATAAATCACCTTTTCCATGAGCTCTACTCTGATTACTGTGTATAATAATGTAATCTGTCACTGCCTCCAGCCACTGACTTCCACATTTTAATCTAATTTTTTTCCTCAGCATCCTTTAACATAGTATGTGTTTTTAAAATTTTTTACATATATTAATTTAAAAAAATCTTCCATTAAAATATAAACTCCTTAGAGTTAGGAATCTTTGTCTCTTCTTGTTTACTTATATATCCCAAGCTTATAGTGTAATTCACGTTAAAAGGGCTTAAGACTTTTGTTGCGTACATTTTCTGTGATTTTTCTATGAGAGATTTTTCCTGTATTGTTGACTTTTTTTGAAATTTTTATTTTTACAATCATATTTTATATTTTCAAGATTTTTTTTTTTGTTTTCTGCTCATTTTTATATAGACTTCTTCTATAAGCTTCTTTTATGGACCTAGCAAATTGTGTATCTGTGAGGATTTACAGTTTTTTTGAGCTTTTATTTTTTCTGGTGTCTCTTTTTTTGTATGTTTTTGTTTTGTTTATGGTTTGTTTGTCTTAGTCTCATTTTTACTGGGGGATCTCCTCATTTAACTGGTGGTCTTGGGTACTCTGGACATACTTAGGAAGCAGGCAGTAAAAGCTAAATGGAAAATGGGTAGATAGGTGGGTGTTTAGACTCATCATTTCATGGACTTCATTACAGAGTAATTGGACAGCAAAACCATGTTTTCTCTGAGGAACTCCAAATTTCAGTATGCTTTCTGAGATCATACTGTCTCCAGAGACGATTTTCCAGTCTCCTGCTGGAAAGTAAATAGATTGGGTTGAGGTGTGGTGTATAGATAATACTACTGGAGATGTGAGAATTGGGTATTGGAAGACGGCTAGAGGATTTCTTCAGTTAGTATGTAAACTTTTACTCTGGAATTTCTGATCCTGTGCTTTATTTCAACCTTGTCTATGCCTGATACCCCAAAGTTCAGTTTCTGTAGTTCACTTTTTGTTGTTCAGCTTCTCCTTAAAATAAACCTCTAGGGGCGCCTGGGTGGCGCAGTCGGTTAAGCGTCCGACTTCAGCCAGGTCACGATCTCGCGGTCCATGAGTTCGAGCCCCACGTCGGGCTCTGGGCTGATGGCTCGGAGCCTGGAGCCTGTTTCCGATTCTGTGTCTCCCTCTCTCTCTGCCCCTCCCCCGTTCATGCTCTGTCTCTCTCTGTCCCAAAAAAATAAATAAAAAACGTTGAAAAAAAAAATTAAAAATAAACCTCTAGTCTTTGGTAGCATTGAGAATATTAGACACCTACCTATATGGTAGGGACCCAGAGTCTAACCTGTTTCCCATTTAGATTTTTAAGCTCTTTCTGTTTTAACACTGTTCCTCTTCTGTGTTTTCTGTGATACCTGGTACCTCTGATTCTAGAGATCTTTGGGATGATAGTTGGATGATAAATTAGCTTTCTTCTTCTTTTTTTTTTAAGCTTCCTTCTTATTGGTAGCTACCTCTCCAGGCATTGAGGTGCCACCTTTCCCTCCTCATTTATAATCGTGTCCCCTATATATTACGGGCAGGATTACCGATGTCCACTGCACTCCTCAGAGATAGAATTTGTATTTCTCTTTCTTCTTTTCCTTGTTCTGAGAAGACAGTGAATCAGAAATAATTTTATTTTGTGTCCTTTAAAAATATGTAGTACTTCACTGTTTTTTAAGTCAGTACAAAGATATGGATTAGCTATGCTGAATTTTTTAACTCAAAAATTTATATTTGCTTTAAAAATAATTTACACATTTCTCTGTTCAAGGAAGAGAAGGTGGTTGGCAAGGGTGAAGGCATGATTGTTCAGGAAGGATCCAGTTGTGCAGATTTGTTTTACTAACTTACAAACACATCTATTTTGTAAAGAAACTATTTCTTGTTCCAGGGCCCTAGGGTCATCCTTACAGGAGACGGCCCAGCAGAGAACATTGATAAGTATTTTTAGAAGGTTATAGTTTATGTCCTGGCAGTCTTTAAAATCAAGGTAAAGAGAAAATTCATCTAAAATACTAGAGCATGAGGGGCATCTGGGTGGCTCAGTTGGTTAAGCGTTTGACTTCGGCTTAGGTCATGATCTCACGGTCCATGAGTTTGAGCTCCGTGTCTTGGGCTCTGTGCTGACAACTGGAGCCTGGAGCCTGCTTCGGACTTTGTGTCTCCATCTCTCTCTGTCTTTCCCCTGCTCGCTCTCTCTCTCTCTCTCTCTCTCTCTCAAAAAATAAGTAAACATTTAAAAAAAATTTTTTTTGAATAAAAATAAAATACTAAGCATGAAAATGCTATCATTACTCTTTTTTTTTGTAGCATATCTAAATTTAGCATACAGCCCTTTTCTGAGATAGAAGGGATACTTTATGTTGCTGATAAAACAAAACAAAACAAAACAAAACAAACTTCAAGGACGCCTGGGTGGCTCAGTTGGTTAAGTGTCTGACTCTTGATTTCAGCTCGGGTCATGATCTCACGGTTCATGAGTTTGAGCCCTGCGTCGGGGCTCCGCCGTGACAGCCTGGAGCCTGCTTAGGATTCTGTCTCCCTCTCTCTGCCCACCCCTGTGTGTGGTTTATGTGTGTGTGTACATGCATGCTCTCTCTTTCTCCCTCAAAAATAAACAAACATTAAAAAAAAAAACTTTAAGGAATATAGAATCAATACTGATCATGGCAATAAAAAGAGCCAACCAACATCTCAGTCTCGGTGCTTACTATATGCCAGCACTATTCTAAGATGCTATGTGCATTCTTATAATTTAACAGGACTGTGTTATTCCTGTTTTATAAATGAAGAAAATGGGTTTCAGAGATGTTAAGTAATTTGCCCATGGTCACACAGCTAATGAATCTAGGTCTGTCTGACCTAAGAAAGGAAAGATCATAAATTTATCTAATTCAGCCTTTGTTTCACAGAATTGGAAACTGAGTCTCAGAGATGAAGTGATGTGCTCATTGCACAGCTAATTAGTTGTAATATTAATGCTAGAGGGCTTAAGTCTCTGGTGTGTGTGTGTGTGTGTGTGTGTGTGTGTGTGTGTGTGTGTGTGTTTAATTGAAGATTCAGGGTTTCATTACATTAAGAAGTAGAGTTTAGTAGTGACTTCCATTTAAAAACCTTTCAGATTTCTTTTTGTATTTTCTACACCTTTAATCCTCAACTGTTATTAGGTTTATTTCCAATAATGTACATATGATGAGTAGGTTGAGATTCATTTATGTTGTATCATATTCCATGATTATTATATTAGACACTTTTAACATTTTTACTTCCCTCTGTTTTGATATGCCTTTTTTGGGTGTGTATGTGTATGATTTAAACATAGAGCATCTCAAATATGTATTTCATTACCCTAAAAAGCTTTAAATTACCACATATCTTATTTAAGATTAATTGGAAATAATTATATGTTCATATATCTGATCATAATTTTAAAATAATAGAATGTGTTAATTTCGCTGGTACTTTTGTATTATTAAATTTTTGTTTTAAAATGAGTTTCTGCATTTGCCTAAGGAAACTTGGTCTTAGAGAAAATTGTTAAATATTGGCTCTTTTCTTTTCTTCCAGGTTTCACCTTGCTTAAATGTCTTGTCACGATTATTGTTTAGCAGTGACCCAGATGTATTAGCAGATGTGTGCTGGGCCCTTTCTTATCTCTCTGATGGACCCAATGATAAAATTCAAGCAGTCATTGATTCTGGAGTCTGTCGAAGATTGGTGGAACTTTTGATGTAACTATAATTTATGATAAATAATTGTATGATTGTGTATTAAGTCTAGCAGTTAGAGTAATGGCCTTGTAAATATCTCAAGAGTCACCATCTTCAGGAAGGATTAAAAAGCCATCAACCCCACTTTTCAGAACAGCTATAATGCTGAAAAGCTATAATGCTTAAATTTGCATCTCATATCCTCTAGTTGGAACTAATCATTTCATTAATATATTTCATTAATTTTAATCTCTTAATGAGTGGGAGGGATTTAATTCAGCAGGTATATATGGAATTCCTATTGCCTCTAGTGTTGTACAAGATATTGTTAATGAAGTATAGAACACAGTACTTGTTCTTACAGAACCTGTAATCTAGTTAATTGTTCATTACAATAGCTAACTTATGTAAAAGTCCATGTAATGAAAACATTTAGTATTTCACTTGTGTTAGTATTTCTCTTGCTGGGCTGTTATTGCTACCTTCTTTAAAAAGAATATATTTTCTATAAAAGAAGTTAAAAACTTGTAAGACAACTTGTTTTAAAAAGATAGTTTCTTGGAGTGGCTGGGTGGCTCAATTGGTTGAGCATCTGACTCTTGATTTCAGCTCCGATCATTATCCCAGGGTCGTGGGATCAAGCCCTTTGTTGGGCACTGTGCTGAGTTTGGAGCCTGCTTAGGATTCTTTCTCTCTCTTCCTCTGCCCCTCCCCTGCTTCCTCTCTTGCTCTAAAAAAAATATATATATATACATATATATGCATATATATATATATGTATATATATATATACACATATATGTATATATATGTATATATATACACACACACACACATATATATATGTTTTATATATATATATAATTTTCAAGATGGTTTCTGTATCCTTTTTTTAAAAAAAGATTTACTATATTCCTTCCTTTTGTCAAAAAAACAAACAAGGCAGACAGTACAAAGAAGAGAGGTCTGATAAGGGGTTGTGGCTCCAGTCTGAGGACAACATCTAATGGGGGTATCAGGGCTCAAGCTTGAGGGTGGCACCCATTAGACCAGAAGAGCAGGCAGGCTGGAACAAGGTTTGGAGCCAACAAATGATGGATAACAGCCTAGCCAGATCAGAAGATTGGTTATGTGTGGGGAGATTATGATAAAAGAAGCCAGTTTCTTATTCTAAGAGAATGGAAATACAAATATGGAAGGGAGGAAAGCCAGAATAATCTTGTGGTATTAGATTAGAACTGGAGATTTGAATGTGAACTCATGGCTTTTAACATAAAGAGATGTAGAAATAAATGTGTGTGTGTGTGTGTGTGTGTGTGTGTGTGTGTGTGTGTGTGTGTGTGTGTTTATCCTCTTAAAGAGCCTGGGAGTAGAGATACATCTATATTAAAAAGCTGAACACACAAAATCTTGGTTTTTACTAGTCTTCATTAACAAGAACCAAACTAACGTATTGAATAAAATAGGAGTCCATGAGTCCATACTAAAATAAGTAGGTAGATCAATAGATAAAGTAGAAAAGACATACAGTTGAAATAATGGTATTAGAAAATCATCATTGGCAACAATATGAATAATAATTCAAACAATACACATCAAGAAATGGTGAAAGTAGTGGTAAAAGTGGGATAAGGAATGGGATTTTACATAGTATAAAAGTATATCCTTTCCAAAATATTAATTATAAAGGGAAAAACAGTAATGTTAAAGAGGAGAAATCTGACAAACATCATGCTAATTGACTGGAGTTCTGCACCACTATTGTAGAAAAAACAGGTGTCAGATGCTATACTATGTAATGAAAAGACTATAGCATTTGTGATGTCCCAGCTAAAAGTAGGTGATCTGTGTCTTAATCATGAGGATACATTGGAGGAAAAACAGATAACTGGCTTATGATCATCAAAAATGTCAAGATCATAAAGAAAAAAATAGGAACTTTTTTGTATTGAAAGAGACTAGAGACATGACAGCTGGGTGTAATACATAATCCTGGATTAGATTCTTTATTACAAAGGTGTTACTGGGGTAACTAGTGGAACTTGAATGGGATTTCTGGGTAAAGAGTATACAGGTATTTTTGTACTATTTTTGCATTTTTTGGGTAAATTTTAACTCTCATATATCATGTAAGTTGGTATTTTTATTATTTTTAGGCACAATGATTATAAAGTTGTTTCACCTGCATTAAGAGCAGTTGGTAATATTGTGACTGGTGATGATATTCAAACACAGGTGAGTTCAGACTTTAATATAAATTGTTAACATAATGGATTTTAAGAAATTTACCTAGTTTCATACTACTTGGTTACATATTAATCAAGACTTTAGCATTGCCACAACTATATAGACATCTACAATGTAATGGTAATAAGCATATTCTTGGTAATAAGTGATTAACCTCAAATACCTCTGTGTGAAAGCACTATCCTAGATATATATATATTGATGTAAAGAAGTATAAGATAGAAGGTAGGCTCTTGAGGGATTTATGATAAAATTGAGGAGAAAATACATATTAAAACAAAGTAAATTGCCCAAGTTTAGTATATGTTTGACGAGAGCTGATTGGTCAGTAAATGCGATAAAAAATTTTAAGAAGAGATCACTGTGCTGAGAAATCTTTGTAGATTCCATAACGGAGTTGTAATTAAACTGTATTTTAAAGATGGAGAAGAATTTGAGTAAACCAGAAGAGATTTATATGACCATAGGTACAGAAGTAGATGTATGAGTTGTGTTTAAGAGACAATAAGGTTGACTGGAAGAGGAACTATCAGGGAGAGAGTGATTGATTATAAACAGGTTAGAAGGGGATTGGTTAGAAATGGGAGGGCCTTTTTTAGTAGATTGAAGATCTAGATTATGAGAATGGAAGGAAACATTTCCCGGATTAGTAACTACATGTGTCTGTGTCTGTCTGTCTTTTGGAGAATGGTGACATACCAAAAAAAAGGTGTGATGTCAAGATTACATCTGGGGCAGTCTTTTTTGAAGATAGGAACTTAAACTCTGTAACACATTCAGTTCTCCTTTGCCACCATTAAATAAATTTTATTCTAATTTACATATTGTCTTTCAGTTTTAATTTATTCAAGTCCTATTTAGGTACTTACACATTAGTTATTAAATAGGTAATTCTTAGTAATTGATAGTTTCTAATTTGAAATAGCTCTTTAAATGAGAATACCCTTTTAAACATACACTCTTCAGCAGAATTTTCATATACTGCTTCATGCATTTTTCACCAAGTAAATTTAATGCAAATGATTGTGGGTATTTTGAAAATAGGAACATAATTATGGCATGGAATTAATGTAAAGAGACAAAGCAGAACATACTATTTTATAAAAGAAAAGTGGAATAAACATTTTAATGAAAAAAAATTACCTTATTGTAGACATTGAGGTTTTTTACATTTATAGAATCAGGTACTTTCGACCTGTTTGATTTTTTTTTTTCCATCATCTCATTTGGTAAAACTAGGGGTCGGATACTGGCCAGTCATTAAATCTCTCTTCAAATTGTTGTATCAGTTGAACTCTTGAGTGTATTCCTAAACTTGAAGGGCACACCTCTGAATGTACTGCTAATTCGCATTTTGGTGGTTTGACAAGGGCACTTTCTGCACCTGCATTAGACCAGATTTGGCAAAGAGGGAGGGTAGAAGATAGCAAAAACCTAAGTTTTACTTTGAAAGGAATCCCTTTTTTCCCAATTTAGTTTTCCAGAGTGGTTTTTATATTTCTAAATTAAATCATTAGTATATTTTTGTGTGGATTTTTTTCATTTGTTTTGTTTTTTGTTATTGTTTTTGTCATAAAACTTTGTTTCCATTTCTGATTTTTGTTTTAGGTAATTTTGAATTGCTCTGCATTACCGTGTCTCTTACACTTGTTGAGTAGCCCAAAGGAATCAATCAGAAAAGAAGCCTGCTGGACTGTTTCTAATATCACTGCTGGAAATAGAGCTCAGATTCAGGTAAATACCTTTCAGATCTAAGAAAACAGCAAGATTTCATAAGTCAGTGTGAACAAAAGTCAGCATTTTACCAGTGATTTTTTTTTTTTTAGTGAGTTACTTAAAAAGATCTTGAAAAGTATTTTAAAGAACATAGCCTTTTCTCCTCTAAAATAATAACATTAATTTGTAGGAGTCTAGTGAGGAATTGTGTGTGTGTGTGTGTGTGTGTGTGCGTGCGTGTATAAAATTGCCCACAGTGCTGGCACATATGGCTACTCTTTAAAAAGGATGGATTTATATTAGTTTTAAATAGGTAGTGATCTTCCTTTCTAAGCTTTTAAGTAGTGATTTATTAGGATCTTACCAAGCTTCTTGAGTCAAAAATTATCCATTTTGATAAATTATCCACCTTGTACTTCTCATATTTAAAATTAATATTCTGTTAATATATTCTCCAATCATGAAAGTTTGTTGAAAGATTAGAAAGATTATCAGAGGTATTTCCAAAAAGCCTGACATTTTAAAACCAACGAGTCTCTCCACTTACTAATATGTTTAAAACAGTATTTGCATTGATTATGCTGTATCATTTTTCCTCCTCAGGCTGTTATAGATGCAAATATTTTTCCTGTTTTGATTGAGATTCTTCAGAAAGCAGAGTTTCGCACCAGAAAAGAAGCAGCTTGGGCTATAACTAATGCAACATCAGGAGGCACTCCAGAACAAGTAAGGTATGATAAAAATTTTTTTGATATTTTTTAAAATGTCAATAGAACTAAATGAAGTACTAAATACATTTTATTTGTTGATGAAACTAAAACATTATTTCTAAATCAGTTAGTAAGCATTTTAATGTGAAATGAAAGCATTTGTTACATTAGGTATATTCATTCACAGGTTTTTTTTTTCATTAAAGGATAATTAACACCATTCTCTTTGACAGACTGTATTTAAAAAATCAGAGATTAAAAATCTGAAAAAGAACAGTCTATATTAATTTGCAAATTTTTTTAGACCATTAAAGTCACATACATGTAACTTTATTATATAGAAATGGCTAATGAATTTGAGCATCCCTTATCTAAAATACATTGAAATAGACATTTGTTTGTATAGTAATGTTCTCCTGACTGGTTATTAGCCTTATCTATGGATGGTATCTTTTATTTTTCATTACTAGTATTCTTTCTTTCTTTTTTATGATAACTTTTTGAATCTAAGCCATTTATTGTTTATTTACTTGTTTATTTTACTAACAACATAAATAGGTACTCTGGGCTTTGAAGTCAGGATGCTTTCAAATCCTGTTCCCTCAGTAAAAGTTGCATGACCTTGACAAAGTCATTTTACCTGTTTAATCCACAGTTTCTTAATTTTTTTTAATTTAATTATTCATTTTGAGAGAGACAGCAAGCAGGGGACAGGCAAAGAGAGAGAGAGAGAGAGAGGATCCCAAGTAGGCTCTGCACTGTCAGCTTGGAGCCCAACATGGATGGGGCTGAATCCCACGAACTGTGAGATCATGACCTAAGCCAAAACCAAGAGTCAGACACTTAACTGACTGAGCCACCTAAGCACCCCAGTTTCTTCATTTTTTAAATGAATTTGATTAACAGATAGTACTTATGGTAGTATCTTGATAATTAAATGTAATTCATACATTTAAATGCTTAACATGGTGCTTAAACATTAAATTCTCTACTAAGATTAGCTGCTGTTAATCATTATTATGTGTAATCATCACAGCTTTTACGATCAGAATTCTTGAGTTTCTTTTTATCTTGTGCATTTACCCTCTTTTCCCCCATAGCAAGGTTCTACTTTGCACTTGTCTAAAAGCCTAACTTCCTACAGAATCTTCTTGTTCTATGGATTTGTCTGGAAACTCAGGACTTTTTAGGTTTCTTGAAGTGCCTATTTAGGAAGTATTTTCTAATTAGTATTTGATTTATTTCTTAATTTATAAAAGAAGTCAGGCTACTAGCTACTTTACAAATCACTGAGAAGGTTTTGTCTATCATTGCCTACACTTGTACTATATCTTGCTGTCTTAGATTTATATTTCTACATGTTGATAACATCTCTCCTTTTTATTTTCCATTCTACTTGTTTCATTACATTTCCATTTCATTATGTTATGAATATAAGCAGTAATAAAACAAGATCTTTCCTTTGTTCTAGCTTGCATTTTTTATATACTAATATTATTTTTATGTGCTTTGGGTACTAAAGTTTCTTTGTTCACCTATAAATAGTTGTGTTTTTTCAGTTTATATTCATTATTATGTCGTCCATATGTAATTAGATTTATTAGTGTGAATCAAGTGTCCAAACCAAGGTGATTATTTTTCTAACCATTTTCACCATTTCATTAATTCTACATATATCGGAAGAGATCTTAGATTAATTTCAGCATGCATACCACTAATATTTATTGAATATCTGATATTGCCAGTTGTTGTGCTACATCATTTCAGTTACTGAGTGTCAGGAGTATATCAGATACTTTCATGTATTTTATGTCCTTTAACTTCATACCTCTATGAGATATTCATTCAACAAATATATTGATCAATTTTAGTATAGTATATGGCAAGTGAGTGCTCTAGTGAAGGTATATACATTTTTTGAAAAAAGAGAGTGAGGGTGCCTGGGTGGCTCACTCGGTTAAGTGGCCGACTTCGGCTCAGGTCATGATCTCACGGTCCGTGAGTTCGAGCCCAGCGTTGGGCTCTGTGCTGACAGCTCAGAGCCTGGAGCCTGTTTCAGATTCTGTGTCTCCCTCTCTCTGACCCTCCCCTGTTCATGCTCTGTCTCTCTCTGTCTCAAAAATAAATAAAACGTTAAAAAAAAATAAAAAAATAAAAAAAAAAAGAGTGGAAACTAACTTTATTGAATTCTTAACTGTATTTTTACAGCAACACTCTGAGCTTGGTACTGTTATTATCCCCATTTAAAGATGGGGAAACTGAGGCACAGAGCAGTCACTCAAAGTCACATAACTAATAAGGAGTGGATTTGGCCCTTGAAGTCATGCATTCTGGCTTCTGCACATGCTTTTTTCCTTTATGCTTAGTGGACGTTTTGCCAAGTGAATAAATCAGTTACTTTATTTTATAGAGAATGGAAAAGAGCTAATAAAAACTAGAAAAGGACAAAGTATTAAAAAATGAGTGGAATAACTTTTGTGAATATTACGTTAAAATTATTCACAACAGAGCCTGTTTTGCTCCTAGAAGCCTTCTGTGCTTCTGAAACACAGGAGATACCTTAGAACATCAGCTACAATTGTTTTTGTGGGAAATTTGATTTAAATGTCCCTTTTCCCTCTCCATTTCTGCATACTCCCATGCGACCCTGATATGTGTACATAGGCTCACCTTTAAAAAAAGAAAAAAAAGCACCTTGAAGCCACTATTCTTAGTATTCATATTGCCATGCAAAAACAGACCCAAGTACCAACTTGCTTATGTGTATCTTTTTGTAATATTTGTAATATCATTTATGGCTAATTATGTTAAATGAGAGTAGGAGAGTAAAAAGAAGTTTCGGGTTCCTATGTAGATGAATATTTAAATGTTTTCATGTTTGAGTTTATATATGAGTACTTTTCTTAATTGTTTATGTAACATTTCACTAAAGAATATTTTCCTATCGTTGTTGTAAATATTTAAGTCTTTTTAAAATTTTTTTCCTCTACTTTTTTTTTTTTTTTTAATTACTCTGAAGGTATTTGGTAGCCTTAGGTTGCATTAAACCCCTTTGTGACCTATTGACTGTTATGGATTCTAAAATAGTCCAAGTGGCTTTAAATGGACTTGAAAATATTCTACGTCTTGGAGAACAAGAATCTAAGCAAAATGGAATAGGCATTAATCCATACTGTGCTCTCATTGAAGAAGCATATGGTAAGCAGTCAGTTCAAAATTTATCATTATAGTCAATTCTTTTTGTTTTTAATTGCTGTTTAACATTATGTTGGTTTTAGGTATACAAGATAATGATTCAATATTTGTGTATGCTACAAAATGATTACCATAGTAAGTCTAGTTACCAACCATTATTGTACATAGGTATAAAGATTTTTTCTTGTGATGAGCACTTTTAAGATTTACTCTCTTAGCAACTTAATAAATATGTAATAAAATATTCTTAACTGTATAGTTCCCATACTGTACACTATATTCCCATGACTTATTTATAACTGGAAGTTTGTACCTTTTGACCTCCTTCATACCTATTTTGCCAACTTCTTCACGGGCAACCACCAGTTTGTTCTCTGCCTCTAGGAGCTTGGCATTTGTTTTTGTATTTTTGGATTTGACATATAAGTGAGATCACATGGTATTCGTCTTTCTTTGTGTGACTTATTTTATTTAGCATAATGCCCTTAAGGTCCATCCGTGTCGCACATGGCAAGATTTCATTCTTTTTATGGCTGAATAATATTTTATTATATGCATGTATACCACAATTTTTTAATTCCTCTTCCATCAGTAAATACTTAGGTTGTTTATATATCTGGGCCACTGTAAATAGTGCTGCAGTGAACATGGGGGTGTGGGTATCTTTTCTAGTTAGTGTTTTTGTTTTCTTTGGATAAATACCCAGAAAAGGAATTGCTAAATTATATGGTGGGTTTTTTTTGGTTTTTTTTTTTTTTGAGTAGCTTAATTTTTTGAAAACCCTCTACACAGTTTACCATAGTGGCTGCATCAGCTTACATTCCTACCAGCAATGCACCAGGGTCCTGTTCTCCACATCAGTGCTTGTTATTTCTAGTCTTTGAGAACTGATTCTAACAGATGTGAGCTGATATTTCATTGCAGTTTTTATTTATGTTTCCTTGATGATTAGTGAGGTTGAGTACCTTTTCAACCTGTTGGATATCTGTGTTCTTTGGAAAAACATCTATTCAGATCCTCTGCCTATTTTTTAACCAGATGGTTTGTTTTTGGTGTTGAGTTTTATGAGTTATTTATATATTTTGGGTATTAACTCCTTAAAGTATATGATTTTTAAATATTTTCTCCTATTCTGTAGGTTGTCTTTTCATTTTGTTGATGGCTTCTTTTGCTGTACGCAAGGAACAGTAACCTTGCGTTTTAGTTTGATGTAACTTCACGTGTTTATTTTGACTTTTGTTGCCATTGCTTTTGGTGTTAAATCCAAAAATTGCCAAGACCGATATCAAAGAGTTTATCAGCTGTGTTTTCTTTTGGGAGTTTTAGAATTTCAGATCTTACATTCAAGTAATCCATTCAGGGTTTGTTTTAGTGTGTGGTATAAGATAGTGGCCCAGTTTCATTCTTTTGTATGTAGCTTTCCAGTTTTCCCAGCACCATTTTATTTATGTTTATTTATTTTTGAGAGAGAGAGAGGGAGAGAAAGAGTACAGGGGAGGGCAGAGGAAGGAGACACAGAATCTGAAACAGGCTCCAAGCTGTCAGCACAAAGCCTGATATGGGGCTTGAACCCACAAACTGTGAGATCATGACCTAGCCGAAGTTGGTCACTTAACCCACTGAGCCACCCAGGCGACCCCCCAACACTGTTTTTTTGAAGAGATTATTATTTCCCATTGTATGTTACATTCTTTGCTCCTTTGTTGTAATCTGATTGATGTTATATGTGGGTTTCTTACTGGGCTCTCTATTATGTTCCATTGATGTGTTTTTATGCAACTAAGTTTTGATTATTATAGCTTTGTCATATAGTTTGAAATCCAGGAGTATAATGCCTCCAGCTTTGTTGTTTTTAAGATTGCATCTGGCTATTTGGGGTTTTATGTGGTTCAGTACAAATTTTAGGATTGTTTGTTCTGTTTCTGTGAAAAGTACCATTGGAATTTTGATATGGATGATATTGAATCTGTAGATTGCTTTGGATAGTGTGGACATTTTAACAGTACTAATTCTTCCAACCCATGAGCACAGAATATCTTTCCATTGATTTGTGTCGTCTTCAGTTTCTTTCATTATAGTTTTCAGTGCACAGGTCTTTTACCTCCTTGGTTAAATGTATTCCTAGGAATTTTATTCATTTTGATGCACTTGTAAATGGGATTATTTTTTAAATTTCACTTTCTAATAGTTTGTTATTAGTTTATAGACATGTAGTAGATTTTTGCACTGTTTTTGTATCCTCCTACTTTACTGAATTCATTGATTAGTTTTAACTATTTTTTTGGTGGAGTCTTTAGGATTTTCTATTATAAAACCATGTCATCTGCAAATGATGATAGTTTTACTTCTTCCTTTTTGAATTAGATGCCTTTAATTTCTTTTCATTGCATAATTGCTCTGGCTAGTACTTCCAATACTATCCTGTAATAATACAATTGAAGAGGTTCATCTGTAATCAAATGAAAAAGATTTTCAGTATCACTGAGACTTGTGTGTAGATTGTTTTTCTTGGAAGCAATGAAATGAAGTGCTGTAGATTCTGCTTATCTTGTAAAAATAGACATTTTCAGTTTCACTTATAGGTTGTACTTTTGGTAAATTATATAATAGATGCACTGGATTTGCAAATAGTATTCATTCCATATTGGTATCTTCTGGTTCATTCTCTGAGATAATGTGTGTGTGTTAGTTTGCTCACCTTTTGGTGTGTTTTTGTTTTGATGCTTTCCATTTTTGTGCCTTTTATTTAGCATAATTACTTTGGAAAGGACCTGTGGATTTACATAATCTAAAACTGTCATTTTAAAATTGAGACACTAAATTACAAAGGAACCAAACTATTTGGGCAAAATCACACAGCTAGCAGAGTGAAGACTGTGATGTTTTTACCCCCAGGCCTGTGCTGCTTCCTCATACCGCACTGCCTCATGCTCTCATTCTTAAAGTTTAAAGCATAAATGGTGTTAGCTATCAGTATATGCAAAAATTAGATAAAAATAACAGCCCCATTGCTAGTGAACTGACAGATGCTGTGGATTCATTATTTCGGTTCAAATTTATGTTGAAACCTGTGTAACAATTTTCTGTATATATGTATATAATAGGTCTGGATAAAATTGAATTTCTGCAAAGCCATGAAAATCAGGAAATTTACCAAAAGGCTTTTGATCTGATTGAACATTACTTTGGTGTAGAAGAAGATGATCCCAGCATTGTACCTCAGGTGGATGAAAATCAACAACAGTTCGTGTTTCAGCAGCAGGAAGCACCAATGGAAGGGTTTCAACTTTAACTTGGTGGGGGAAAAATTAATGGCTAAAAAGGGTAGTTTCAGATATCTCTTCTTTGTTACAGTGTCAGTAGGAATGTTTGGTGTGTTTTTACTTAGAACAGAAAAGAAAAAGTTGATGCACTTTTAAAAAGCAAAACAAAAGTTTCCATTCGGATGCAGTCTTTTGTTATAGTTTTGTTTTTATTTTGGTGTACCTGTATTTGTGTTTCTGTTGTTTTATCTATTTTTTGTATCTACTTGTGAACAATTAAATACATATAAAATTATTTAATAACTTAAGCTTGAAAAGGAGAACTTTGGTAAAGTATTACATAATGGTTCTGAATTTTTTCTAGCATCTTGGAAACTGCGCATTAGCAGTTTTGCATTAGCAGAATTGCATTCTGGCAGTAAGTCTGACATGCCCAATCTATTAAATCTACCTCTATCTTGAAGCAAAAACAAAAAAGCTTCAGAAGCATGAAATAGTGTAAAAGCTAAATTAGAATGTGAAAATATCTGTTACCTTAAATTATAAATCACTGTGCTGTAGGTTATACTTTGCAAAAAAAAAAAAAAAAGTTACAACAGAAAACCTGTAAAATTTATTTATAAAACATAGAAGTATTGTACTGATAATCAATTAAAATGTGGCAATTGTGAAGAGAAAAGCTGTTCTTCATGTTGAACACATTAAAATGATTACACAACATTTAAATATTTGTTTTTAACATACAAATGCTATTAATATTATTATATTTTGTATTTTGACCAAATATGCTACCATTTTTGAAATAGTGTTTTATTATTTTTACACTCTTCATTTTAAAAAGCATCATGATAGAGATGCCATCATGAATCTAAAGTAGTGCTGCATAGCAAAAATAATACTGTAATTCTTTCTCTGATATTTCAGAGCAGTAATTGAAGAGTTTCACTTTTTGTGTAATAATAAACTTGGGTACTTGAATGGCAAAATTATCCTGAAGAAATCACCTTGTTATGTGTTAAATTTTATTATATGCACTTAATGTTTGGACACTAAAGGGTGACACTAGTGAAAATTGCTAAGGATTCTTTAATATAGTTGAAATCTGTATTGGGGATTTTTTTTTCATAATACAGAGAGGGTCATACCGCTGCTTGTTGTAAATCAGTGTATTAGATTACATTTGTAGCAGATCGGTCAGTATAATGTATCTGTTTTACCTATTAACAGCAAAAACCTCTTCAAACTGTGAAGCTTTTAAAAAAAAAAGCTTCAATAGGAAAATTCTATTTATTTATAGATACATATGTATATGGTGTCTGTGTGTTGTTCTCACAGTGCTGTACTTGTTAGAGCTTTCTAAGCAGATATGGTACTGTTGAACTGCAGTCTTTTCATTTATGGTTATATGCAGGCTATTTACATTTCCAATTATATACCTAAAATACTTATTTAAAAATTAGTATACAACTGTCTTAAGATGGGAACTAAAGCATTTTTGATATGATCCATAGTCTATTCTGTAAAGAAAGATTTCATTTATGATAGCGTTTATAATGTTTCTGCTGGAAATCAGAGGCATGTTACAAGAAGAAAATGTATATAGGAGTACTTTTAAAACTTAGTATGACACTTTGTAAATTATGTATCATGAAACCGTGCTTTTGGCAAGACACTTAAAACCTACAGATATAAAATACAGGTTTAAATGGTGTCCATAATGCTGACTGTATCTGCCAAACCTCTTTTATATATTGTTAAGTAGAGGATTGTATCTGTGCCCTTTTTATTGTGGTGGAAGTTATAAAGTTGAGTAAAAAAAGGTTTTTGTTGTTGTTGTTGTGTTATGTGTATTCAAAAGAACAGGGTAGTATATCAAAGATTACCAAATTGATGGTGAATTTATGAGGTAAACTCTTCTCTGTGGTACAGATGGTTCTAAGTATCAGGTGACAGGGTATTCCACTCTTTGTAGTCAACCGAACTTAATAATGCAGTATAATTCATAAACTAACCAGCTGTGCCTGCTTTTATTTTGAGGACCCTGTAGTCATATTAATAAGTATCAGAGTCAAGTCTTTCAAACAAAGTAGTTCTTATGAAAGGAAAAATAATATATGTGTGTGTACACACCCTCACACATAAAATGATCTTTGAGGGGGCAATTTTTAAATTTTGCCAGTAAAACCTTATATCTCTAAATACAGAATATGACCATATTATAAGCATCTAAATATAAGCTAATATTTAGATCTGTTACTTGGATAATTAATTTGATTAGATTTGAATGCAAGGAGTAGTATCTAATAGCTGGGACCAGCTATTGACATGGTGATGACTTTATTGAACCAAGACTAGCAAATACTTTGTTATTAGAATTTTTTAATATATGTCAACTCCTTTCAAATATAATTTTTAAAATGCTTCAAAATATATTTTCATTATTCTTCACTGACCTTTATGGAAAAAAAAATTGACTTTCTTTCCTAATAAGACTTCTTATATTTCAATCCAAGAGAAACTGTGCCAAAAAAAAAAAAAAAAAATTAAAACATGTTATAAAGGGGAATGCATACAACATTAATGCAAAAAAAAAAAAAACAAGAAAATACTTGAAAGAGCCTTTTACATTGATTTAATTAAATTCATTGTTTCATTTTGTCTGAATTTGAATTTTTACTAGTTAATCTATGCAATTATGCTTACTTGTTTTATATTTGTAAGTATTTGACTCACTAGCCTGGTGTTTTTAAACAAGTTTTATTTTGAAACGTGTTCCTAGAACTTAATTTTTAATGTCATTTTGTTCACTTACTGGTAGCACCAGAACAAAAAGCTGAAAAAACAAAAACAAAAAAATCTGCTGGCACAGAAATAATATCATTTGGTAACTGTAAAACTTACTTGCAAGATAAAGGTTGATTTGTCGAATAAAAGACTAGAAGAAACATTACCTTTGCCTTCATATTTTTTCCTAAGGTAACTACTACAAAGTCTAGTGAATTTTTGTTGCTGTTCTGAATTCAGCAATCTCCTGGCTGCTTGTGAAACTGAAATCAAAGTAATTGTTAACCTTTACTCTTTTAGTTCATAGCATTACTGTTTTATGAAATGTGACATATTAGGAGACAATGTGCTAGGGCTCTAAAAGGATAATGTGTCTTTAAATTCTGACTGGGGTGTGGGATGAAGGGAGGATATTCTTGTCTAACTAAATAAACCAACATTTGAGCAGTATGCAATATTATGAAATGTTACCGCACTATATTAAAAATAATAAAATACTATTTTACAATTGCAGTTATATAAATGTGTCTATTTTATTTGTTCTTACTGATGCTATTGTATTCTTATTGGAGCAAAAACAGATGCTCCAATGATTATAATTGATTATAATTCCATGATTATAATTCCATCTACTTTATAAAAACCATTAAGAATGTTGTTTGTAACCTATCTGATAAAGCAGTGTGTTGCCTTTATTTTAGAACTTACGTATTCTGCTATACATCAGATCTGTCTTTGTATTTCAAGCTTTGGCAGTTTCACGTGTTTTGAGATTATTTTTTTCCTTTTCTGTTATTTTAACGCAATACTGTGCATTTATTTAAGGGGAAGAGTTTTAAACCAGATAAATAGAAATTGGAGGGAATGCCCAGTTTAACTTTCTTAATGTACTCTGGGGCACACGGTCCACACCGTAGCCAAGCCTAAGCCTCCCTAGCTTAGAGCTTTTGTTTGCTGCTGCTGCTGCTTGTCGCTTTGCCTGGCTTCATTTCTTTCAGTATTTGAAACTATGTTAATCACAGAGTAGCGAAAGGAATTGGATCCGTTATATTTAGGGTACCTTACTCTCAGTAAGGCAGTCTGCAATTTTAGTGGCAAATGAATTTCTGAAAATGCAATGTACAGGTCAAACAATAGACTGTGCCATTCCCTTCCCGGAAATTCCTAAGTATATCCTTTAATGATGTGTTTGGTCAATTTAATGTACGTTCTTTGATTTTCTTTTCATTTACATTTGAAGAGTTGACTAAGTTCAGTGAGCACATGATTCCCTGCTTTTAGCACATCAAATAAATTTTATATTTCAGGAGTTTAAGTTTTAGGAGACCTTTACATCATATCATTATTATTAGCACTTTAACATTTCAATTTTCCATTTTGTTATGAAATAAAACTTTGAAATAATCGTACCAGCTGGAAAGCACCACCAGAACTAAAATGTTGATTGGGGGCAACCCCACCAAATAAACAACTTGGAATGCTCAGTAGTTAATGCACAACCATTTTAATTTGGAGACAGTAGGCAGTTTGATGTGTAATGCCCAAAAGTGCCTACTATTTAAACATTGAGTGTTTTACTGCTGTTACTCAACACAGTGTTGGAAGTCCTAGCCTCAGCGATCAGAGAACAAAAAGAAAAGGCCTCCAAATGAGCAAGGAGGAAGTCAGACTCACTCTTCACAGATGACATGATATGCTATGTGGAAAACCCAAAAGACTCCATCAAAAAACTGCTGGAACTGATAGATGAATTCAGCAACATTGCAGGATATAAAATCAATGTACAGAAATCAGTTGCATTTCTATACAACAATAATGAAGCAGCAGAAAGAGAAATCAAGGAATCAATGCCATTTACACCTAAGAGGTGAAAAACCATTAAATACCAAAGAGGTGAAAAATCTATACACTGAAAACTGTAGAAAGCTTGTGAAAGAAATTGAAGACACACAAAAAGGAAAACATTCCATGCTCATGGATTGGAAGAACAAATATTGTTAAAATGTTGATACTACCCAAAGCAATCTACATATTCAGTACAATCCCTATCAAAATATCACCAGCATTCTTCACAGAGCCAGAACAAACAATTCTAAAATTTGTATGGAACCAGAAAAGACCCTGAATAGCCAAAGTAATGTTGAAAACAAAAAACAAAAACAAAGCTAGAGACATGACAATTCCAGACTTCAAGCTGTATTACAAAGCTATAATCATAATGACAAGTATGGTACTGGCACAAGAACAGATACATAGATCAGTGGAACAGAATAGAGAGCCTAGAAATGGGTCCACAAACATATGGCCAACTAACGTTTGACAAAGCAGGAAAGAATAGTGGAAAAAAAGACAGTCTCTTCAGCAAATGGTGCTGGGAAAACTGGACAGCGACATGCAGAAGAATGAACCTGGACCACTTTCTTACACCATACACAAAAATAAACTCAAAACAGACGAAAGACCTAAACCTTAGGAAGCCATCAAAATCCCAGAGTTGAAAATAGGCAACAACCTCTTTGACCTCGACCACAGCAAATTCTTACTCTGCATGTCTCCGGAGGCAAGGGAAACAAGCAAAAATGAACTTTTGGGGCCTCATGAAGATAAAAAGCTTCTGAACAGCAAAGGAAACAATCATAAAAACTAAAAGGCAACCAATGGAATGGGAGAAGGTATTTGCAAATGACATATCAGATAAAGGGGTAGTATCCAAAATCTATAAAGAACTTGTCAAACTCCACACCCAAAGACCAAATAATCCAGTGAAGAAATGGACAAAAGACATGAATAGACACTTTTCCAAAGAAGACATCTAGATGGCTAACAGGCGCATGATAAGATGCTCAACATCGCTCATCATCAGGGAAATACAAATCAAAACCACAATGAGATGCCACCTCACACCTGTCACAATGGCTAAAATTAACTCAGGTAACAACAGATGTTGGCGAGGATGCAGAGAAAGAGGCACCCTTTTGCGCACTCCTGGTAGGAATGCAAACTGGTGCAGCCACTCTGGAAAACAGTATGGAGCTTCCTCAAAAAAATTAAAAATAGAACTGCCCTACGACCCAGCAATTGCACTACGATGTATTTAACCAAAGGATACAAAAAGGCTTATTTGAAGGGGCACATGCACCCCAGTGTTTATAGAAGTGCTATCAACAATATCCAAATTATGGAAAGAGCCCAAATGTCCATTGACTGATGAATGGATAAAGAACACGAGGTATATATATACAATGGAATATTACTCGACAATCAAAATGAATAAAATCTTACCATTTGCAACAGCATGGATGGACTAGAGTACGTTATGCTAAGCGAAATTAGCCAGATAAAGATAAATATCATATGATTTCACTCGTATGTGGAATTGAGAAACAAAACAGATGAACATAGGGGAAGAGAAGCAAAAATAAGAAAAAAAACAGAGGGAGACAATCCATAAATGTTCTCTTAAATATAGAGAACAAACTGAGGGCTGCTGGTGGAATATTGAGTGGGGGGATGATGGGCTAAATGGGTGATAGGCATTAAGGAGGACACTTGTTGGGATGAGCACTGGGTGTTATGTGTGCCTTTCTTCATTTTTTTTATGTCATGTTTATGTATACCTAAAATATATAGTTTCACTTCCCTGTTTTTGAAATGTATAAAATGGAATATTTTATATATTCTATGATTTTTTAGCTCAATGTTAACAATTTTTGAGATGCATCCATATTGATACATATACCTATGGTTCTTTTTCTTTGCTGTATACTATTGCATTTTGTGACTACATCATGATTATCTGGTAAGGCAAGTTTTCTGTTTTTCAGGATTGTCATAGCTCTTTGCATTTCCACATAAAGAATTCACCTCTCGGGGCGCCTGGGTGGCGCAGTCGGTTGAGCGTCCGACTTCAGCCAGGTCACGATCTCACGGTCCGTGAGTTCGAGCCCCGCGTCAGGCTCTGGGCTGATGGCTCGGAGCCTGAAGCCTGTTTCCGATTCTGTGTCTCCCTCTCTCTCTGCCCCTCCCCCGTTCATGCTCTGTCTCTCTCTGTCCCAAAAATAAATAAAAAACGTTGAAAAAAAAAAATTAAAAAAAAAAAAGAATTCACCTCTCAAATTCTGTGAAAAGCCCCATAGGGATTTTGGCTGAAATTGCATTTAATCTAGAGGACAATTTTGGAGGAGTTAACATCTTAATTATACTTTTACTACTCATTAGCAAGTTATAGCTTACCATTTACTTAGAGCTTCCTTGCTGTATTTCAAAAATCTTTTTTTCAGTTTTCTCCACAAAAATCATTCAAATCTTTTAAGTTTACTCCTGGGTAGGACCCTCATGTTTTTCATTGTTGTAAAGCATTATCTTGTTAACTAAAAATTTCCAAATTGTTCCTGGGGTATAGAACTCCAATTGAACTTTGCATATTAATCATATCTAACAACCTTGCTAAATTAGTTCCAATTTGTAGATGATTTTGGGGTTTTGTAGATAATATTAACTGTAGTGACATTCATTTCAAATCCTTGTTTCTGTTTCTTGTTGCATTAAGTTATGGTCTCTAGTATGATATTGATTAGAAGTAATAGTAGCAGGCATTTTAAACTTATTATTTTCTTAAATGCATTTAATGTTTCACCACTGATGATGTAGTAGGTGAAGTTTGTATTTGGAGATTCTGTGTTACCAAATTTGCCCACTCCCTAAAATCAATACTCCCGGCATTTTCATGGTCAT
This sequence comes from Panthera pardus, assembly GCF_024362965.1. Taxonomy (NCBI): domain Eukaryota; kingdom Metazoa; phylum Chordata; class Mammalia; order Carnivora; family Felidae; genus Panthera; species Panthera pardus. The sequence goes on along the minus strand of NW_026526732.1, from coordinate 46,394,075 downwards.
TTGTGGACATTGTGCATAGTGGTGAAAAAATCGAGTCACCCAGGACACATGTTCCCAGCTGAGGTTGAACAAAGCAATGCTCTGCTCTCTTATTTCAGCCTTCATACTACAAACAGCTATCCTTTCATGATTTAGTGCCATGTGTCTTGTGTTTTTTTTGTTGTTGTTGTTGTTGATTTTGCTGTTTAAAATGGCCTCCAAGTGTATTGCTGAAGTGCTGTCTAGTGCTCCTAAGTGCAAGAAAACAATGTGACTGCTTTCTATTTATTTATTTATTTACTTACTTATTTATTTATTTATTTATGTGACTGATGTGTCTTTTTTTTTTTTTTTTTTTGAGAGAGAGAGGGCACAAGTGAGGGAGGGGCAGAGACAGGGAGAGAAAGAATCCCATGAGGGGCAGAGAGAGAGAGAGAGGAAGAGACAAAGAAGTGGGACTCACCCCAAAGCAGGGCTGGAGCTCACGAACTCACCTGATGCAGGTCTCGAGCTCCCCCAAGTGGGACTCACAAGTGAGATCATGACCTGAGCAGAAGTCAGATGCTTAACCAACTGAGCCACCCAGTAGCCCCTTGTGAGTGATGTGTCTTAACAGAAAACACATTTGTTAGTTACGCTTTGTTGAGGCATGAGTTACAATTCTGTAGGCTGTGAGTTCAATGTTAATGAATCATATATATAGTCTTTAAAGAGAAACACCTATAGAACAGGGTATGTATTGTTTGGTTGACAAACATATTACCAGAGGTTCACAGGAACCTAACCCTGTATTTCCCCTAGGAGTAATGATTCAATACTTGCTAATTCAGTGTTTGCAGCAACTTTATACAATAACTACCATGAATAATGATAACTGACTGTATGTTTTTTGTAGATAACTTCTATCAGATTTAAAATGTACTCTTTTTTCCCTAATGTAAGGTTTTTATTTTATTCTGTTTTTAACCTGAATGGAGTTGAAATTCATCCAATTTTTCTCTGCATCGTGAATAAACCTATGGCTTTCCACTGTTAATATGTTGAAAAATAGACTTTCCAGTATTGAACCTATTTTAAGATGTATCCAATGTGTCAGTTATCATTTTATTGCTTTTAAGCTCCAAAAGCACCCTTCCCCAACCTACTTTTTGATATTGGTCCAGGACCTCATAAACATTTCTCCTTTGTCGGTAGAAGGCCATGGAGGGACACTGAAGGAGGAAAAAGTTTCATGACCTATTCCTAGTTTGCTTTTCCTAGCTTTTGTTCCTATGATGCTCAGCCACTGTGCAGAAGACTCCAGCGGCTCACCTCCAGCCTAGTGTCAGTGCTACTTCTGCAGGCAGCTTCGTGGTGAGTTTCATTGGCACCTCTAGTCCGCTTCCCAACCAGTTCAGTGGCACTCTCACAGGCAGCCCACTGGAGACTTACCCCAGTGACCCACCTCGTTTTCTAGCAAGTTGCACAGGCTCCCAGTAGGGGGTATCCCAGCTAGTTTCACTGGTGCCCCAGCAGGCTTGCAGGGAGCCTTGCAGGCATCCCAGTGGGCAACTTCTCAGTGAAATGAAGTAGCCCTTGGAAGCAACTTTCTAGGGAGTTCCTCCAGCACCCCTTGAGAGCAACTTACTGGTTAGTTTTGTTGGCACCTCAGTGGACAGTTTTCTGCTTGCCAGCCTCAGCCTGAGACACCCAAAGAACTTTTCTGCCATCCAGTAATGCTACATACCAATGAGGTCCAAATCTTAGCCTTGCTGGAGGGAGACCTATTCCAAATTGATTACTTCCTTGGATACTGACTTTGCCTCAGACATAGTGGCTGTTCCCTACATATCCTGTTATTTATCAGACTTCTCTTTACCAGGAGTAGCCAATGCCTCATTACTAGTCTCTTTACATTAAATTGTCCCTGTTCAGTTTTAGGTGCTGACAGCACTCTGGCAACCATGTGAACATTCCTAAAACACACAAGTGACACAGTACAAGAAAGGCAAAGATTCTCTTTGTGCCCAGGGAAAGCAGTGTTATGACGGGAAGCAGAGTGGCTATGGTAGGTAGACTAAGCCAATTTTCTGGAAAAATTATGAAACTACAAAGAAGATTGTGCTGAGGCTTGAATGTGTTTAGCCCAACTGCAGATCTAAGAGAATGCTGGCTGTTAAGAGATGCAAACATTTTGAACTGAGAGGAGATGAGAAGAGAAAGGACCGAGCGATCTAGTTCTAAGCTTCATATTTTGCTATATTATGAAGACAATAAAATCTTGATGTAATGTTCACCTAAAAATTTTTCCTGTTCAGGTATCAAGGACATGCTATTTTCTTAAAAAAAAAAAAAAGTTTTATTTGAGATCTTCACCTACATACCATACAATGTATCCACTTAGAGTATACAATTCAGTGGTTTCTATATTCATACAGATGTGTAACTATCACCATAATCAATTGTAGAACATTTTATTTTGTGACTCACTTCTTTCACTTAGCATAAATTTTTTCAGTGTTTAGTCCATGTTGTAGCATATATTGATATTTCGTTCCTTTTTTATTACTGAATAATATTCCACTGTATGGATATAACACATTTTATTTATCCATTCATTGGTTGATGGACATTTGGGTTATTTCCACATTTTGGTTATCATGAATTGTCCCCTTTATCCAATAACCCTCTATGTTTGGTAATATTCTTCACTCTTAAATCTACTTTGATGTTAATATAGCCACTCTTACTTACTTTTGTTTTAGCATAGTATATCTTTTCCATCTTTTTACTTTTAATCAATTTCCTCCTTTATAAAGTGGGTTTCTTGTACTTATCTACCAATCCAAGATAAGGATTTTGCTTTTTTATTCTGAGAATCTCTGCATTTTCATTGGAGTGTTTATAAATCATTAACAATTATCATGATTATTGATTTAATTTAGACCTAACTATTTGCTTTTTGTCCCTTTTTTTTTTTTTTTCTGGTCTGCTTTTGCTTTTTCTACACAGTTTTGGATTAGCTAGGTATTTTTTAGTTTTCCAATTCATCTCCTTTGTTGACTTATTAGCTGTAACTCTTTAATATTTATTTTTCATTTTTTATTGGTTGCTTTATAAAGGATTTAAAATAGCCATTTTTCACTCTGGCTACTTTCAAGTAATACAGAAGCATATAACATATAACACTGTACTTTTGAGCACTTGAGATGTGGTAGTACCACTGAGAAATTGAATTTTTAATGTTATTTTATTTTAATAAAGTTAAAAATAAAAACTGATTACTTGGTTATTAGAAAACCTAAGTATATTTGGCACAACTTAGGTATGGGAATTTTTGTTTTGACTATACATTTTATGAAGTGTAAATATAGACTAACTATTTCCAATCAAAATTTAGTCTTTGAACTGAGATGTAAAATCCATGTTGGGTCTCAAAGATTTAAAAAGGAAAAAGTAATATAAAATATCTTATTATTTTTATATTATGGTTACTTGCTAAAATACTATTTTGAACATACTGAGTTAAATTCCATTAAAATTCATTTTACTGATTATTTTTACTTTTTAACATGGCTATTAGAAAATTATAAATTTCCTATGTGGTGTTATTTTTCTGTTTGACAACACTGGTATAAGCAGCTTGAGTACAGTATACTTCCCTTGTCTCCTTCTCTGCCTCTGTCCTGTTGTCATACATTTTTCTTCTCTATATGTCATAAACTCCCTAATACATTTATTGTTTAGCCATAAATTTTTGCTTTAGTCAACTATTCTTAAATTTTTTTTTTAATGTTTATTTCTTTTTGAGAGAGACAGAGACAGAATGTGAGTGGGTTAGGGGCCGAGAGAGGGAGACAGAATCCGAAGCAGGCTCCAGGCTCCGAGCCATCAGCACAGAGCCCAATGCGGGGCTCGAACTCACAGAGCTGTGAGATCATGATCTAGCCGAAGTCAGACGCTGAACTGACTGAGCCACCCAGGCACCCCTTTAGTCAACTATTCTTGAGGTTTAAAAATGTATGAAGTTTTTTATATTTGCCTGCCTAGTTACCATTCCTAGTGCTCTTCAATTCTTTGTATAGATGTAGATTTCTATCTGGTATCATTTTCCTTCCACATGAAGGACTTTAACATTTTTATATTATAAGTTTGCTAGTGGTGAATACATCAGCTTTTGTATGCCTGAGTAAGTCCTTACTTCATCTTCATTTTTGAAAGATTTTTGTTGGATGTAGAATTTTAAAAACATTTTTTTCCCTTTAAGATGTTGCTCCAGTGTCTTCTGACTTGCCTTTACCTGATAAGAATTTTGCTGTCATTCTTATCTTTGTTCCTTTGTAAGTAATGTTAACTTTTTCTTTGACTGCTTTAACATTTTTTTCTTCATCACTGATTTTAAGCAATTTGATTATGATGTGTTTTGGTTTGCCTTTTTTCATGTTTCTTGTTCTTGCAGTTAGCTGAGCTTCTTGGGTTTTTGAGTTTATAGTTTGCATCAAGTTTGGAAACATTTCAACTCATTTCTTCCAATATTTTCTCAATTCCAATTCCATTTGTATTAGGCTGCTCAAAATAGTCATACCTCTAATACTGATGCTTTGTTCATGTCTCTCTCTCTCTGTGTTTCATTTTGGATAGTTTTCATTGCTTTGTCTTTGAAGCCACTAATCTTGTCTTCTGTTGTATCTAATTTGCTCTTAATTCCATTAGTGTATTTTTCATGTCAGACTTTGTATATTTCCTCTTTAACAGTTCTACTTGGGTCTGTTTCATATCTCCCATATTTCTTCTTATGCTCAAGCTTTTCTGTACTGTGTTGAACACAGCGGGTATGATTGTAGCTGATACGTTGTACTTATCTGCTAATTCTAATGTGCTCTGTTTTTGTTTTTCTTCTTTTTCTTCATTATGGTTTATATTTTCCATTTGCGTGCATTCTTTTCATGTCTGGTAATTTTGTGCTGGAAACCAGGCATTGTGAATTTTACTTTTTTGGCTATTAGATAAGGATTTCCTGCATATATTCTTAAGCTTTGTTATTGGACGCAATGAAGTTACTTGAAGACACTTTGATCCTTTAGTCTTGCTTTTAAACTTTGTAAGGCAGGCACAGAACAGCCTTTATTTTATTCCTGAGGCAATATCATTCTGAGTACTCTGCTAGTCTGCCAAATATAAGAGTTTTTAGTTGGGCCAGTGGAACTCAAACCATTCTTGGCCATGTGTAAGCTCCAAACAAAAATTGTTTCTCCTTATTCTTTCAACTCGTTCTTTTCATGACCATGGGTAGTGGTCACTCAGCTCAGGTGTCTAGAGCTCTCTGCACAGCTTTATCATTTTGGTTCCCTGCCCTGTGAAATCTAATTGTCTTATCTTCCCTGGCTTCCTGACCCTTCTCTTCAACTCTGAGAAAATTCTAGGCTCCACCTAGGTTTCCTGTCCACACCCTGCAGTCTTGAAACTCTCTAGGCAGTAAAGTGGAACAATTACAGAGCCCAACTAACTTATTTTCTCTTTTTCATGGATTACTGCCTTTCATTGCCTGATGTCCAATGTCTGGAAACTGTTGTTTCATGTTTTTGTGCAATTTTTCAGTTGTTTCAGGCAGGAGAGTATATCTTGTTCCTATTACTCCATTTTGGCCAGATCAGAAGATGGCATACCAATTCATAATGTTCTTTTTAAAATCTCTGGCTTTAATCCCTGTTATCATTTCTAAACTGTTTTCTTGTACCTTTCATCTCTTATCTTGACGACTCTGCCAAATTCAGTTACATCAACCCTCTATATTCTATGTTTTAATTTACTTCATTAGTTTCTGCTGTTTTATAATTTCCAATCTTTTATTCCCTTTGGGTGTATTCTATATTTCTGTTTCTAATTTCTTAGGGATGTTTAACACATTTGTTATAAACCTTTCATTCCTAAGAAATGCATATTGAGGCTATTAATTTATTTTGAATTACCACTTCAGCTGCATTCCACAGTTCTGATATATAGCTTTTTCTTATTATTCAATTCTAAGCATTTTTAAACTTCTACTATGATTTATTCTTTGATCTGTGAATCATTTAGAAATGTTTTAAAATCCTCAAACTTTAAAAAAAATTGTGACAATAAATGAACAAATAAGTAAACAAAAACATTATGCCATTAATTTCTAAGTTGGGATAGGATTACTCTTATAGTTTAACAGTTGATGAAATGTGCTTTATGTTTTATTATATGCTGTTTTAGTGAATGTTTCATGCATGCTAGAAAAGAATGTATATTATTAATTGATTCACATTTTTAATATATTTACGAGTCAGTGAAATTTGTCAATTTCTAAGAAAGATATGTAAATTTCCCAAGATAATGGTGGGTTTGTCCACTTTTTCCTTATAGTTCTGGTAATTTTTTATGTATTTAGATGCTGCATTACTTTGTGCATACAAATTTATAATTGGTATAATATTTTTCAAGTTCAAATGAGAATTTGTAAATTTATGTGCCAAAAGAACAGAATAGTTATTACAAAATGTTAGTTTCAGATTATGTGATAACTGAATTTGAATAAAACAAACTAGTTGAAACTTAGCTGAAAATATTTTATTTTTCAGTTGTTGTGGGAACAATGGACCTTATTGCTGAAGGCTGAAGACACAGAAGCCCTATTATGCCTAGATGAAAATGTGATCAGATTGAAGGTTCAATCACAGCTTTTCGTGGTGAAATCTATACCAGCGCACTAGAGAATGGCCACTATCCAAAAAGGCAGCCAGTAGATAGAATAAAAGAGTACAAAACCTTTGGTCTAGGATTTACTAATGTTAAAAAGAAAAATAGATGACAGTGAACAGGTTGGTTAATAAAATGATGTAACTAAAACCAAGCAGAAAACAACAGAAAAAACCCTGTTCTCAATCCCCGTTCTAGGTAACTTCACTGTAAACATCTTTGGTGAAAGCAGTTTCCCTTCAGACATTTTCACAGCACAACCAATGGGCTGTCAGCAATTTTGCCTTAAATGGTAGAATATCTGGTTGATAGTTTGGTTTCATTCTCTATTGACCAATCAACCACGTTTGGCAAAGTTAAAGTATTGAAGCTAGATGTCCATTTGTTTTCATTTCTCCACTGACAAAATCCCCATCTTTGTATTCTATATATCTTAGTCCTCATAATGGTCTATACATATTCTGTTATTTTAGTTGTGTACTTTGTATACAGTATATTACTGCTTTCAATACATTCTGCATATCTTTGTCTTCTCTTACCAGAGTTTCTTTTCTTTATTCTGACTACTGACATATCTGGATTCATTTTGACCATGTTATTTTGTTCTGTTTCCCCTTTTTTTTCTTTCCCCTTTTCTCTTTTCTCCCCCCTTTTTACCTTTTGATTAATTTCATTCATCTATTTTTTAAAAAAATCTCTACCTGTTTGAGAGTTCGTATTTTCCTGTTACCCTAGGAATCTTAACATATATATTTAACTTAACAAAAATCTAAATAGTTTTGCATTCCTCTCAATCAATGCAAGAACCCTACTCCTCTACAATTTATAAGGTAGTTTTTTTTTTTCTGAGCCATAAGTTAGATATTTTTAGGATATAGCGTCAATTTTTACTTTAAGTATTTTTACATTTTTTTCTTTTTCATCCATTCCTTCTCGAAGCTTAGACCCTCCACTGGAGACTGCTTTCCACATTCTTGTCCTTCGGACATAGCCTCTTAGCTCACTTATTCATTTTCTGATATGGCCAGATATCCCAGGATCATCTTATATATTTCCTGTACCACATCTGGGATCAGCCATTTCCCTAAGGAGGCCTCGTTTCTGTTAGTATGAAATGATATTTGGAAATCAAGATCTGTGTGCTAGGAGCATACAACTACTTGGTTGCCCATCGCTAACTAGGCCTTTTCAATGTACAGAGCTAGGAAAAAATGTATTTTTTAATTACTTATGCTTAATCAATGTATATGAAGTTTTCTTACCAATATCAATATTATTGTTAATAATATGCTAACTGAAAACAGGGGTTTGGTTTTTGGGTGAAGGAGGAGACTTCTTTTTAAAGGTCAAATATATCCTACTAGAGATTTTTAAAAAACACTTGAAATATTTACTCTCCATGTGCCAACTTGATACACAAGTTTATTCATTTGATTTTGCTTTTAAAAGTTGATTGCCTTTTTTAAAGAACGTAATGTTTTTATCATTATGTGAGACATCCATACTGTCTAAAGTAAAATATATAAAACAAGATATATTCAGAAAAGTTTAGCTTCTATCACTGTCCTCTCCAACATATTTCCTTCCTTGTCCTATAAGTCACATTAAAAATATTTTTTTCAGTTTACCTTTCCATTTTTTTAATGTTTATTCATTTTGAGAGAGAGAAAGGGAGAAAGTGCATGCAGTGGGAGAGGGGCAGAGAGAGAAGGAGAGAAAGACTCCCAAACAGGCTTCACGCTATCAGCACAGACCCTGACGTGGGGCTTGATCCCACAACCATGAGATCATGACCTGAGCTGAAATCAAGAGTTGGATGCTTAACTGACTGAGCTACCCAGGCACCCCAATCCTTCCATCTTTTAATGTAAAAATACATTTACATATTTCCTCCCTTTATTAAACAATAGCATAGCACACATGCTTTTCTCTAATGCACTTTTTTCACTCAAGTATATTCTGTAGCTCATGACATAGCAGAATACAGAGCTCTTCATGCTCTACTGTACCAGCATAGTACTCCATTGTGTGGACATACCATTATTTGTTCAATTAACCCCTTAGACATTTAAATTGTTTTCAGTCTTTGGCACTGTAAAGAGTGTGGCAATGAATAACACTGTAAATTTCTAGTTCAATAAACATATATGCAATGTTGCTAGATATTGTCGTATTTCCTTTGTGAGGACTTCCTCTCTCACTACCTTGGAAACATAGGATGTTGTTCAAGTCACTTTTCTTAAAAGCAGCTTTATTGTGGTATAATTTCTCTACCGTAAAATTCACCCATTTAAGTGTAACGTTGCGTTTTCATAAATTTACACAGTTGTGCATTACTACAATCGGTTTTAGAACACTTTTATCACCTCAAAAGCTTCTGTTGTGTGCTATTTTAGCCAAATATTTGGTATGGGTTTATTGGTGGGTGGGCATAACACAGATGGCCTAAATTCTGACCCCAAATACATATGATAAACTTTTGGTTAGGTTTTTTTTTTTTTTAAGTTTTATTTATTTTGAGAGGGGCAAAGACGGCACATGTGGGGGAGGTGCAGAGAGAGAGATAGAGAGATTGAGAGAGAGAGAGAGAGAGAGAGAGAGAGAGATTCCCAAGCAGGCTCCATGCTGCCAGCACAGAGCCCAATGCAGGGTCTGAACTCACGAAATGGAGAGATCATGACTTGAGCCAAAATCAAGAGTTGGACACTTAACTGCCTGAGCCACCCAGGTGCCCCTTGGTCAGATATTCTTTAAGGACTTTTTTTCCTACTTTTCATTTAGATCTAAAGATAATACATAAGTTTCTCTCCTGTCTCTCATTTTCTCTTCTCCTCTCTTGGAGGCACTGTGATAGTTGGTTTTATGTGTCAGTTTGAGTAGGTTAAAGTATCTAATTATCTAATTAAACACTCATCTAAATGTTGCCGCGAAGGTATTCTGGAGAGGGGGTTAACATCTATAGCCAGTTGACTTTAAGTAAAGAAGATATCTTCAGTAGTCTGACTGGGCCTCATCCAATCAGTTGAAAGAACCGCAGAGCATAACTGAAGTCTCCTGAGGAAGAAAAAACTACTTTTGGACTATAGCCTCAGTTCCTGCCAGAGAGCTCCCAGCCTGTTGGTCTGCTCTACAAATTTCTGCTTTGCTAGTGCCACAAACCTGTAAGCCAATCCTTTAAATAAATCTCTCTCTCTCCCTCTGTGTGTGTGTGTATGTATGTATGTAAGTACGTACACACACACACACACACACACACACACACACACAGACATAATATGCAGTAAATGAAATTATACTGTTTCAACTACCTAAGTTTATGACTAAAAATTATAGATTCCAAATGAAAATTATGTGAGGAGATATATAATTTTAAAGTTGTTTTAGAGCTTACTCAAACAACTTTGAAGGCCATTGATTGACATGCAATTTTCTTCTTTAATGTCTTTGTCTCTTTAACTTACTTATACAATTACTGTTTTGGTATTTTTGTCATTTTAGAATAGATTTTGAAATTAATAGTTCTTAGTTTATAAAACTTTTCAAACTTATTTTATCTAATTGCGAGGAATAATGTGAAAAGATTAACCAGAGGTATTATCCAATTACCAAATAGAGTGGAACTTTGGTTGAAAATTCGCTTAGATTTCCAAAGAACCCTTAGTGAGCAACATACACAGAGTGCTCAGTTTAGGCTTATCTATGATGGCCAAAGACTGGACCAAATATCCAGATAAACTATGGCATATTCATACAATGGAAAACTATAACAAAATGAAAATGAATAAACTCATGGTACACAAAATTTTTGGATTGATCTCACAACATAATGTTGAATATCAGGATCCACCTTCACAAGTGCATATTGTGTAATTCTACTTATATAAAGTTCAAAACCAAGCAAAACTAATCTATGGTGATAAAACTCACAACAATGGTTACCTTGGGAGGGTAATGACTGACAGGGGGGCAGAAAGGAGGTTTCTGGGGTACTACTTGTGTTCTGCATCCTGACCTGGGCAGTGATTATGCAGGTGTGTCCATTATGTAAATATATATCAGACTGTATACACTTTTGTGCACTTTTCTGAATATAGTTATACTTCAATACAAATTTTCCTAAAGAGTAAAAATAAAAAAGACTTTGTGCTTCTTTGCACCAAATAAAACCATGGCAATTATCTTCTTAAATATTCTGTTTTATCTATGTTTTATTGTTTTTGATAATAGCAATGATATTCTGATTAACACTTTGTTACTTCGAGTTTCATTTAGCCTTAGCCTGTTCAGCCAATGCAGCTTCTTTACGCCACTTAGCTTTCTTTGCCAGATTCCAACTTGTTAAGGACTCGTGTCGTTCTGCAGCCTAAAAAATACACAACAACAAGAAAAATTAAATAAATAAATAAATAAATAAATAAATAACAAAGCAATGTGACTCTCTGGAAAAATTTGTGTTTTAGATAGACATACACAGGAGATACTACTCTGTGAAAAGGAGAAGAGTGACTTACAACGTCTGTCACAAATAGTATCCAAGAAAAATGATCCTCTGGTATAGAAAAAAAAATTATTTAAGTTGCTGGACTTCTACTCAACAGGACAGCTGATGTCAGAAACCTGCCCTGACCCTCTCTTGGCACACAAAGACATATTTTGGGGCAAAAAATAACAAAAATACTTTCAAATGCTTACACTCAAAAATCAATAAAGGTAAATCCTCAGGTACCAGGAATGGAAAAAACTAAAAAGGCATGAACTGGTGGGAAATAAGAAGGATTGAAGCCAGGATGGGAAGGAATGGTTTCAGGAAGGGGACATTAGGGAAAAATATTGGTTTTAACAACTGTGAGCTGGAAGTTTAATCTCTACACCAACAGGTGAGTCTAGAGTTTGGATCTGGAGTTGGAAGTATCAGGTACACCAATGAAGTGACTAAAATTCCTCTCACTAGCCCAAGGAACTAGCAAGGAAACTAAGCATTTATCTGGGGCAGTGGCGGAGGTGGGGGGGGGGGGGGGGCGGGGATCACCTGTGAAAAGAAAAGCTGATCAGCATCATAATTAGGAGGCAAGAACTCTAGCTAGAAAATGGATCTGAGAAAATAATCTAAGTGCAGTACAGAGACACAGATAACAAAAAAGTAGAAAAGACGGTTAAGAGACTTGGAAAATAGAATTAGAAGTTCCAACACACATTCATGATAGGTAGAGAGAATAGACAGAATGGGTGAAGGGTCTGTATTTGAAGTTATAACAGCTTAGACTTTTTCAGAATTGAGGCCAGCTATAGGTCCTCAGCCTGAAGAGCACACGAAGTCCTTAGCAGAATAATAAAAAAAAATAATAGATATTGATGAATGCCTAATTTGCACCTTACATTTAATATACCCAAAGTACACGACTTGGTGTATTTTGCCTCTTGTGCCTACCAGTTCTTTCCCCAGCCATCACCCATCTCCAGCGGCACCATCCATCTAGTTGCTTAAGTCAAAAACCCAGGCTTTTTGACTTCTTTCTTCCCTTTCTTGTCTTTTCCCATATCAAATTTACCACAAAGTTCTATCCTTCCTATTCCCACAAATATTATTTCAAATTGCTAACCTTTTCTTCACCTCCAACTATCACAATCTCATTTAAGATATATGCATTAGTTATTTAATCAGATCAGGGTGATATCAGGATAGATGGTGAGGAGTGGTCCAATGGCAGGTATATTTTATTTTTAATTTTTTTAATGTTTATTTTTGAGAGAGAAAGAGACAGGGCATGAGCTGAAGAGGGGCAGAGAGAGAGGGAGACACAGACTCCAAAGCAGGCTCCAGTCTCTGAGCTATCAGCACACAGCCCGATGCAGAGCTGGAACTCATGAACCATGAGATCATGACCTGAGCTGAAGTTGGACGCTTAACCAACTGAGCGCCCCCGGTAGCTATATTTTAAAGTGGAGTCAATAAGATTGCTGATGTATAATGGCTTATTCATGAACAGCTAGAAAGATGACAAAATAGTGAGCACCTGGGCAAGGCCATTTTGGAGGGGGTGGTCACAGAAGGTCTCTGATGAGAATGAGAATAAGCTAGCTATGGCAAGGCCAGGGGAAGGAAGGAAAGCCTAGTGAAGAGAAAGGGCTTGGTATATTAAAAAAATAGAAACGAACTACTGTAGATGGGGCATAACAAAGAGAAGACGTTATGAAACAAGGAGGGTCCAGACAGTATCAGCCTCCAGTCTGTCATTAAGGAGCTAGAGAATCATCAACTTGGTGACAGTCATTTTATCTAGAGTAGGTTATAAAGAAGAGATGACCAAATTTCTTCATTTCCGTGTTTGAATACTTAAGAAATATTTAAGAAATTTGCCATTTGATGAGAATAATTTCAAAGCACAAGTTCTCTGCCAAGCTAATAGAAATGAAAGGGTATGTATATAACATCAGTAAGCTAACAGTCCTCAGGCCCTATGTGAATTACTGGGCTCCGATAGTCTCAAAAACCTGAAAAGTAATGATAGGCAGAATCACAGGAATAGGCACAATGGTAATTGGCTACACACTCCCAGAGAGTGAAGAAGTATAGATCCAAGCAAACTCTTCCGTGTGACGAAGTTGTCAAAATCTAGTTCCAACTCTGGCGGCACTATTAGAACATGGTTCATGATCAAAGAAGTTGCAGTCATGCTCTAGTGCATTCAGTTGCAAATGCCCAGTGAAGAGCGACTCTGATAAACTGGAGTGTGTTCAGAGAGCTCAAAATAGAGAAATTAAGACTGGAGAAGAGAAGACTCATGGGGATGTGTTAGTTGTCTCCCAGTATTGGGGGGCTGCTCTTCATGGTAAAAAGTGCCCAGCAGATGGATTTGGGGAAGCAAGAAACAAAATTAGAGAGCAGTCAGCTCTTAATTTCTCTCTAGAAACCACATACTGAAGACGGCAAAGAGAGGGCTCACATACAGGATACTGACAAGCCGGCCTTGAACACTTCCAACGTTTGCATTTCCATTTCAAGATTTTATGCGATAACTATGATTGAGTTCATGACTTAAGGAATGATCTAGTCTGGAAACTTTCATGCAGCAAACTTCTTGTGCAGATTTTAACCAGGCTATTAACTGTCCTGTTTTTGTTTTCATCTTTTAATTGGAAATTAGCTTTTGTTCCTCCTACCCATGTATTTTGCATTTGTGGACTCAAAAAATTTGTTTCCTGTAGAATAGATATATATGGGCAGCTCAAGGTGTCTAAGATGCAATCGTGCTTACATTAAAAGCACAGCAATAATCCCCAAACTGAGAACAAAGCTCATAATATTGCTTAAAATTCACTAGTCCAGCTTTATTTTAAAGAGATACTCACCCTTTTGGCTGATGCTATCACTGCAAAACAGGCGATAATTGTGAGTCCAATCATTATGTAACAAGCTTTCACCCGAGCTTTGTTTCTTGCAGCATCTATCATTTCTGGCCTAAACCAAGATGTGCATTCTGTTAATCATATTGAAATAATATTATTTTCTGACTGACATGATAGACGATCATTTGTTATGTAAATGTTCCAAAGATGTCTCTGAATGCAAACTGCAGATGTGGAAGACATCCAAATGCTAGCCCATTATGTTACCAATTTCAAATTAACAGGTACATTTTCATCTTAATTAATGTTAGTCACCATGAAACCACAGTGTAGTATATTTAGTTTCTTTTCTTTTATAATGTTTTTTTTAACGTTTATTTTTATTTATTTGGAGGGAAAGATAGAGAGTGAGCAGGGAAGGGCAGAGAGAGAGAGGGAGACAGAATCCCAAGTAGGCTCCACATTGTCAGTGCAGAGCCCGATGTAGGGCTCTAACCCATGAACCATGAGATCATGACCTGAGCCAAAATCAAGAGTCAGATGCTGAACTGACTGATCCACCCACTCTCCCCAGTGTATTTAGTTTCTAATTGCTCAAAATATAACTACTAGAGATTATGGCCTGACTTCCTTTTTTTTTTTTTTTTTTCCACAGATCAGGGTAAAGGTAAGAATTTAACCTTATACATGTCTCGAATGACTTGTGTTCATTCGGCCCCTCTGTTATTAAGCGGGCTTCACTTTTAATTTTAAACAGGTGTTTTTTAAAACTCATTTTCATCATTTTGCTTCCTCTCTAGCCTCCAGATCTCATCTTGCTCCCTCCCATCCTATCCTGATTAAAGAGACTATTACACATTTTGTGAAGATGATTATTAAAGGAAAGGTGTTTCCTTCGTGGCTTTTGCATGAAGTTTTCAAAAGAAGTGATCAAAATTACAAAGATTTGTTGAAGAAAAAGATAAACCATCTTCTTTTTCCTATTATTATTCTGAAATTTTAAATACTTACTTGAATATTAGGTCGTCTTATTAATAAAGTTATAGGCAAGTTGTTTAAGATTTTAGCAGTGCTATTTAACAAAGCAGTGTTATGAAAGTAATCATGCCTGTGGGCTTTTTATACTGAAATAAACTTTAACAATTTGGAATAATATGAAGTGGAAGTTTACAGATATACATAATTAAAGAATAATTCTTGAGAATGTGTTCAGCAGTATTCTTTATTATCTAATGTCAAGTTTAAATAGAATGTAGTTGCACTGAAAACAAAATTTAGAAAGACAGGTCGCAATTTCGCTTACAAATGAAAAAAATTTTTTTAACTTTTCTACCATTTTAAAGAGCACAGAAAACCAATATCTAACTCTTTTCCTTAGATTTTTGACAGATTAATGTACGTTTTAAGATGCTAGTTGTAAACAGGTGAACATATGAAAACATTATTAGATTATATTTGTTGCTGACTTTTGTTCCAGATGGAACCTAAAAGATATGATCTTTTTTACCCATCCATCTGGCTTTGATCTGCTATACCAAATTAGTTTAGCTCTGAAAAAAGAAGAAAAACACAGTTATTAAATATCATTAGGGTATGGTATGACGATTATAGTTCACTAATTAATTATATGCCCATTAAGAGCATGCACAGTGAAAGCTGTTTACATTGTAAGTCTAACAGTTTAGGAGGCACAGCCCTCCTAAAACAGCAGTGCCTTGAAATATATATATATATATATATATATATATATATATATATACACACACACACACATATATATATATATATATAACAGCAAAATGAAAAATATTCAAGTATTTTCATGTTTCTGACCCAAAACTACAATTCCTTTCTTAGGCATCTTATTCAAAGTTAAATTCTCCTGTTTATAACAAGTATTTTGACTATGATCCTGGGGCAATTAAATTATTTCTGTAAAATGGGTCTCTTCACACGTAGAGCTATATTAATGCAATACTGGGTCTACTGTGTTTTGACAAGTATTAGTTTACACTACTGCAAGTTCTTTACATTTTTTTTTCTTTTTTTAGTTACCAGTTTATTTGTTTCTATTTACTACTGAAGTATTGATTGCTCTGTTGTAGCACTAAAACCCAAAATTCCAAAAAATCAAGCATGGTGTTTTAGCTTCTCTGAGGATAATTTCGGCTTTGGGCTAAGTCTGTAGTTTGGAGTCTATAGATTTCAAGGAAAACAATATTTTTTTATAATATTAAGAAATGTCTCTGTGGTTGAATAAATGCTAAATACAGTTTTCAGATTCTGCGTTATTTTCAAATTCCATGTCTATTCCTCATTGAATAATTTGATCCAAGAAAGGGACAAAAATGTTTGAGAATTCATTACTGACTGAACACTTGGCATCACATGTTTTTTTTTTCCCATTTATTTGAGATGCTTTTGATAACTAGTAAATAAAAAGTAATAAAAGTGTAGACAAGTACAGCTGAAACTTACGTAACATGTGTTAACTATACTTCAATTAACAAAATGTAAATTTAAATTTAAAAAAGTGTAGTCGATATGAGCAGAACAAGATATAGGCCCAGTTTCCAATTTCCATTCTAATAGGCATTGCTTACATTATATAAACATAATATACAGGACATCTGAAATCCTTATTTGATATTACAGTTCTAGTCTCCCCATTAAAAAAAAAAATCAGCTTAAAAGGTAATAGATTGATTTTATCCTTCCTTCCTCCCCTTTTTTATCCACTCCCTTGTGAAAACGCTGGAAAGTAACTTGGGCTTGCATGCACTGAAACTGTAGAGAGACAGTTTTTACAGGTTAACTTTACCCTTGGGGTGAAACCGTCAGCTTGAGTTTTATCATTTAAGCGAACCACTATCTTGGGTTTGGGATGGTGAAGAGGCCAGCGATGCTGGTGTCCCAGAGTCCTAGCCCGAGTAAACCCGGCGCTCAGTGGGCTGCAGAGCCCCGTATAGCAGGTGTCTCCCGCCCCAAGATAGGAGGTCCTATAGATGGGGCTTCCTCCCAGAGACTCTCCAGTCCTCCCGGGAGCCATGATCCTTCCTTGGGTGGAGCAGGGATCTGCTCCGCCGGCAGAATTTCTCTCCCCCTATGGGGACCCCTCAGGTACCCGGGGACGCACTGGCGGACCATGTCTTCCGTGTGGCCTAAGTGCTTCGCTGCCTTGCGACTAGGAGCTCGCTGGGAGCGGGTATCTGGGCGACGCTGCGAGTGCCCACTGCACTTCTGGGTTTTCACTCAACTTCAGCAATCTCCCTGTAAGCTTATGTGCCCACTGTCCAGTCAAGGAACTTGACATTTAACCTCACTACGGGGAGGCTGGGGAGGCACATTCCTTAAGGGGGTAGATGTTGTGGACCACCGCGGCCTCCTCCGCACCCAGGAGAGCCCAGGTCCGGAGGTGGATGGGCCCCGCACCCCTCACAGGCGCAAGACACCAGGCGGCGCGGCACAGGCCACACTTACGGGATCCGAGGCGGGATGTCCTCCATCGTTTTGAAACGTCCGGTCCACAGCAGGATTTTCTTGTCGAATTGCGAAGGCTTGTACTCGGCGGGGACCCGGTGCACCTTCCCTGCTGCGAAAGCGACAGGGGTGGACGGAGGGACCGATAGACCGACGGCACAGTGGCTCAGTGCGCACCCACGCCTCCACCTCCCTCCCTCACCCCAGCCCCGGCTCCACGCCGGCCGCTCCGCATCCCCTCCCTCCCAGGTCGTTCCCAGTCAGGACTCCCCCCGGACCTTGGGGCCCAGAGCCGCTGGGGGCACGGCTGCTACAGTAGCGGGGCAGACCCCGAGGCCGCGGAGGCGCGAGGGCCCGCCACGCGGCTTCTCCGTGCGCTCCCGGGGCGCAACGGAAGATGCGCCCCAGGCCGAGGCGCAGGGGGCCCCCGCCAACCGCGAGCATGCTGCGCCCCTTCCCGCGCTCCCAGCCGCCGGCGGAGGACTGCTCAGCTCCCTGGCCCGGCCCGCCCCGCCCCGCGGCGCTCCCAGGGGAGACCCCGGAGCGCAGCTGCAGCCTCTGGCACGCGCACACCCGCTCCCGGTCTCCGCCCCCCGGCCGGCGACCTCGGACTGGGGTGCCACGGCCCTGGGGGGCCGATTCCCTCCCGGGCGGGGCCCCGGGGGAGGCGTGCCTCTGCTGGAAAACTCTCGAAGCAGGTTCACCACCTCCTGAGACTGCTGCCTGCAGCTCGTTTTAAAGGCATTTCTTCGTACCGAGTAGAAACGCGTTGCCATCAGGCTTTCACCCTTTGGTTCCACTGGTTGGCGCCAAGAGAATCGATCTAACCCCTCTCCTCCAGGAAGAACCAACAGTCCTTCAAGGGCAGGACACGCCAGATGGTTTCCAAGTAAGTGTGAGGACGTTCAACACACTTCTGAATTCCGTGAAGAGAGATTTTGAAGATGGCTCTTCACCCCACACTCCACTCCCAGACTTTTCCTCTTTTCTACGTG
Organism: Panthera pardus; assembly: GCF_024362965.1. Classification (NCBI taxonomy): domain Eukaryota; kingdom Metazoa; phylum Chordata; class Mammalia; order Carnivora; family Felidae; genus Panthera; species Panthera pardus. The sequence goes on along the minus strand of NW_026526732.1, from coordinate 46,375,572 downwards.
GAACAGCCTCAGTTACTAGAATTTATTTTTCTCTATCCATTTCTTCCTAAGACCACAGACTCTCCAAATGTTCTTCAAAATGAGCCTTTCTTCTACCCTCCACCATCTTCTCTCTGCAAAAAGGGGGGAGAATCTGCTGTTCTCTGGCATCTGACGGGAAACAGGGACTCAGAAAAAGGGCTTTTAGGAAAGCTGTCTACGCTGAAGGAATTTACTTATTCCGTTTACTCATCTTCCAGGGGCAACAGACCCCAGCCAGGGGAGAGTGATCTTCAGGACCCAGCACCAGGCCCAGCTCACCCTCATCCTGGTTCCACAGACAGACACTTTTAGTTGCATCTCCAGATCTTTCTTTTCTTCCTAACCAGACTGTCAGGCTCTTGCAGACAAGATCTCTGCAACTCCATGTGTCTTTCACTTAACAACGTTTAACAAAAGATTCCTACCTCTGTACAGAAGTATGCATTTAAAGGGGTGGGCTTTGCCTTCATACAAAGGTTGAAACCCCTGCTTTAAAACGAAAGAGTTGCACAATCATGAGCAAATCATTTATGTCATCAGTCTTGGTCTCCTTTGTAAAAGAACTCCTACTCCTCAAGTTCATTCATGCAATGACTAAAAAAAAAAAAAAAACCTACCAAATCCCAGCTACTTCTCAGAGCTGGGGATAGAGCACTGAACAATGTCAAGTGAGGATTAGTAGATAAAGAAACACATAGCAGGGTGGGGGGAAAAAAAAGTAAGCAGGGGTGGAGTGGGAGCTATTTGGAAAGGGTGGCTAGGGATCATACCCTTCTAATTGTACCTGGCATATAACAACATTTCAAAAGATGTCATTTCTTCCCCATTCACAGCTTTTGTCTCACCAGTCCCACAACACAAGGACATTTTAATTTGTGAAATCTCATGTAGGGAATTGTAGGAGACTATGATGTTCCAAAACGTAAGGATTTTATTTTATTCATCACTGTATCCCTAGGATGTAGCTGAAAAATTGACACTTAGTAGATGCTTAATAAATATTTGTTAAATGAATAAATGAATGCAAGTCTTCAATAATAAAATAGACTGGGCTAGTTAAGAAAAGACTAAAGCACTTGAGAATGTGCTACACAATGAACTGAATGAATTCCTGCTTGACAAAGCATGTTGTCATAGATAATATTTGATTGTTTCAGGAATATACTACTTGAAAATTCTCCCATTATTCAAATGTATTATTTTTCCTTTTAAGATTTTATTTTTCTTTGTGTTTCAGAGAAGAAATATACATAGAGCTAGAGAAAAACATTTCTGGGAAACAACAGTTCATTAACAGTTCATTGAAGAGTACTAAACTAGCCAAGTAAGTTTATTTCCCTGGAAAGAACCAAATGTCAAGCATATACACATGATTTTCTATGTCAAGCTTCTCTAGAATCGCAGAGTGACAGAGCAAGAGAATAAGAGGTTCTTTCATGAGAAAAAGAACAATTTGCATTCTATTCCCTATTCCTTATGGGATTAAAATATCAGTATTTGGCAGTGGTCATAAAATATAGCTGCATGAGATGTTTTCTTTAGTTCTCGAGTTGGATCAAATTACAAAACAAAAAACAAAAAACAAAAAACAAAACCTCAAATCAACTTCTGGTAGAAGAAAAAGTTAATCATAGCTAATTATATTCTATTCTTTTTTTCTTTTCTCTTCTTTTCTTTTCTTTCTTTTTTTTTCAACCAGGACAGTTTACATTCAACAAATATTTACTGAGTGCCTCCTATGGGCTGGGCACTGTTCTAGGATCTGAGGTGGCAGCAGGTAAGCAAATAATAATCTTTGCCCCTTACAGATTTTACTATTAATCCATGGTGGTTTTGATTTACCCATTCTCTACTATATTATTTTTCAATCTCATGATTCATCTGATTTGTATATACTATTTTTAGTTTTGTTCCTTCAAAACTGGTTAGTTTTTTTATTTAGTACGGTTTTGATTTTTGATTAGTATGGTTTATGTTTCCATTTCTTATGATTAGTTACTACTTAGGATATACTGTTAAAACTAGGAATGCATTTTTTTTTTTTTATTCTTTTCTGAGAGAGACAGAGCCTGAGGGAGGGAGGGGCAGAGAGGGAGAAGGAAACAAAGAATCTGAAACAGGCTCCAGGCTCCAAGCTGTCAGCACAGAGCCCAATGGGGCTCAAACTCACAAACCGTGAGATGATGACCTGAGCTGAAGTTAGATGCTTAACCAGGTGAGCCACCCAGGCACCCCGAGAGGCATTTTAAATAAAGTTATATAGACTAAGTGGAAAGTGTGGGTAATTTTTTTTTTTTTTTTTTTTTTTTTTTTTTTTTTTTTTTTTTTTTTTAGAGAGAGAGTGCACGCAAGCAGGGGAGGGAATCAGGGAGAGGGAGAGAGAGATCTTAAGCAGACTCCATACCCAGCATGGAGCCCAATGCGGGGCTTGATCTCACGACTGACTGTAGGATTATGACTGGAGTTTAAATCAAGAGTTGGACATTTAACCAGCTGAGCCACCCAGGTGTCCCAAGTGTGGGTAAATTTTAAATTATTTAATCACTATTATTTGTTATTAAGGACCGTGTGTTCGCTATGGGGCTAAGGCACGAGATGTCACCATTGCTGCAGAGCTGTTCCTGAGATGCTCCCATTCTGGCTAGGGTGATAGTCCCTCGTCAGTAAATGCCTTGCTCCCAAATGAAGGGTGGGATAGGACCTTAACTAATTTGTTTTCCAATCCCCTACTAATCTTTCTGTAGGGAAAGTTCTAAAGAAACAGTTTACCTGCAGACCCAACTCACATTAGTGCCCAGTGCTTCAGGCAACCTTATCTAAGTAGGTGGTCCAAGCGAGAGCCCAATGACCCTATAGGTATTAAACACAGGTTTAGTACACAAGCAGAAAGTCAAAATGAGATCTGAAAAACCATTAATGAGATGATCCTACATATGGATCTCCTTGTTGTTCCTTTTAATTCCCTTTTCCATTGCTGGAATTCAGTCTTTCATTCCCTCTCAACCATGCTGTCGGAATGACCTCCAAAGCATTTTCCCCACCTCTGGTCAGTTCTTTCTGTAATCTTTTCTCTGTCTAGTTTCCAGAGATAATTTTTCAAATCATGGGTGCAATGATGTAAAACTTTCATGGGACCAGTCTCGCCCCTATTCCCTCTCAGACCCTGCACTCCACATCCCCATCCACAGACTACAAAGAGGACCCTGAAAAAAATCATAACGAGGCAGGGAGGACTCTTTCAAAGTCTCCTGCTTTGATATTCTGCATGGTCTGACTTACATTCTTTGTCTTCTCATATCCCTAGACATTTAAAATGTCACTAATCACAGGTCGGTAGGACACATAGAATTATTGTGCTAATACTGATGCACAACCGCTATTGATTAACATTACAGTTTAGTTCTAGCTTGGAGAGCTGGGTCTGCACTGTGTGTGTAACCAGTGCTCATCAGGGCGTGGCTGGGTTCTGACTGGTTGAGTCACATGTTGTCCCACTGTCCTAAATATTACTCTGAGAAATACATTCAGAAGAAAGCAGGTTGGATTAACTGCTCCTGCACTGTTCAAAACCTTTTCTGTGTCCAATAATACATACCTTCTATTTGTTCTGGAAATAGCAGATCTGAAATGCATGCATACTTATTAAGTACTGTTTATGCAGACTGCCCCGGAATAGTCATTGAAAGGGCAGGTGCCATGGCCATGTCTCTCACATTCTTTGGCTAAAAGGTTATTTTTGTAGTCTACTTCAATGTCTCTTAAGACTGTTTCGTGTGTCAGAGTGTATGCAGTTGCCTAATCACTTTATAATGGGGGCAGCCTCTGGTCCCCAGTGATCAATTTCAAACTCCAAAATTCCTGGTAACAATCTTGTGTGACGAAGTTAGCATTTTACAATCCCAAGAACTGAATGTGATATACAGTTTTCACACTTTAAGCACAATGATTGTGTGATTCAAATCTGCATGCTTTGGTAGAGTTTTGCGATGACTTACTTGTGCTTTTCCAGCTCCCTGTCCCACACCATCTTTCTCATACACATATAGAAAGAAGTGGTCTTGCAAAATGAATCAGACCCCTTATAAATGTGTACTATAATACCTTTCCTAGATAGTTACAATTAAAGAAGGTTGTTCTTTCATAATGTGAATGATGCTGCCCCCAATTCCCTTAAGATAATTATCTCTTATCCTACATGCATTGTGCAGTTCTTCATCAGCTTCTCTCAGCTGCTTATTTCTCTCTTGACTTATACATTCATGTTATCTTGGAAATTGGGAACTGGCGGGCACCTGGATGGGTTCAGTTGGTTGAGCATCTGACTCTTGATTTTGGCTCAGGTCATAATCCCAGGGTCATGGAATTGAGCCCCAAATTGGGCTCCACACTCAACATGGAACCTATTTAAGATATTCTCTCTCTCTCTCTCTCTTTCTGTCTCCCCCTGCCCCTCTTCCCCACTTGTGTGCTCTCTTTCTGAAAAAATAAATAAATAAATAAATAAATAAATAAATAAATAAATAAAAAGAAAGTGGGAACTGGCCTGTTTGAATGTTTTGTCTTTTCAGGGATAAAAAAGTCAACATATCAAAATAATTGTTTTTTCTCTTTCAAACCTTTTTACTTGGGGTACTTATACTGACTTCTGATTTCCAGTGTGAAGTATAATAATATCTAAGCATAGCTAATTAAAAGGGCAGTGACGAACTTCTGTTGTTATTCATACTTTTCATTACACCATTATCTACAAATGGAAACAATTATTATTTATGATCATGATAATGAAGATTCACGACAGAATTTGTTGCAGATGATTAGCGCAAATGATTTAAATTATCAGAGCTCTCTAACAAGAGGTCTGGGTTGGGTTAAAAGACCAAACTCTAGGGAAGGTTTTTATGGTTGAAACTGAATAACTAACAGAATGTTAGAGGTTAAAAACCAGCTATTTTATTTGTTCATTAATTTCTTCATTCTTTCTTTCAACCAGAAAGTATAGATTAAACATCTGTTCTCCTGGTTTTGGAATTTTCATTATAACCTCTGCTGCAGTGAGGATTCTTGACGTATCTCCTTGGGGGTGTGTGTGTAATAGTTTGTCTTGGGGTGTTTACCTAGGAGCAAACTTTCTGAATCTAGGAATAGTCTCATTTTGGAAACTAAATGTCTAATTTAGTGTCATGATAAATATTCTGGGCTTTATTTAAAATGAAGCTGGCCTCCCTGTCGGAGCTCAGGTCTGTTTCAAGCTGGAAGGCTGCCATGAGGATGGGTGTGTGTGTGTGTGTGTGTGTGTGTGTGTGTGTGTGTGATCAGCTTCTTATCTATCACCTCTCTGCTTTACACTTCTCTTCAACCTCTGCTTGGCCCTACCTCTCATCTCCTTTACTAGGTCCCCCAGGGCTCCCTCAGGTCTGGAAAAGAGAAGGGACAGGAGAAGAGGAGAGGGACAAGAAAGGTCTTACTTGACAGATTTTTGTGTGTGATCTGATGTAGGCACTCTCAGTCTCTGATGCTGTCAGCAGCTGACTCTTGCTCTTGGTCAGGGTGGTGGCACTTTTTATAGGTTCCTGAGAGATACTGTCCACAACCCTCCGCCATACCAGTGGAGTTTGAGTTTGCTCCTGGTGCACGTACATCTCTTTTCTGCTGCCAGACAAACAGCTTCAGTCACAACCTTCTGCCTTTAAATTTCTTAGTCAAGGGTCAAACTGCAGAGTATGTGTGTCAAGTTCTCCAAGAGGTTCTTCCCAAACTTCTCTCACTTGGTTTGAAGTGAGAGAGAAGAATTTTTCCTCCACCACCCTCCTACCAATCCTGGAGTGGGACTGAGGGAAATTCCAAAGCAAAATCTAGACTGGTGTTTGACTATCTGGGTATCATGGGCTTGCCAAGTTGACGCATAAAATTAACTATCACGGATGTCTATTAGAACTCCAGTAGGAGGTGATATGAAATCTGATGTGAAATCGGCATATGAATATACAAGTGTAGAGTTTAGGACATGAATGGAAGATCTTTCAGCATATGAATGGTATTAAAAATCAGGGGTTGTTGGGATCACCAAGAGAGTGAGTATAGATAGCAAAGAGGACCAAGGACCGTGTCCTGGAACATTACAACATTAAGAGATCAAGGACTAGAGAAGGAACCAGCAAAGGAGAGTGAAACAAGCATCTACTTTGACTGGGAGAAGAAGGAAGAAAGAGTGCAATGTTTTCGAACCAAAGTAAAGAAACTATTAAGGAGGAAATGTGGTCAACCGTGTCCAATACTACTGAAGGTCAGGTAAAATTGAGACTAAGAAATGGTGATGTTAGTATTTAGCAACATGATACCTTACCAAGAGTGTTTTTTTGGTGCAATAGTGGGAGATAAAGCCTGACTGAAGTGGGTTTAAGAGAGAATGGGAATCCCTGAAAGTGTTGGGATGGCTGTTGTCCTGGCATAATTATTATTAGTGCTTTCTTTCATTCCCAGAATGTTCCTGTTTGCATGATAAAATATATGTTTACCCCAGAGGAGAGAAATTGGAGACAGAGAATTTAAATATTCTCTTAAAAGGAAATTTGGAATACAAGTGACAGAGCAGAAAACTCCTCAGACATTAAATAAGCAATTGTTACTTGGTTTTAATATTAAATTTTAGCACATAATGATTAATAGATGCCCAACTTAGTAGTTTTCTCCTCATCTCCGTTAGTCTGAAGTAAACACGAAGGCATATTTAGTAGCTCATGAAGAAGCCAGCTGCAAATCACTTGAGAATATATACTGCAGACATGTTTGTTCTTCAGTTTGGTTATTCCCTATGCCCCTGTCCAGCTCATCTTCAAATACTCCAGGAAGAGCAAAGTTTGCATCTGGGGAAGTGCAAATTCTCCTGTGGTCTCAGTATCATCAGCCCAGCGGTAATGGCTAAGGGTAGATACATCCCCAGTAACATATGCCATGGCCCTTGTAGCATGTTTTTGGCCTGATGTTAAAGAAGCTTGTGTTTCTCACCAGGTCTTATTTGTTTCTGATGCCCCAGCTCCTCACATAATTCCTAGAAGGAAATCATAGCTATGATCAGAACTGGGCAACGGAGGCTTTGCACCAGGAAATCCAACTTACATGATGCAAAAAATTTCTAATAAAGATTGTTAAAAATTTTTCAGTTTTAAATTTTGTCTCATTTATATGTTGACAACATAAGCACTTCTATAGCATCAAAGAAATACTTGAATTTAGTACTGAGTGAGCACAGAGTTAAGCTAGGAATACCAGATGGTGTTTAATGCTTATTATAATAATCAGTGAGCCATGGCATGAATTATGGAACATATTTGAAATATCAAAATGATTTTTCCTGCATCAAGGGTGCATATTGTAAACATTGGAAAATCTTCAATGAATGAATAAATGGTGAAAAAGTTTCCAGTTTTTCAGTGAAGATTTTGTTCGTATGCATTATAATTAGAATATTTGGGGGGGGAAAGGCAATTTCTATAACCATGTTTCACCAAAGGAGAAAAATGTGTGAAAGTTGAAACTGAGGACTATTGCTCGGCTAATATTAAAAATTGTATTTTTTCAAACAATCAATTTAAAAACAAAACAATCAATTTAAAAGTCTTTGCTAAGACTGTATCTTACCATTTATTTATTTGTTTATTTGTTTATTTATTTATGTTGGTAGACTAATAAGATATATAGTTTAATGCCTGTATTAGTCAGTATTGGGATAAATGGAACCACCAGTATTAGTGTTTATCAGGAAGTTGTTCTAAAAGTGTTCTATGAGGATCTCAATTCCTGTTATTCTGTGGTCTATAAATAAAAAGTAAAAACATAATTGCCCACCAGGTGGCAGTAGTATGTCAAATTGTTCTACAAACGCACCAGCAGTGTAGGGGCACTTTACTAAATTCTTGGGATATGAAGGAATTGAGTTCTGTCCCTGCCGTCAACTAACTCAGTCTCTTCTGCAGCTGAAATATATGTGCTTTGTGTCTTTTTTTTCTTTTTCTTTTGGTAGTAAAAATTGTAAGTATAGACTATTCTCTTGAGTTAGAAGAAAGTCAGGCTACCATAGTTATTTTGCCAGTGTGGAATCTGAGCTACCAAGTGGTTTTGTGATGTTCCTGGAATCAAATTATGAGCATAGTGTCATTCCCCCTCTGAGCCAAAAGTAAACCTAATAGAAATTCTGTGATGGTATTTCCGCTAAAAAAAATATGTGGTTTTAGGCATTGTGGTTTTTTCATATTTCTCAGCCTCCAGACAATTAAAACTGGTATTTATTGATTAGAAAGGAATTCTACTTTTAAGGTCACATCCTAACCAGTGTCAACAGAGCTGCAAGTTGGTGGGAACAATCTTACTCTCATCATCTGTACATTTCAATATACTCCATTAGGATATTTGAATATATTGTATATTGTTATAATCATATTAAAGGTAACGCAAAATTATCCCATTCCCATATCCTCAACACAAATATTTTCTATCTCTCCATGCTTCTTTAGAATCTTTATCTACATTTATACACAGTACTAATTAAAGTACTCATAACATTTAAATTTTTTCACTTAGTTCATAAACCATATTTTATCTTTTAACTTCATCTTTACATTTATCTTTTTATGTGGCATCTTAATATTTAGTTACAAAGAAATGTTCTAATTTATTTTATTTTTGTGGTGAATACAGGTTGTATGTAATTTTATATGTTGTAGTTTATAGAATGTGTGATGTTCTGGGTGGCCTGAGTTCAGATATTTAATTCTGTCTGTAAACATTCTCATATTTGTCAAAACATGTTCTGAATTTGATTCCCAACACCTGTCACAAACCATGTAAATGTGTGTGTGTGCATGTGTGTGTATGTGTGTGTGTGTGTGTGTGTGTGTGTGTGTGTGTGTGTGTGTGTGCTTGCCAAGAGTTTTATTCTGGGAAACTGACTTAAGGAAATAGTTCAAACAAACTAGAAAGTCTGAGTAATACAATGTTAAGATGTTTCTTCATACTTTATTTAAATTCTAGGCATGTTAGCATAACTTTATTTTTTGTAACTAATGCTTTTCTTTTCTCTTTTTTCTTTCTGCATTTCTATAGCCAAATGACTGCCATGAAGTTCACTTGGGTGTAAGGTTGAGATCTAAATCAGTTTTCTCGATATTTCACTACAATTATCTTTCTCTATTTATTAAGTAATGTTCACCTTCCTGGAATTATGTGATTCCTATTTCACTGAACATTTAAACACAATATGTAAATTGGTTTATTTGAGTTTTAAAATTTTTATTTATGTTTGTTTTTGTTTTAGTATTGCATCATTTAATTATTGTTACTTTATCTGGAAGGGCTTATGATGCTTGGCCACTTCTGTCACCTTTATCATTATTCTTCTCTAGAATATTCTTTACCATTTATTTTTCTATTTTTATTACATAAAACATATTTTTATGATTTTCACTGGGATAACACCAAATCAACAAATGGACTGGTTAAGAAATTATTTTTATTTAAATTTTATTCTGAAACAAAACATGATCATTGTAATGAAAATTCAGACCATAGTAAAACATAGAAAGTGAAAGTCTCAATCACACACTATTTAGGGAAAACTCATATTATCAGTTAGATACCTGTCTTTCCAATCTTTATATATATTATCTATGCAAAAACTACACTATTCTGAAACTGGTTTTCATTACTCACAATGGATGGCAGTCTTTTAATATCTGTTCATATAAACTTGTCTCACTTTTTAAAATGGCTGAACAGTCTTTTATTGAACAAATATATTATAATTTATTTAGCAAATTCTTTATGGACCTTTAATTTTTCAACTTTCTAAAATTTTTTTTATTATTACAAGGATTGTTACGAGTAACATCCTCTAAATAAATACATCTCCCTGTAGTTGAGAATGTATTCCTGAGGTCTAAAATTGTAGCAGAAGGATTGCTAAGTCAGAGACTTCCTTTAATTGTGATAGATAATTCAGAAATTGGCCCCTAAAAAGTTGCTCTGAGGGGCGCCTGAGTGGCTCAGTCAGTTAAGCGTCTGACTTCTGCTCAGGTCATGATCTCCAGGCTCATGAGTTCGAGCCTTACATCCAGCTCTGTGCTAATAGCTTGGAGACTGGAACCTGCTTTGGATTCTGTGTCTCCCTCTCTATCTGCCCCTCCTCCACTCACACTGTCTCTCTCTCTCTCTTTCAAAAATAAATAAACATTTAAAAAATAAAAAATAAATAAAAAGTTGCTCTGAATTATCCTTCCATCTTCAACATCTAATATTTCCTATTTCCAAACTCAACATGTCAATTTAACATATTTTGAAGGTCTGAGAATACCTGTCTTTTTATTGTTGGGTAAACATTCTGTGGAACACCTCCTTTCCTCTTGTTCCATATGTGGTTTTGATTGATTCACTGGAGAAACAGGTTTTTATGATTTTAACCTGGTATTTTGACTTAGATGTCTGTAAAATTATTTAATGTATCTCTTCAAAAGTTTAAGCATTTTAGGTCAAAGCATGAAAATACTTATACAACTCTGGAAATCTTTTCCCTTCTTGATGTTTAGTGCACACAAATTTGTATGGTCAAGTAGCAAGTTACAGAGTGTGGATTCATATCATCTTGAATTCGTTTCCCAAATAGCTGTGGGACTTTAGGCAAGACACTTACTCGTACTGTTCCTTAATTTCCTCCTTGGTTATAGTCACCGACCTCACAGGTTGTTGTGAAAACAAATAATAACAGTGATGAGGATAGTAATAATATTTTGAATAGTGATTTATAGCTTTCAAAGCACTTTGGCGCACGTTATCTCTTTTGATCTTTATAATAACCTTATATGGTAGATAAGACAAGCATTTTATCAGTTTTTCACATAAGAAAACTAAGGCACAGTTAAGATTTGGTAAAATTATCAACAAATGTTTCTTTGAGAAGTCAAAGTTATTACACAAAGCTAATACCAAGGGCAGGGAAATACATACGTGTTCCTAGCAAGGAGCACTAGGGAATACTGTCTGTGTATGGCATTTCTTTTTCCAACATTCCAAGGATGTTTGTTGTGAGAAAAGACTGTTCTGTGACAAGCTTTTTTTTTCCCTTCACATTTTACACCAAAACTCTTTGTATATAGTTATACAAGAAAGTTTAATTACTAGAAAATAGAAATGTATGTGTGATTTATAAGTGCTTACGTTGTATAGAAACTGAGAATTATCAGACAGGCATTGCTTTTACATGGCACTTCATCTCCCCCATGCCCAATGAAGATAAGATAGCCAAGTGTTCTTCCCTCCATCACCACTGGAAGCCTTGGCTATGCATCTAACTGTAGCTTCTGTTTTCTCTTTCACTAGAAATTTATTACCAACACTGATGTGTACACATGCATATATTTTTGGTTTCTGGAGAGGAAGAGCATACACCTGAAAGAGAAGAAAGCCTTGGGGTTCCTTGGTGGCTCAGTCATTTAAGTGTCTGACTTTGGCTCAGGTCATGATTTCGTGGTTCATGAGTTCAAGTCCTTCAGGCCCTGTGCTGACAGCCTGGAGTCCGCTTCAGATTCTGTGTCTCCCTCTCCCTCTGTCCCTCTCCTCTCACACTCTGTGTCTCTCTCTCTCTCTCAAAAATAAATAAACATTAAAAAATTAAAATAAAAAAGGAAAGAAAGAAAAGAAACCTTGACATTAACAGAAGCATAGCTAAAGTTCCAAAACTTGGATTATACTTTTTAAATCTATTGTTCCGGTAAATACTTTCAAATGTTCCCTGTTTTCCACAAACAGAGTGCAAAAAATATCAAATCATAAAGTTCTTTATCAGTGGAATGATTAATAATTTTTCTCTGTAGCTTGGTCTATGTCAATAGTAAATAACTCTTTGGGGCACCTGGGTGGCTCAGTTGGTTAAGTGTCCAACTTTGCCTCAAGTCATGAGTTCGAGCCCCGTATCAGGCTCTCTGCTGTCTGCACAGAGCTTGCTTCAGATCCTCTGTTCCCCTCTCTCTCTGCTCCTCCTCTGCTCTCTTTCTCCAAAATAAATAAACATTTAAAAAATAACTCCTTTGGAGTATTATATTTCCCATAGAATCAGATTTGCAGTACAATGTGTATTTCTCACTTGCGATTAAATATTTCAGTAATTTAATTACATTATTTAGCTCCCTTCCCAGGAAACTGAAATCTGGAAACATGTATCTGACACTGCTTTATTGGGGATACAGATGGGAAATTAGTAAGGAAAAATTTTTGTCATAAAATGATAGGTTTAAAGAGTGGGCAGCCTGTTCTTTTCAATTACAACAAGAAATAGTTATTGAGAGCTTACAAAGTACTGGAAATTTTGGATACCAAAGTAGGTGAAATAATATCCTTGTCCTGAAGGAGTTCACATATTAGTCTAGTTAGAACTATAGAATTTTAGGCTCAAAGGAGGTTTGAAATAAATTCATCCCTTTGCCTTTCATTTTACAGATAGAAAAATGTAACCATTGATACGAAGTGCAAGTGTTTTAGTCATTGTTCTTTAGTTTAAAATAATAGAAATCCAAGAAAAATAAACTGAAGAAAAAAGGAACATTTTCTGTCTTTTATAGCCAATAGTTTAAGTATAGTTCAGCTTTTGGCACAGCGAGATGAAGGTGCTCAAGTGATTCTCTCCCCCATCTCCCACCTCCACCCCCTCCCCTCCCCCTCCCCTTCACCTCCCTCCTCTTGCCTTTGGCCCTCCATTCCTCCCCTCTTATCACTTGACTCTGCTTCACTTTAATTTTGACCTCATTATCTCCTGTGTCAAACTGGTCTCGTTCATGGGATAGGAAAGATGATGATTGGAAGCCCTATCACAAACCAGTATCAGGGAGTCTTTCTGTCTCCCTCTAAGGGCAGAAAGGACACAGAAGGACTCTTATGGCTCAGTTATGAGCCACCCTTTGCCACCGTGGTGCTCCAAGATTGACAGTCCTTCCAGAGGCACATAGAGTGGACAATTCTTCAAATAATTCTGAAAAGGAATGGGGTCTGGTAAGGTAACATAGCAAATCCAGAAGGAGCTGAGACCAGAAAACAAACCTCATAGGCTATGAAGTTTCCAACATTACTGCAGATTATGCCTGTCGAGGGCTCTGGTGTCCACTTCTCTTGTCTGCCATGAAGCCCAGAATGAATGGTACAAGAGCAACCACTATTCCTAGCCTTGATATCAGTTATTATCTGTCTTGTTCCATTCTATGTTTGATTTTTTAAAAAAATACTTATTTTTTTATATGCCATTTATTATTTATTTATTTATATATAAAGATTTTATTTTATTTTTTTAATATATGAAATTTATTGTCAAATTGGTTTCCATACAACACCCAGTGCTCATCCCAAAAGGTGCCCTCCTCAATACCCATCACCCACCCTCCCCTCCCTCCCACCCCCCATCAACCCTCAGTTTGTTCTCAGTTTTTAACAGTCTCTTATGCTTTGGCTCTCTCCCACTCTAACCTCTTTTTTTTTTTTCCTTCCCCTCCCCCATGGGTTTCTGTTACGTTTCTCAGGATCCACATAAGAGTGAAACCATATGGTATCTGTCTTTCTCTGTATGGCTTATTTCACTTAGCATCACACTCTCCAGTTCCATCCACATTGCTACAAAAGGCCATATTTCATTCTTTCTCATTGCCACGTAGTATTCCATTGTGTATATAAACCACAATTTCTTTATCCATTCATCAGTTGATGGACATTTAAGCTCTTTCCATAATTTGGCTATTGTTGAGAGTGCTGCTATAAACATTGGGGTACAAGTGCCCCTATGCATCAGTACTCCTGTATCCCTTGGATAAATTCCTAGCAATGCTATTGCTGGGTCATAGGGTAGGTCTATTTTTAATTTTCTGAGGAACCTCCACACTGCTTTCCAGAGCGGCTGCGCCAATTTGCATTCCCACCAACAGTGCAAGAAGGTTCCCGTTTCTCCACATCCTCTCCAGCATCTATAGTCTCCTGATTTGTTCATTTTGGCCACTCTGACTGGCGTGAGGTGATATCTGAGTGTGGTTTTGATTTGTATTTCCCTGATAAGGAGCGACGTTGAACATCTTTTCATGTGCCTTTTGGCCATCCAGATGTCTTCTTTAGAGAAGTGTCTATTCATGTTTTCTGCCCATTTCTTCACTGGGTTATTTGTTTTTCGGGTGTGGAGTTTGGTGAGCTCTTTATAGATTTTGGATACTAGCCCTTTGTCCGATATGTCATTTGCAAATATCTTTTCCCATTCCGTTGGGTGCCTTTTAGTTTTGTTGGTTGTTTCCTTTGCTGTGCAGAAGCTTTTTATCTTCATAAGGTCCCAGTAATTCACTTTTGCTTTTCATTCCCTTGCCTTTGGGGATGTGTTGAGTAAGAGATTGCTACGGCTGAGGTCAGAGAGGTCTTTTCCTGCTTTCTCCTCTAAGGTTTTGATGGTTTCCTGTCTCACATTCAGGTCCTTTATCCATTTTGAGTTTATTTTTGGGAATGGTGTGAGAAAGTGGTCTAGTTTCAACCTTCTGCATGTTGCTGTCCAGTTCTCCCAGCACCATTTGTTAAAGAGAAAAAATACTTATTTTAAGAATTTTATTAAATATGTTTTCCTTTTATAAAATTCACTTCAGATCTTGGAAATAGGTGGTTGCAAACATAATAAATAAACTGTACCCATCAATACTTTTCCTGTGCTTTTGACTGACATGGTGGTCTCTTACTTACTAGATGTTCTCACTTCTATTCAGTCTCATAAAAGGACAAAGCAGTTTTTCTGATATTCTGGATTCCATTAGTTTTATGTGGTAACTCCCAAAACCTGGCTTCAGGTTTTCTGTTTTATCTGAGTATTTACAATGGATAACCCTTAAGATGAGAAATACTTTTAACACAGGCTCACTAGTTAATTTCACACTGGATTTTTTGCTTTTGGCTTGTACATTTTTTTTGTCATGCCTTCTGTGTCTAACAAGCAAGAAACATCACATTAACATATTTATAGGTATTATAGGATGGCTATTTGTAAAAATGAGAAAATATTTGGTTCGTTTGTTTTTAGGTAGGTCTGGAATTTTCAAAATTTCATTTTCTCATAATCTGATTTTGGCTGGAGATGTAATGCCAGGTACCAGAAGAATTATGTAAGAGTACGAGTTGTAAAATGGAAAAAATTTCAGTCACCTGAGATTTTCCTATAAGGGGCTTTTGGATGTGAATATATCTACTTGCTGTGTTCAGTCTCCCAAGCTTCACAGTCTTTGTGGCTTGGCCAATCATTAAAGTAGACAACAGGCAGCCCACACATGAGTTCATCAGGCTATTTGCTTCTATTACATATTCTCTAAGCCTAAGAAATCCAGGGCTGAAAAGTAGCTTCATAGTGTTGGCCACCAACACTTCTTCTGTCTTGTTGCTCCGCCCTCCTCAGCATGCAGGTCCCATCTCATGGTCCAAGATGGCTGCTCCACTTCTGCATAGGAGTCAGCAAGAAGAGGAAAGGAGCAGCGGGAGGGCATACTCCTGTCTTTTTAGTAAGTTCCACTTACCACTTCCATGTTCAGTTGTTCATGTGTTTATACTTCACCTTCTTTTAACCCAAGTTTTGAGGATTCTGCAATTAACTTTTCTACTTTAACTTTTTGGAAGTCTTACGTTGCTGATAATGGCAGTAAGGGCCTATGTAAAGGTTTGGCTGAAAGGCAGCTTGCGATTCTAGTATCAGAGGGGAAGATTGGAAAAAAAATATCATTGAGTTGCTATGCTGATCAAGATATTAAAGACATTTGTGAGAACATTAAAGTTACTTATGCAATACATATCGAATACTAATTTGGGGGTGGCCTTGTATAAAACGCAGAATGCACAGACCATAATTACACTTGTACCTTGCTCTTGGGATCTTCAGAGCCTGGGCTAACCAGCTTCAGATTTCATCCTGCCAGTAAAGGCTATGGTGTAATGTGTACTCTTCCCTCATCCCTGAATTTTAGCAATAAGATATTTTACTATGTGTGTCTCTGTGAGCAGAGTAAGAGGATAACTATATAGGCGAGTTTGTCGCTTGAACTCTAAATGTTCCCCCACCCCCAGATCAGTTTGTCTTGATCAATGGGAAAGTTTCTGTCTGAATAATGATTTGGACTTGATTAAAACAACCTGTACATAAAAATAGAAAATATATTAGGGGCACTTAGATGGTTCAGTCGGTTAAGTGTCCGATTTTGGCTCAGGTCATGATCTTGCAATCTGTGAGTTTGAGCCCCATGTCGGGCTCTGTGCTGACAGCTCAGAGACTGGAGCCTGCTTCGGATTCTGTGTCTCCCTCTCTCTGCCCCTTGTCTGCTCACACTCTTTCTCTCTCTCTCTCAAAATAATAAATAAACATTAAAAAATTTTTAAAAATAGAAAATACATTTAATTGGAATATATGTATACACACATGCATGAATATATATAAAATCACGAGTGTATGTATATATTTAATCACTCTCTTTTTTAATATACACATATATTCCATGTATGTATACATGATTTATTTAGAATTAAACTATACTTCTAAAATAAAAAATACAGAGTATTTAGCTACGAATCACACACAAAAATTAAAAATAAAACAACCTGTAAAATGTTGACTACTTACATAATGGTGAGTTGTTGGTTGGTCATAGAGTTATAAGTTCTTTTTTGTGTGTGTTCTTTTTGCTTAATTTTATTTTCTTATTTTTAAATAATATTTAGATATCGCCTTTATAATAAAAAAGAAACACTTGATTCCAAAAGAAGTAAGCAAACTTAACTTATACCAGTTGAATCTATGAGCCTCAAAAGTTAACAGAGAAATGAAAAGTACAATAGTCATTTTCTTAGTTGTTTGTTTTACATGATGACAAAGATATAGTTTGGGCATCAAGAAGTTCAGAACTTAATTTCTTATGTTAAATAGCATTTTTCTAAAATTCTGGGATAATTGTTGAAAGTTATGTAACTGTAATAAAAGTCACAACTCTTATGAAACAATATTCCTTTCATTGTTGTATT
This sequence comes from Panthera pardus, assembly GCF_024362965.1. Lineage (NCBI taxonomy): Eukaryota > Metazoa > Chordata > Mammalia > Carnivora > Felidae > Panthera > Panthera pardus. The sequence goes on along the minus strand of NW_026526732.1, from coordinate 46,358,496 downwards.
GGCACAACAGTGCTGAGATTTCTGTTTTGTGTGATCACACTCAAGAATCTGGAAGCTCTCCTATAGCTTTGCTGTCATGTCAAAACTATTTTCATATCAACAGAGCAATGAGTCAGTGAAATCACAAACAGAATACTCTTTTCTTAACACTTTCATGTACATCAGGATATTTTTTACCCTTAACAATTTTATGAGTCGTTTTCACAATGTTATATATGAATACATTTAGGATAAGCAGTAAACTAGGATTAATGTCTTGTGTGTGTGCGTGCGTGTGTGTGTGTGTGTGTGTGTGTGTGTGTGTTTAACATTCAATCCATGTTGGGGTAAGACTGTGGAAGATCCTTCTTAGGAAGGTAGGGGAATTTAACTTAACTCTGAAAATGATAGGAGATTATTAAATTTTTCTGAATAGGAGAATAACTTTGGAACTAACTTGAAAAAGATTGATCTGTGATGATGTATTCTATATATTAGAAGAGGAATCTTGGGGTAGAAACTAGTTTGGACTGTTTCAGCAACAGAGGTGTGGAGTCATGAGGGCCTAAACTGTGATGATGATAGCCGTGGTAGTAGAGAGGAAAGGACAGCTGAGAGCATTGCTCCAAAAGAACTGATTGCTCACTGTAAAATGGCGAAAACACCAGAATATAAACTCCTCGAGAGGAGACAACATGTCTGGATTTTATCATTGTATATTCCCCATGCATAGAATCATGCCTGTTACATGGTAGGCCCTTGGTAAATGTTAGCTGTGTAAATTAAAATAAAAACAAGTAAATGCAATAGAATGTAACAGGTGCAGTGATGGAGGCAGAAAATAAGGCCTGGTAGAAGGAGAGATGCTAGAATTGTGTCTGGTGGATTAGCTAGAGTGTTCCAGGAGGACAGGGCAGAAAGGACACCAAGGCCAAGAGGAGAGGCAGTTTCTGAGGCATGGAGCAGCATGGTGTGTGTACAATCACCAGAAAGTGGCCATTTCTCAAGGGTAACATACAAGGTAGGAAGGGGCAGCAGTTGATACTGGACTTGGAGAGCCTGGGCGTCAGGATAAGGAGTTTTGACTTACTGCAGGTTTTAAGACAACCAAGTAACATAAAGAGGTTTTTATTCTAGAAATACATCAAGTGGAAGCGAGCAGAAGGCTTAGGGAGACCTTCTCTACGTTTGAAATAAAATGAGAGACCAGGGTCAAATTAGGAAGCTATCGTAACCATCTATGAAAGAGATGGTAAGGGGCCTAGATTAAGAAAATAATAACAGGAATAGAGATCTTGGCAAAGTTCTGAAAAAATTCAGGAGTTAGAAGATAACAGGTAATGAATTAAAGGTGTAGAAGGGTGAAGCAGATGGTAGAGTCGAAGATGAATAGGATGAACCTCAGGGTTCCAGTGAGTCCACATGTGGGACGACATGCTGAGAAATGGAAAAAAGGAGGAGGAGCCAGGAGAAGGAAATGATGCATTGTCCTTGATAAGCCAAAATACAAGGGACAGTAGGGGGGCTGGTTAGAGTGACCTGGACCAGAGATGTGGTTTGGGGAGTTATCTAGGGCAAAGTTAATATATGAAGATGGATGATATTGTAGTGAGGGAGTATGATTTAGACTGAGGGTGGAACTCTGGTGAATACCCACATTCAAGGGCCACGTGGAGGAAGACACATGGTCAGGATGCCAGAATAGAACCAAAAGAGTCTTTGCATCAGATTGAAGAGTCTTGCATAATTGAAAGCTTTAGAAAATCATGTAGGGAATGAAGAAGGAGAATTTCAAGGAGGAGGAATTATACCACAAATGCCAATCAGATTCAAGGGAGGTGAAAGCTTAAAAATGACCATTGAATCTGACAGATAAAAATTCACAGGCAACTTTCTCTGAACTATTTTGGCAGAGTGGTGAAACTAGAAGCCAGATATCAGTAGGTTCAGTGGGTCAAAAGTCAATAAGGACACTGTTCCTTAACATTCAGTTGTGAAGAGGAGGGGGAAATAGGGTCGTAGTTAAAGAGAATGTCAAGATTGGAGACAATGCTATTTTGTATGTTGATCTGTTTTACAAGGATGGGCAGCATCGTGAACATGGCATTCAAATCCTCATCACCGGCCCTGACCTATCCCCTGAGCTCAGAGTCTTAGATCCATATGAATGCTTGATATATCTTGAAATTACTCTAAACCAGTCTTTTTCCTGCACTGCACATTTCCTTCAATAAACCAAACTAGAAGCTTATACTTCATCCCTCACCAACTATTTCAGGTAAATTACCACTTCTTATATAGCAGAATACATATTCATATTCTTTATTCCCTGATGTAGATCTTAATCCTATCCCAATTAGACTCCATCCTCTACCCTATATTAAAGTGATCTTCCTAAAATGGGACTTTGAACCTGTCATCTTTCTGCCAGATGCTTTTATGACTTTCTTACCACAAAATAAAGACCTAAGTTCCTTATAAAAGAACTCCACAGATGCCTGGATGGCTCAGTCGGTTAAGTATCTGACTCTTGATTTCGGTTCAGGTCATGAACTCATGGTTCATGACATCAAGCCCCTCATTGGGCTCCACACGGACAGTGTGGAGCCTGCTTCAGATTCTGTCTCTCTTCTCTTTCTCTGTCCCTCTTCTCTCTCTCTCTCTCTTTAAAAATAAATAAATAAACTTAAAAAAATAACTCCAGTCTATGGTATTCATTCATGATGTAATCTCTACATGCAAAAGAAGACTCCTCTCTAGTAATACCAAATGACTGTACTCCCCCTAGCATACCTTCCTGACACACTTCCTGCTGCTGCTCCTTGCTTTCCCCCTTTTTCTAGAACAGCTTTCTGACTTTCTTTGATTAGCTCTTACTCATCTTTCAAGGCTCCCTCTAAACATCATATCCCACATTTAGCTTTCTTCGAAGCTCTCTCATCGTCCCCCAGGGTGGCTAAGTACCCCCTTCACTATCCTGTCACAGTGCCATCTGCACAGGACAATCATAGAAATCCCCACACTCAAATGATGATATCTGTATGTGACTGTCTTCCTGGATTTTGAACTCCTTGAGGTCAGAAATGATGCTTTGATCCTCCTTGTACTTTTGTATTTAGCATGTCACCTGGCTCATGGTAACTGCTCAAATGCTTGTTCAACTGAACTGAGCCCTGGAGGTGGGAAGATAAAGATACTTAGGGCAGAAGGAGGACCCATATGAAAAGGTCTGAGACGAGGAGATAGAGGACACAATGAGCATGATATATGATGGGCTAATTTCAAATAGAAAAGAGACCTTTAACTATGTGTCTAAGAAGAAGGAGATAAAGATGGAGACAGATGGAGGTGATAAGGAATGAAGGCATTTCCAGGCAGAGGGTACTATTTTCTTTGTTAAAGAAGTGGTTGGACAGAGGGAGTGTTCAACCAAAAATTGGTGAACACGGTGGCAGTGAAGAAACACATAGAATATATTTGTTGGGAAACAAATGCACATTTTAAACACAGAGACCCTGGAGACATTTTATTCCAGAACATGCCATTTCTTAAGGACTCCTTCATATACTTGAAATTCTTTTTCGAGGCAAAGTTTTAGACATACTTGCAGCGTTTTCTCTGCGTATGTGTGCAAATGCCTGTGCCTGAATATCCCTGCTTTCATGCCAGGCTGCAGGCCTGCCACCGGAGCTGGGATTGGTCGCTGTGATGTTGCTGCTAGAGGAGTCCAGGGAAACATGACTCATGGCAAGGCTGCTTGCGCTGTGGGAAGAGTAACTGTAAATCATCTTGAGAAAGGCAGATTTTGTGTTAGTCTCCTGCTTATAAAGAATAACATAGCATTTGGGGAAGAATGTGCAACACAGGATCCCATAGTTCGATATTAAAATAACGATAATCTCCACAGCTGGTAAATATTTACCAAATGTGGTAGCATAGACGGGGACGAATGTGATCCAAGCTATGAAATAAATGAGCATGCCAAATGTTATGAATTTGGCCTCATTGTAATTCTCAGGTAGTTTCCTGCCTTTGAAGGCAAATACGAAGCAAATGAAGGCCAGGATGGCAATATAGCCCAGCATGATGCCAAATGCAAGGATGGATCCCTCCTCACATTCCAGGATAATGACTCTGGGCAAGGAGACATTCTCTTCCACAGCAGGTGCTGCAAAGATCAGCCAGATTGTGCAAATGGCAACCTGGATACCTGTGCAAGTGAAGATGATGGGGATCGGTTTATAGAGGCACTTCAGGAAGTTCTGCAACTTGGGGTCGAAGCTGAAGGCTAGCAGAATTTTCAGGGACTTCACCAAAATGCAGGAGATGCAGAGAGTGAAGCTCACACCAAAAAACGTCTGCCTGGTTTTACATGTGAAGTCTTGTGGTTCTCCAATGAAAAAGCCCGTGCTGGCAAAGTTGAGGAAATGACAGAGAAGGATCACATAGCAGACCAGCAATCCCCCGGACGATTTCACAACAGGCGTGTTCAGGTTTCTTGTAAATATTATGCCAATGGCCAGAACAAACATGATTCCTAGTAGGGAGAGGGCCAGGAGCAGTATGGCCAAGGAGTCATTCCAACTGAGATACTCCACTTCCTTTTCAAAGCATGCTGTGCTCCTTACCGGGGCCCACTGAGTTTTGTTGTTACATAAAAGGCAGTGATCCATATCTAAAAGACAGAGATTCAGTTACATTGCAAACATTTAAGCCAGGTGATTGATTGTCCACAATGATGCTACAAATGAGACTCCTTCTTAGTAATAGTGAGGACGAGAAAAGGATATAGATAATTGTCACATTGGTTACTTATTAAAATAAAGCATGCACAGAACCCAAAAGAAGTTGAGAGAAAGTGTGAGGGTGAGGGAAGAGAAAGCAAAAAGCCCAGCTGGGCTGTGAGTCTTAAGGGAATCCATATACTCAAGATAGATGCCAGCCTCTTATGAACTTGCTATTATAGGTGGCAGTTCAGGGACTCTGTTAAGAAGGGCTTTGAAATATGGGTGCCTGGGTGGCTCGGTTGGTTAAGCATCCAACTTTGGTTTCAGCTCAGATAATGATCTCAGGGTTCATGAGATTCAAGCCCCACGCCAGTCTCTGAGCTGACAGCACATAGCCTGCTTGGGATTCTCTCTCCCTCTGCCCCTCCCCCTCTCAAAAATAAATTAATAAACTTAAAAAAAAAGAAGGGCTTTGGAATCAAATGTATCTCAAGTCCCTTTCTCTATCACTTATAATTCCCTTAATCTTGACTAAGTGAATTGAACTTTCTGAGTCTATTTTCAAATCTTTAAAAAAGCAAAAAAAAAAAAAAAAAAAAAAAAAAAAAGGGCTCTGCCTCACTGGGGTGCTGCATTCAATGCCCAGAATAAATGTAAACTTCTTTGTGTGGAGTGTTACACATAGTAGACACTAAATGTAGTGAGAAATGCTATTATAAATAAGGCTGCAGTTCTTTTAAAAGCAGAGAAAATATGGCTGAGTCACCCTAAAAGCTCTCTAAAAGTGAGATAACAGGATTGTAACCACTTCAGTTGATGAAAAATTAAAGTTTATTTTTTTTCTCTAGGAAGTCAGTAAACTTGTCAGTAAACATGTCAGTAAACTCACATGTGCAGTGATAAGCTTAAAACTGATTTTGGCTTATTCTGATGGCAGAGAAGGAAGAGTTGATATCAGAGTGGAGTCCCTGGGAGTGTGATTGCATTTGCTCTCCATTTTCACCCCTTAAAGGTGGGGTCCCCCGTATTGCCAAAAGGCACTCCCTGGGCATCCATCTGAGAACACTCCACAGTGCCCATTCATTTTTATATAGGGCCTGCGTTCCCTTCTTCATTAACCTCAAAGTCAGGTTGTGTTTCTGTTTATGAACTTCATTACCTCTCCAGCCTCTTCCTCTTTCCAAACCCTGTTTCCCTACAAGAGCGGTTCTTCTCTGTCCTCCCCTAACTGCCACTGCTACCATGTGCCATTTTCTTCGCTTGTTTGGCAAACGTTTAATGGCCTTGTCTACGTACGAGAGCTGTGTGCTGGAGACAGAGAGAAAGACAGGAGATGATGTCTTTTCATATCACCCTAAATCCTTGCTTTTCCTCCAAAGGAAAAGCAGTCTTCAACACTTATTCTTGCCTTGGTTATCAAAAGAGAGCCCAAATTGTATTTTGAAAACTCTTGTGTGTCTTTATGGGAAATAAATGCGACACACTCTTCCAGCGTTTTTATTTATCCCACTCGGCAGACAGTTGGTAGACATTGCCTGGAAAATCTCTCTCCCCCACAATTACCTAATTGTTTACACAGCAGAGCCCATCTCAGGTTAGGAGAAGCGGCATTTTTGTGAGATAGCCACAGAACAAGACTATTGGAACGTTTATATTGCGATACTTCTCCCCTCGGAGGCAGTGAGAAAAAAGAGTAAGCATCTGAGAGCTGCTCCAGTTCTCAGGTTCACAACTTTTATAGATGAGTAGGGATGCAACAATAAACAAGGGAATACGATGCTTTTAAAGTATGGATTTTGAAGTCAAAATTTGACTCCAGGGAAACTGCTGATTGCTCCTTTTAAGACCCTGAGGCTGCTGACCTTGTTCTTTACTTTGTATATTTTGCACTGATCTTGTGAAATTGTTAAAGACAGGTTAGGCAAATAATCAGTTAGTAGCAGCTCATCTTTGTTAATAGTTTATCCCCTTGTCTCACAGAAGGCTTTTTTTTTTTTTTTTTTAGGCTTTACTGTTTGCTGCGTTTTGGTAGGAATAATGAGATCTCCAGGGTATGCACACCTCTGGGTTTTTATCATGCTCAGTTTAGCTAATTCAACACTTATTTAATTATAGTTATTGTGCCCCAGTTACAAGACCAGCATGTCCATGTGGGGGATACACGGACAAAGATTGGTGGAGAAATCACGTTGTTTTGAAAGATGCAGGAGAGGAAGTCTACTTGAGCAGATGACATCTTCCCTTGGAAGTGAAGTTACTTTTATGTCTCTATTAGGTATTGGTTGTGCATCTGCTGATGTAATAGAGCAAATTCCAAGATAAAATGAAATTTTACTGGAATTTAATCTAGCAAGAGCATGAGATGCTTTTTTTTTTAAAATGAAAATGTAAGCCAAAATAGGATTCATGTAAAAAAAATAGTCAGCCTAGGAGAAATGTTTCTGGTGATTCACTGTACATGGTGTAGTGACTATAATTACCTGTCTGGTTACTGTAGTGATTTTCAGGACAGTTCACACATTCATAGCAGCAGATATGTTGACTTCTTGTAGTTTTCTTCATTTGCCCAGGACTGCACTCCTTGGAGCATTTAGACTGAATTTTCTGCAAAGTGAAAGAAGTTTCAAATATATTTTTAAAAGATTTATTTTCCTAACTAACCTTGATTGATTTAAAGATACATTTACTAACTAGTATTTTGGTCTCTCCCTCTCTTGTTTTTAAAAAGCACAATAGAATTGTTTTGTCACCTGGAGGCATGTGAACAAGTTTAAAAAGCAGAAGATACTTCAGATAGTGAAGCTGCCTTAGGAAGAAGTACTTTTGTCACATTAATAACTTCTGAAAGCAAATAAGGGAAATTAGCTCTTTCAGAAAGTCCCTAGCAGAGGAACAAATGTGTAATGATGGAACTAAAGAAGGAAGTCATGGCCTGGAAATTTCCAGTCTTGTGTTGTATAAAGAGTTCAACTATATATGAAAAATAGTAACTTAATGGACACTTTTATATTCTTTAGAGGAAGGTTATTAATCATGCTGTCCAAGGACTTTGTCCAGTCTAAGCTTAAAAACAAAAGAGTGGAAATTTTGAACTTAAAGCTATTAAAGTATTAGTGAAAAAGGTAACCCTAGATATATAAATAATATTTTAGGTTATAATTAGGCATGTCACAATGTAAATCATATGTAGCATTCTAATTTTACGGAGCGCTCAGTTTCCAATTTAACTAATAATTCTTTGTACTTCAGCTATGCTTTTTTTTTTCCATTCACAGTCCCTTCCTCACGCATAACTTGTGAAGTAAATCTGTTACTGTCTTACCTTTTGAGATACCAAAGCATAATGGGTAAATGAAGCTTTCTCTAGATTCTCTTAATAGCTATTCCTGAGCCAGGAACACAATCCAATGACTAAGCTAACTGGTCTTTTCTCTGGGAGATGAAAATGATCTGGCTGGGAAAGAAAAAGTAACCAAGATTCAGTACCCCTGAGTCCACAATGGTGGTTTTCTTCTTCTCAACAGTTATTCCTGATCTGGGTTGTCAGTAGGCAGGACATCATTGGGGGGTAAAAGAGAAATACTTTCTTCCCTTATCATAAGATACAACAAAGACATTCTAAAGTCTGGTATTAATAACTTTGGGATAGCAAAAGATTTGGGATTATCTGATGTTTTGGACTTGAGCTAGGAGAAAGGAAGGTACATATGGAAGAGCAATAAATCTTGTGGGGTTGGAAGAAGAGGCAAGGGGGAGGGGAAGGTAGTAGGAGATGAGGTCAGGTAGGTCCTGGTGGCAGGTCATGTAAGGTTTTTAAAGACATTGGCTTTTACCCTAAAAGAAACAGGATGTATGGGAGTGTTTTGAGTAGAGTATTATAGTTTATAGGATTACTCTGTCTGCTGCTTTAAGAATAGACCACAGTGAGTAAGAGTGGAAACAGAGAGCAGTTAGAAGACTACTGTCTTATTCTGGGTGACAGGTGATTGTAGCTTGGACTGGAGTAGTAGCAGTGGAGTAGAGAACAAAAGGTGGTAAGATTCTAGGCCCATTTTGAAAGTGAAACTTAGATTGGATATGAAGCATGACAAGGATTCCACCAGGTTTTTCCACGAACAACTAAAAGGAAATTGCCATTTATTGAGATGAGGGTAGGTTTGGAAGCTCAGTTTTGGAGGTAATCAGTCAAGATGACTATTAGACTCCAAGGTAGAGATGTCAGTTGCACAGTTGTATATTTATGAGGATTGAACTTCAGAAGATAAAAAGCTGGGAGTCATCTGCCTTCTCTATTAATGAATGACATTATTTAAATCATGAGCCTGGATGAGATCACTAAGGCAAAGTGTAGACCCAGGAAAGGAGCAGTTCTGAGCTCTGGGTAAGCCAATATTTATAGGCAGCTGGAATGATAAGGAGCCAGCAAAGGAGACTAAGAAATAGTGGCCAGAGACAGAGGAAGAAAATCAAGGGACTGTGGTGTTGTGGGAACAATAAAGAGCATTTTACAGAGAGGAGAATAATTAATTACTAATAATTAGTGAGATGATTTTTGGATTTGTTAACATTGGTGAACTAGATAGAAAGAATTTTGATGGATTGGAAAGAGTTCAAAAGAATTATGGGAAGAGAGAAATTGGGGCCAGTGAATGTATTTAAATTTCTCAAGGAGTTTTGATGTCAAGAGAAATAGAGGAATGGGCAGTACATAAAAGGAGAAGTGGAGGATCAATGGAGTTTCGTTCTTTTTTTGGAACATGGAAGGAATAACAGCATATTTATATCACTATGTAGATAATGGAGAAGAGAAAATACTTGAGGATGTGGGAGAGAGTGGAGAATTGCCAGAGCAGTATCACAGAGTAAGTGGTAAAGAGTTGGGATCCAGAGATCAAGGGAGGAGCTGACCTTGGCCAGGAGCAGACAGCCCATCCATAGTGCTGGATAGAAGACAGATGTGGTGGCAGGGGAACACTGCTGTTCTCTTTTGAGTGTTTCACTTTTGTTAGTGACATAGAAAGAAAAGTCACCTAAAAGTGAAGATGGGGAAGATGTGTTGGATCAGAAAAGGGAATAAAAATTATGAAATAGCTATCTAGGAAGGTAGGTGAGGTAATGGACTAAGTAAGGTAATAGTCTGATTGCCCAACAGCGCTAAGGGCCCACTGGAAGTTAGAGATCATGACTTTGAAGTGAGAACAGTCAACAAGGTGCTTTTGGCTTTGTTTTTGTTTTGCCAAGTTCAAGTTCAGCTACATGGGGGCTCTACTGATTAGGCAAAGAGTTGAGTTTAACCAGGATTATGTTCTAGTCAAATGAGTATGATAAAGAGAGCATGTACAAGGGGTGACACACAAGTTGACCATAGCATTTAAGGAGGGAAGATGGGGACAGTAAACAGGCAGTAGGATCACTGGAGGTCCTGGTGGGGTCAAGGACTTTTGCAATTGAGGTACTAATTTGATTTGAATGCTATAAGCAGCCTACCGCAAAATTACCTTAAGATTTCTGAACTCATTTTTTGTTTCTTGGTCTGTGATGACGAAGACATCATTCTTCAGATCATATTGTGCTATCTTGGTGATAGTCAGGTGACCATCAATCTCCTTCCAGAGCACAACATCATATCCAGTATTCATATCCCCATGAGCATCAAAATGAAATGAATTTCCTTCATCAGTGAATGTCACATTTTTTAGTGCATCAAGTAACTATAAAATAGAAAATAGAAACAAACATGAATAGAAATATGCATCCATTATATCCCAATTATAACACTGCCTTATATGGAATATCACTTAAAAGTAGAAAAAGGACATTCTGGATCAGTGAGTATGGTAACTAGTTGAGAAGGTTCTTAACTATCTGGCAACAATTTGACAATTCTAGCCTTATTTCTGCCAAAGTCTTGTTCTGTGAATCTGAGAAAGCAAGTTAATGTTTATGGAGAGTAGCTTCTCTAGCTTATAAAATTGGAATATGAGGATCTTCATTTTTTCACATTGCACAATTTCAGGATAGGTCCTCTGGGGCAGTTGCCTGGGCTCTAATACAGGTTCTATATCTCATTAGTGATGTGGTCTTGACACTTCAATTTCTCTCTAGGTCCAGGTTCCCCATCTGTATACCTTATAGGGTTATTGTAAGGATTATATGTAATTAAGCATATAAGGAGTTTATCCCAGTATTAGGGACAGATTAAGATTAGTAAAGGGTATATTAATATCTGTTAACACTATTAGCTAATAAGGACATTGTGCAAATAAATAAAAATATTTTGAGTCTATTAATTATGTCACCTGACGTTCATATATTACTTGATAATTCTCAGAAGTGTGATATCCTTCTTCTCCATAACAACTCAATGAAACAACTGAACAGAGATCATCTTGCTCCTTTCTTAGGTGAGCACCATCAGAAAAGGGGTAAGTGGACTTAATCTGAGGACACACATTTTGACTTTCAGGTCTTTCCATTGCACCTAACAATATTTTAATTCAAGTCCTCCATATTGTATTTTCCATCTGACTCAAAAACAGTTATCGATATGTCATCTGGAGCTACCGGAGGCAGGAAAATTCATTCTTTCCTTCTAGTCACAGTTGGATCCTTGGCCAAGCCTGAGTGGGTAATCCAAACCAGTAGGTGTTATGCTCACCATCCGCAAAATGAAGGCTAAGGGGACAGACATACAAACATGGGACAGTCCAGTGACAACAGCACCCTGTTCTCAGGACATCTCCCACCAGAGAGGTTTAGCTCGGGGTTATAAGGTACTGCCAGTACCTGCCTTCTAAATACATCCTTTGTTACTCATTTGGTTGGAGGTACGGATATTATTATCTTCAGAGGTTTTCAAATCTGTTTCAGTGATTGAGTATAAAGTGACCTTTCCAATGTAATTCACAAAATGATTTTTTTTTTTAATTTCAGAGGAAAGAAATGCAATGAAAAATTACTTGTCTTGTTACCGAGTTCGTACATGAGAACTTGTATGTAAAACAGCTAGGACAGGAAATGTTTTACTGACAAATGAGGCAGCTGTATTGAGATTGTGCTGCAGAGGAAGATCGCTCTTCTGGGAGAGAGAAAAACACTGCTCCGCCATTAACTTGATATATAATCACGGCTAAGTAAATACCCTTTCTGGACACACTGGGCCTACTCATCTAAGTCTATGATGTTATGTGGCTCTTGTTGAGTGCAAAATCTGGAATGAGGCAGAAATTATTCTATTCGAATAGAATTATTCTTCTATTCCTTATCAGTTCATCTTTTATGAATGTTTCTTTCCTTCAATTTTTGTTTTGGTCAATAGACTATAAGAAAATCAAGCTATATTTTAAGGTAAATATATTAGTCACGATAGGCAGGTCAGTGACCAAATGTCACGTTAGTAAAATATCTGAGTATGTGTATTAATTTTATTATATGTTTCCACAGATTTCTTAGTTCTCTTAATGAATGTAAAATAGTATTACTTTAAAGAAACAGGATATCAGGGGCACCTGGGTGGCTCAGTCAACTAAGCATCTGCCTCTTGGTTTCGGCTCAGGTCATGATCTCACAGTTCGTGAGTTCCAGCCCCGTACTGGGCTCTGAGCTGACAGTGCAGAGCCTGCTTAGGATTCTCTCTCTTCCTCTCTCTCTGCCCCTCCTCCACTCTCTCTGTGTCTCAAAATAAATAGACTTAAAGGAGCAGGATATCAGATTTAACATGGTGGAATTAACCAACAAAAGCTTTTTCTAGCAATTGCCTGGAAGAAAAAATATGAAGGGAACAAAAATAAAAGAGGAAGTAAGGACCCACTGTCAGTGTTTCCACCTCCACCTGTGTGTTGATTTTTTTTTTCTGTTCTCTCCTTAAGCAATACACACATAAACCCCAGTAACTCGGTTCTTTAGGAAGCATATCCTTTTCCTCTTTTGAGTTTGAACTATAATTTCTACTTGTTTTTTCCTGCACTTAATTAGGTTTTCTGGCACATATACATTCTGTAAATAGCGATAACGGTGTATGAAGTACCTAAGCCAACATAACTATGCTTGTTCTCACAAGAGAGAGGGTGGAGGCAAACAAAACAGTGCATTTGTTACCTGTTAATTAAAACACAACGTTTGCTCTGGATTAAGGTAAGTTTTGAACATTAGTGCTCTGGTTACTAAGCTCTTAAAGGCTTTTTCCAGCACTTATTTATTTTCCATGGAGACTCTGAAAGTCACTATAAATTGACACCATTAAACAGTAAGATTTGTGTTTCCATGATTATATAACTCACCCTGTGTATGGCAATGACCTGTTTTTGAGAACACAAAGCCAGGGGGCCACACCAACTAAGCTGTTGTTGGTAATGCTGTTTTCCATTTCCCTGACTGGTGCAGTGTCCACATCTTCCTAAGAAAGCTGTGCTTGTGGCTGAATTAGACAGAGCAGAGGAAGCAGCCTTGCATTTCTGTCTGGTGCCCAACCCATGTCTTTTTCTTCTGTGAAATTTTCTGTACCGTAGTGGAAAGCACCCTGGACTAAGGCTGGGATAGTCTCACTGCTAACCGTGTGGGGGACCGTGGGCCAGACCCTCATTGTGGAGGCCCCGTCCGTCTCTAAACTGCCACAAGTCTCCATCACTGGTAACATTTCCTCTTGCCACTTTAAGATGGAGTGTAAGAGGGGCGCCTGGGTGGCTCAGTCGGTTGAGCGTCCGACTTCGGCTCAGGTCATGATCTCGCGGTCCGTGAGTTCGAGCCCCGTGTCGGGCTCTGTGCTGACACTCAGAGCCTGGAGCCTGCTTCAGATTCTGAGTCTCCCTCTCTCTCTGACCTTCCCCCATTCATGCTCTGTCTCTTTCTGTCTCAAAAATGAATAAACGTTAAAAAAAATTTTTAAAAAAAGATGGAGTGTAAGAAACACAAACCTGTGGACCTACCAGAATATTATAGAGGTTAGAGATCATATATGTCAATGCCTGGTATAGTCGCCCTCAAAAATTGTTAGTTATTGTTTTCCTTATCACTTCAAAATCACTCTCTTCTCAGCACACATTTCTTCCGTTGCTACACTTGAATGTCTCATAAGTTCTTCGAATTCAACATCTCCAAAACAGAATGCTTAATACTTCTCCTCCCCACCAAACCTCTACTTTTTTATGTTTCCTTCTCAACAAAGTCATCAAATGTCCAAATGTGGAATCACTTGCAGCATCTTTGCTTCTCTTTGCATCTTTTACACCCAGTCTATCTACAGATGCTCTTCATTCTTCCTCTTACACAACCATGTATGCATCTCCATCCTCACTGTCACACACAGTGCTTGTAGTACTTATACCTGGAGTATAAGCCATCCTTATTTCGTGACTGGATTACCAAATTGATCCTTCTGCCTCTAGGCTTGTGTCCCTCTGAGCAGTGCACACCACAGTGGAAATGAAATGCTACTTCTGCAGTGAAAAGCAGATCAGAACACTGTCCTGTCTCAAAATAGATTTAATTGGCTCGCTTTGCTCTATCAAGTCCAAACCTTTAAACATAGTTTGCGGCCTTTCTATTGAAACGATGGTCCCTGGACTAGCAGTATCAACATCACCTGAGAGACTGTTAGAAGTGCAGACTCTCAGGTATCCCCCCACAGAATTAGCAGATACATGATATGAGATTCCCAGGCCATTCAACTGCAAATCAAAATTTGAGATGCTCTGATTCATTAGACCCTGATGTTGGATCCTTCCTCTACTTTCATTCACCTGTAGTTTCCACAAGAAACTCCAATTCTGTGACACTATTTACTTACCCCTGAAGATGCCATACTTACCCTCCCTTCTCAGATCTTGCTGGAGTATTTGTGTCCTAACTCCTACCCTTCCATCATATTCTCCAGAGATGTATGGTCTTTGGAGAATGTTTTTTGAATTGCTAATACTGGATTGGTTGCCTCAGTTAAGTGCTTCGCTGCCATTTTGTGCCCCTATGAAACATAGTAATGCATCATTCTGCATTGTAATCAACTCCTTAATTGGTTGGTTGTACACACCAGTGGACAGATGACTCCTTCAGGAAGAGAATTGTCTTGTTTTCCCTAATATTTTCAACACTCAACGTTGGACTGGAGCATTGAGATGTCCAATAAATGTTTGCTAAATATATGTACACATGGGAAGTTTGACTATAAGTCTGTCATCTCACATGCATCACTTACTACTTTCTATATCATCATAAGTAAAGGAAAACAAACAAACAAAAAACCAAAATCACTGTTTACAACAAGGAGGTGGTATCCTCATGCACATCTGAGAAACATCAAAACTGTATTGAAGTAAAACAATCCTGGCTGTGCTTTTCCCGAATACTTCTCATAGGTGTCTCCAAATGTGGAGCCAAAGTAAGAACTATCCCCAAATATTGGGAAAAACTCCTTTAAAGTTATTTGAATATAAAATTATCTAGAAAGTAATATTTAGATATTAGTGAATCTTACCAAGGGACAAAATAATCTTTAGGAATGTGTCTTTGATTAGTGACCCTAGATATTGCTGATCTTTTAAATTTGAAGTCTATGGAGATTTCTTCATAAAAATTATTTGCATTGTTTGTCCTACTGAATCTGGCACAGATGTGGTTCACTCACGTTGTGATCAAAAGAGCAAGTCACTCACATGTTCTTCCTTTCCAGTCTATTTCCTGTTTGGTTTCTAGGTAACCAGGCTCCCAGAGGGAATAAAGAATAACCCCAGGCTCCTACTGTTTAAACAAAACATTTTAGAAGACTCTGCTTAGATTATACTTTCCCAAGTCTTTTCCTCAGAATGTTTGAGATTCATTCCTGATTTAAAATACTTTCCCAGATCTTTAGTGGATAAATAGTCCTTGCTATTTTTATCTATCCTTCCTTAGAGGCTCCTTATGTCTCCTCCCCTTTATCCTGCCTCTAGGATTGTCTAATTTCTATTACTCTTTCTCAACCTCTCATTCTTAAAATTTCATGTAGTGGTTTCATTATTGTGGTCAACTTCATTTGTAGTTTTTATCAATCCCTGATTTAAGTTTTATATTACAAAGAGTATGCTTTCAAACAGACATCTTAAAATAGCTAGACATATATATATATATATATATATATATATAATTTTTATTTTTTAGATAGTTTTAACTTAAAAAATCGTAATCTCGGGGCGCCTGGGTGGCTCAGTCGGTTAAGCGTCTGACTTCGGCTCAGGTTGTGATCTCGCGGTCCGTGACTTCGAGCCCCGCGTCAGGCTCTGTGCTGACAGCTCAGAACCTGGAGCCTGCTTCTGATTCTGTGTCTCCCTCGCTCTCTGACCCTCCCCCCATTCATGCTCTGTCTCTCTCTGTCTCAAAAATAAACGTTAAAAAAAATTAAAAACAAAAAGGCCAAAACAAAACAAAAATCCTAATCTCTAGTCTTACCTCCTTATTAGTTTTTTTGCCTTGCATTTACAAGATCAAAACTAGTTTTAAAATGAGAAATTTAAAATACCCTATACCATCACATGATCCACCTAAATGTAAGCGGATGACCTTAGACCTTGGAGCTTGTGTTTGGGACTGTTAAAAGTAAAAATGACAAAAGTAGAAATAGTCTGCCCTGCATACTCACGTATATGGTAACACTTGAGTCTTACTTCCTTTCACCTTCTTTTCCCTTACACATTTATAATAAATATATTTTCGGGACATGATTCTGCACCAAAACAGACAAGTTTGGCTTTGAGTACACAGTATTGAGAAATCTGTTTTTAATGAGTAAAATTTATCATCATATAAGGCAACAATTGCTTTCAAATGTCTTGTTTATCAGCATTTAAAAAGCACAATGGAAAATTTTTACTAAAAAGAGCCACATTAAGCTTTAATTTGAGTTTCTACAAACTAATCAAAGAGAAGAAATGAAAAGACGCCTTTTACCGACAATTAGTGGTTCATTTCAACCGGAGATATCATAGGAATTGTTATGATTTATCTAACAATGTTCATTTGAAAAGACTGGAGTCCTAAGGAGGCTGTTCTAAGTAAAAGTCATAACTGGAGGCTTTAAACCAACAAAAACCAACTATAAACCAACAAAATCCTATGGAAAACAGAGGGCATGGAGGCAGAAGATCCAGACAAGAGTAATATTTCTAGTGCTTCTAGCTTTAGTTTTTCGACTGATAATTTTTAGTGATAATAAAAATGACCGTTAAACATGCCTGGTCTTGTGTTTGTCAAGAACACTAAAAGAGAGAATTCATATGAAGCACTGAAAAACTACAAGATCAGATACAAATCCATATACTCACAAAAAATAATACTACCAACTGGATCTT
The DNA here is from genome assembly GCF_024362965.1 of Panthera pardus. Classification (NCBI taxonomy): domain Eukaryota; kingdom Metazoa; phylum Chordata; class Mammalia; order Carnivora; family Felidae; genus Panthera; species Panthera pardus. The sequence continues at coordinate 46,341,473 of NW_026526732.1, read as the reverse complement.
CTTGGAAAATAAAAGAGCACTACTTTAGTGGGTCAGAGTAGTAAAGGTAAAATAACAACTCTATTATCCTCAAGAACAAAGAGCTAATGAGAGAAATGCATGTTATTTGAACACTTAATGTATCTACCTTCAAAAGGAATACGATTAAGACAGTTAATATAAATACTTGAAAATTAAAGCAAGGAAAGGAAGGATGGTAGGGGAATTTTCTTGAATGTATGAGTTAGTACCTCCCATGGTTGAAAGGCGTTGGGGTTCTGACAGTCGCGAGCTTGGCAGAGATCCCGAATGGCATAACCAAGAGAAAGTACTGCAAGCTGGATACTGTGAACAAGGCCTGGCTCAGTATAATCCCACAGGAAATCATTTCTCAGGGAGAAGTTCCTTTCTAAATCCTTGTCAACCTTGTAGGCCAAAGTCCCCTGAGAATGGTTGGAAATGCACTGACTCAAATCACTGTCCTTGACATATGCACAAGCAGACAAGAGTGTGGCATATTCATTTAAGACCTTGTTATTATCACTGGGAAATATATGCAGATTTTGAAGAAAGGAATGGAAGGAAGACATATTCCCTCTTCTAAAGGTAAACCCTACAACTTTGCCAATCCTTTTAACATTAGGAATGGTTGTAATCTTGGTGGCCGTTGACCAGTTGTCACTGGCAATCCATATCTTATTTATATTCCTTTCTAGAGCTTTACTGAAGAGATTGAAAACATGGAATTGCCTCAGGAATACCACAATGACATTAACCTGGGCTTCTGCTATGATTTTCTCAAGTGTCTCATTGATCCTGACTTCGATGGTATTATCTGAGAGGAAGGCTGGGAGAACTTCTTTGAAAGCTATGCACACATTATTTGCTGTGGTCTGAACTGCAAAAGTGTTGAGGGCCATTTGTCCATAGTCATCATCTGTGGCTATGATGCCAATCCAGTTCCATCCAGACTTCTCAATCAGGTGGGCCATTGCTTTAGTTTGATAGAAGTCACTGGGCACAGTCCGTAAAAATGAAGGAAAGCGAATTTTGTCACTTAGGATTTCTGCAGTTGATTCATAACTCACCTGGAAATTGACAGAATCTTTTAGTTATGGTGCTGATGAACTCCAGCTGGATGTTCATACTGGGTGTTCCCCTCTCATTTCTGTGAATTTCTGTAATCTTTTCCTAAATTCTCTGGTCTTTTATATTCTTCCCCTTCAATGAACTTCTGCTTTAGAAACAGTGTAAATCATGACATTTAGTAATTGTGTGCCAACTCTTTAGAGTCATCGCTCTTCAGTCATTTCTATTGTGTATAGTACAAGCTCTCTGAAGGTTCAGGCTCTATCTTATGCTTCCATCTACACTTCTATATCCATCTATATCTATCTTATATCTCGGGCCAAGGCCAATAGTGGATATTATTTAAATACTTAGAGATAAATATAGGAAAAATGCAGCTAGTCAAATAAACAGAATGCATTTTTAGGACACCCGGTATGTTCAACATTTTGTCTAATTGACAACTTCGGTGATTTTTATTCTAGGTGAAATAAGTCAACCAGCCAAATAATCATCTAGTCTAAGGGCCAGCACACTTTTTTCTGCAAAGGACCAGGTATAAAGTATTTTAAGCTTCGTTGATCACATATGGTCTCTGTCATATCTTTTTTTGTTACAACCTTTCAAAAAATTGTAAACACCCTTCTTGATAGCTCAAGAGCCACATTTGATCTACATGCTATAGTTTTCTGACCTCTGGTCTACTCAAATAGCATTTTGAGATACCTACCTAATGTGTACAGAGTTTTGCTTGATTTACAGTTCTGGTGATTTTATTCTAGGGAGAATTACTACCTTCCACAGCTGCAAATGCACTGTGTCACTTGCTGAGTCTTTTTTTTTTCCTATTACTTATAGCAGCCACCTGGTATGGTGGAAAGTCAGTAGGCTTTAGAGTCAGACAAACTGTCAGAATTCTGACTTCAATAAATTTGGGGAAGTTAGTTAATATTTCTTTACATGTGAAATGATAGGATTCTTGTGAAGATTAAAGGAGAAAATTGAAATGGTTATTAGCACACAGTGGACAGTAACTAAACTTTAGTTCCCTGACATTGCTATGCTGGCCTCCATTTTGTACCTGGCATTGCTGTGCTCATCTGTATTTTGAGACCTGGGTTTCTGTAAAATCAGTGTCCCCTGCAGTGAACCCCGTTTCCTTTTGTGTTGTCTGTCATGGAAATTACCTTTTTATATGAAATAATCATTGTTAAAAATAATGTACTTTTCTCATAGCATTATACATAGTCTAGACAATTTGAGCCAAAGCCTTATCTCTGAGATATTTAGGGGAATAATTCTGGTTTTTTTTTTCATTATGGATATAAATTTTTTTTTATCAACTTTACTAGGCTATATAATGGAACTCTCAGAGTCTTTCATGGATACAAGATCTTATTTACTCTAACTCCAGAAAGTTATATATTTTAAATTCTTATACACATTTAATATATGATTTATATTTTTCTATCTGTTCACTTCTATCAGATGGCCATTTCCTGATAATCTGATTGTAATTATTTTTGCTTTCTAACTGTTGGCTTCTAATCTTCCTTGAGCCTAGAAAGCAGTGACCTAGTGAGTTACAGAGCAATGTATTGAGAGTGAAAGCCAAGGCGACTTGCTTGACTCTGAGTAATATGCAGGACCTTGGTGAAGGGCTTTCAGAGGGCTTTTTGCTTACTTCTTGATTATTTATTGGCTTGCATTACAAGGAGATATATAGTTCCATAGTCTCTGCTAAAAGCTTCCCACCATACTCAGAAGAAAATGTAAATCCTACTACAGCTTACAAGGTGCTGAATGACCAGCCCTTGCTTATCTCTGCAAATGCACTTCTTACTGCACTCCTTTCTATACAACTGATCTAGCTATACTGATCTTTTGTTATTCTTTGGACATTTCAACGTTGGACTTACTGCTTTCCCAGCATAGATATTGTCCTGCCCTCCTTGTCTTCCCTTGGCTGTCCTTTCTCATTCAAGTTTCAGGAAGTCTTCCCTGACCTCCATGTCCGTTTACTTCTCAGTCTCCTCATAGCACCCAACTGGTGTTATTTCAGAAACAAGGCAGCTGAGGCCCTCAGAGATTTCCATCTTATCCGAATCTCACTGTAAACTATCAGAAACTACACTTGGCAGATGGAGGGGCGACTATAGTCCCTTAGTGCTCTATCCACTATACTCTCCATAATAGGGCACATACCTTTCTTTATCTGAAGAAAGAGAAGGTTAAAGTAAGATCAACTCCCCAGCTAGTTTCCTGGGTTACCCTGATCCCCTCATAATAAGGAATATGATCAAAACCAACCAAGGATAAAACAAAACCCACCTGTGGCATAAGCTGTAAATTCAACATCCTGGAGACAGCCATGGTTATTTCTGAGTAGCCAGCACCTATGACAGCCTTAACCCTTGGCATGTAGCTGGAATAGTCACATTTAAACTCCATGATTTCTCCGGAGCTGTTGAACTTAGAAAGAAACCTCAGAGCAGCTGCCATTGCCACTGTGACTTCTGTACAAGTGTCATAGATTTCATACCCCAGTTTGATTCCAGATAATAGTGTTGAATTATTGATCATCTCAATGCTGTGAATCATGGCAAGAGTTTGAAGAAAAATTGATATTTCAAACCTGTTGAGAAACAAACTTTTTAAAGCAATCAGAATAGAATTCTTCTCTAGACATGATGGTAACTCATTTGATTCACATCTCTGCCTTATAATAGACAATTTCTGGATCAGCGAGGCTCAATTCTTAAAGGGCCTAAATTTTATTTTAAAAGAGTTCTTGATGGAAACTTTTCTAAATGGTATATAGTTTCTCAAATGGAGTCTGTGGAATAGAATAACTTGTTTCTGATTAATTTGGGGATCATTTCAATACTCAGTTTAGTATTCTGCAGTATGGAGATATGTCTGATTTTTGCTCCTTTTTGTAGTTAGATGTCACCATTTTATCACCGTCCAAGTATCTGCTCTTTAGACTCACTAGCCCACTGTCTTTTTTTTAATATAATCTGTTGTGATTGGAAACCAGTTTAATAAGACCTTCAGAATTATATATAAAATAGACTGTATAAGCTGAATAGCTTTCTCCTAGATAAATGCACTATTTAAGTTCTGAAATATAGCTGTTTACTCTTTCAGTGGATTTTCCCAGTTGACTTCTTGATTTGTGATTACTTCAGAGGACTGAGTTGCTTGATTACTGCTTTGCTGTTAAGTTTATGTCATCCACCACTATATACAAAAGGTTACAAACAGTATCTAATATATAGTAAAGATTCAATTTTTTAATAAAGGAGAATATTATTATTATTATTTTATTTTAATCCCAGTATAGTTAACATACAGTGTTATATTAATTTCAGGTATACAATGTAGTGATTCAACAATTCTATACATTAGTCAGCTCATCAAAATAAATGTACTCTTGGGGCACTTGCGTGGCTCAGTTTGTTAAGAGTCAGACTCTTGATCTCATCTCAGGTCATGATCTCACGGTTCATGGGATCAAGCCCCATGTAGGACTCTGCACTGACCGTGTGGAGCCTGCTTGGGATTCTCTCTCTCCCTCTCTCTCTGCCCCTCCCCTACTCTTACACACACTTTCTCTCTCTCTCTCTCTCCCTGTCTCTCTCAAAAAAAGATAAGTGTACACTTAATTCTTTCAACTTATTCAACTGTCTCCCAACCCACCTTCCCTCTGATAGCCATTAGTTTGTTCTCTACAGTTGAGTCTATATTTTGGTCTGTCTCTATTTTTCTTTTGTTCATTTGTTTTGTTTCCTTTTTTTAAAGTTTATTTATTTATTTTGAGAGAGAGAATGTGCTCTCACATGAGCAGGGGAGGGGCAGAGAGCGAAGGAGAAAGAGAATCCCAAGCAGGTTCCACCCTCAGCATGGAGCTGGACAGGGGGCTCAATTTCACCACTAGAAAGAAGATCATGACTTGAGCCATTACCAAGAGTCAAATGCTTAACCGACTGAGACACACAGGCATCCCTTGTTTGTTTTGTTTCTTAAATGAATGAAATCCTACAGTATTTGTCTTTCTCTGACTGATATACTTCGCTTAGCATTACAGTCCCTAGACTCATCCATGCTGTTGCAAATGGCAAGATTTTATTCCTTTTTTATAGATGAAAAATATTCCACATGTTTATATACCATGTCTTCTTTATCCATTCATAGAGGACAATATTATTGTTCAGGGTTTTGATATTTTTAACTTTTCTTTTAATTCACTGAGTTACGATAAAGTATTTGAATGATACTATTTGTCATTGTAGACTATCTAAAAGCAAAGTGTGGCAAATCAGCATTAAGTTTTTAATTTGAAAAAAGAAGCAAAAAAGAGAGAAAAGGTAAAATAATGAATTGTAACAAAAATAATGAATTGTATGACAATATGTATAAGATTGCAGGGTCCCCACATGCTAGCTCCATGAAAGTCTAAACTTCTTTGGTGTATTCACTTCAGTATCCCAACACCTAGAATAGGGCCTCATTAATGTGGGCACTTAATATATAGCTGTTTGGGGCACCTAGGTGGCTCAGTTGGTTAAACGTCTAACTACTGATTTCAACTCTGGTCATGATCTCACAGTTCATGAGATCGAGCCCTTGTCAGTCTCTGCTCTGACAGTGTGGAGCCTGCTTGGGATTCTCTGTCTCCCTCTCTCTCTGCTCCCCACAACCCCCCTCCCCCCCCAAAATGAATAAATAAATAAATAAATATTTAAAAATATATATATGTATAGAGCTGTTTCATGCTAAATGAATACTGTTTCTTTCAGGGATTGTCAATAAGGTGAAAAGATATTCGATTCAGTAATTTTTTTCAGAATATATTTTCTTATTAGATCAATGATTTTTTTAGTATTTTTTATCCTTAATTGTTAGCCTATAATTGCAGGTCTGCAGTCATTTTTTGAGTACTGATTTAGTGCTCTGAGAATCTTCATTAATTATTTTGAGGTGTTCACTGGTATTCCTGATAATCAACATTTAAGAAAACAGTAGCTCAAAGTGCCCAACTTCTAGGGAGAATGCCAGGAAGGAATCTTAGTGTGATGTGGGATCACATTTTATCTGACAGCATTCTTAGAGCACTTGGTAAATATGTTCTGATAAAGAAAGAAAAAAGGGGGGGGAGTGGGAAAGGAGGTTAAATTTACATACAAGAACATCAAGATAGAAGTAAGATTTCAGAGTTGGAAAAAAGCATGTTGATCAGATTGCCATAGCAACAGAAGCTGATGCTGCCCATGTCCCTAGAAGTTATCCGGGAACTTATTTTACAAAAGAGAAAATTGGAAACTGTGACTCAAAGAATTTAAGTCATTTGCCCAAGTCTACAAAATGAGTTTGTCCCCAGACTGAAGTTAGAATTCAAATATCCTGCTGCCCTTAAAGAAAATCCATTTGTAACATCCTCTGCCCAGCTTTACTTTTCCCTAGTACACGGTGCCACATGTCTTTTTTATAGCCAAGCTTTCAGCCGATAGTGTTCATCAAAGAAGAAGGAACACTAAGTTGAAGTAGGATCCTAATTTATCATAAGAGAATTAGATTATTTCAAGAATGAAATGAATGCAGCACTGACAAAAATGCTGGTGTAGAGAGATTTTAAATGTCGCCTATTTTAAACAAAGAACTAAATAAACAATAGATCTATGTTTAAAACAAAATGCATATTGTAGATGATATAAACATAGGTAATACATAATAGAAATAATGTAATGTAAAAATATATATTAATTTTAATATATTTTATATTATATAATTATATAATATAATGTTAATATACAATTATATTACATTATAATATTAATATTATATAATCATATAATATAATACTAATATAATATAATACTAATATATAATAAACATACATATATTTATAGTATGTTTATAATATGCTTATAAACATTATTTATAATAATATAAATATAAATGTGCTCTGTATGCTTGCAGTGGACAGGCTACAGTGTCTCCAGATGGTTTTCTCAAGTGACTTCAGGGAGTTTTTTAAGGCAAAATCCAAATAGATACATTAGTGGAAAGCATTCATTGCCTCTGCACTTGGAGGTCGACTATACATATAGTGCTGATATATTTCTCTTTTAAGGAAGGATCGCATGACTATATGTAACTTAAAAATATATTAGTGTACATTTTATTAAAATAATTTAAATGTTAATACAAGTAAATGTTTACATGCCTTAATCTCATAGTGTAATCTTGAAATTTAAATGTGTTCTCTGAGGCTTTACTCACCCAACACACTTCTGGATTTCTGGTCGTCTGGGATAGTCTTCTGAGGACAGCATTTTTTCATGAATGGCAAATAAACCTCCAATTATGACATGCCCTGGAGAAGTGGCAGCCACGAAGTCGTCAGGGGTCTGGCAAGTCTGGGAAGTAGCAAGAGGAATCACAAAACAGGTAATCGGTATAATCAACAGTGCCATGCTTCTCTCTCATTTGTTCAGTTCATGTGAGTTCTTAGGAATCATTAAGCTCACAGAGTGCCAACAACATGGTTCCTATTTCACCTGTAAACATCATGTAAGGTATAGGGCAGTGTCAAAGGCTGGAAACATTCAGTTTTCAGATGCTTGATGATAGTCAAAACAATTCTTCACCAAGAAGAACATATCGGACTCTAACACTCCATTGTTGGAGATGTATGCTAGCAGCAACGCTAGGAAAAACATTACAGAATTAGAAACACAGGTCCTTGCTGGGATAGCACTCTTGCTTCACTGATATGTCAAGGGCTTTGGATCATGTTGGCATTTCTTTTGAAGTAGAATATAGAATCTTCAAGAGGCAGCAGTAAGGGAAAGTGTTCCCCCTTCAGGAATGGACAGTTTTACATTTCCAAAGGTATCACATTCAAGGCACAAAAGCTTCAGTGTAGTTTATAAACTGTTTATTTTTCCAGAAAATCTCTATTTTTAAAAAATGAAATTCAGTTAGTTTTAGGTATTTAGCACTTCCAGTTTACATGTGTTGGAAATAGTTTTGGTGGTAATGGTCAAAACTAAAATTGGGGTGCCTAGGTGGCTCAGTCGGTTAAGTGTCCCAACTTCCTCTCAGGCCATGATCTCATGGCTCGTGAGTTCAAGCCCCGCCCAGGCTCTGTGCTGACATATCAGAGCCTGGAGCCTGCTTCGGATCCTGTGTCTCCCTCTCTTTCTGCCCCTCCTTAGCTCACACTGTCTCTCTCTCTCTCAAAAATAAATAAACATTAAAAAATTTAAAAAAACCCTAAAATTGAGATATAACTTACCTGATACAGTGTTCGGCTTTGAACAAGAGAGGTCTGTTATAGATCATTGACATTGCCACAGTGTGTGGATTTTATTTTTATAAATTTGGAACAAATTTTAGTCTACATGTTCTTAAATGCTTAGGAATATGAACTAACATGATTTACTGGATATCTTTTGGAACTTAACAGAGGATAGACAAACCTCAGCAACTTAGGCACCATTAAGAAAAAGTTAAAAATTTTTAACTTTACTTTTTAAAATCAATCTTTTTCAAACATTGGATTAAGAAGGGGTATACCATGGGCAAATAGTTCCCAACCCAATACATCCAGATGGTTGATGGGTAGTGGACATGTTTAAAGGAATTTCAGAAGATAAAGAGTATAATAGCTACTATGGTATTTTTCATCATCCAAATTAGCTCTAGGCTCCACTGACATGGGGTTGTGCCAACTGAAGAGTGGAGAAGTCACAGCTCTTCACATTTTTACATTTTTCCCAATGGCAGAATTTCTTTTTAGGATCCAAATCAGTTAACTTCAGTTGTTCAGAAAGTTTAATATACATGAGTTTGAAGTCTCTTCAAATGTACAGTATTTGCATTTTTCCCATCTTAATCTTATTATTCATTTGTGTATATATATGGGTGCAATTAAATATATTTGTTTTTATGAGTTTAGTCATTTTGTTCAGATAACCTCCAAGGTCTACTGTAGTTACAAGTTCAAAGATGATTTTGGTAAAGATAAAAATAATAATAAATTCAGGTAATTGCCCAGCAAAAGTATATAATAGGTAGTAAACAACTCAGAGTGATTCTGAAGGTATGAATGACCCTCATGTGACCATATTATTCAGAACTGACATTTATTTGAAAAATCGGTGACAAAGTTATACTAATGATTCCTTTTAGGTTGCAATTTTAGCAATATTTAGGGACTTTGTTATCTTACAAAAATTAAAGATATATCAAATTTTTTAATTTTATTATCATTATTTAAAAAATTTTTTTTTAATTTTGAGAAACAGAGTGTGAACGGGGGAGGGGCAGAGAGAGAAGGAAGGAGAGAATCCCAGTAGGCTCCATGCTATCAGAGCAGAGCCCCACGTGGGGCTTGATCTCACAAACCATGAGATCATGACCCAAGCCGAGATCAAGAGTTAGATGCTTAACTGACTGACCCACCCAGGCACCCTGACGTTTTCTTATTTTATTTTTTTTTTACATTTATTTATTTTTGAGAGACAGAGAGAGACAGAGCACAAACCAGGGAGGGGCAGAGAGAGGGAGACACAAAATCCAAAGCGGCTCTAGGCTCCGGCCTATCAGCACAGAGCCTGATGCGGGGCTTGAACTCACGAACCATGAGATCATGACCTGAGCCGAAGTTGAACGCCCAACCAACTGAGCCCCTCAGGCACCCCTGACATTTTCTTATTTTAATAAATATAATCTAAGTTGGGAAATCTACTTCTATAAGGGAGCCTTCCGAAGGTGGGAGAAAAAAGCTTTTGAAAGCCCTTGTCCTATTAAATGCAGTGTCATGTGGCAGAAAGGGCTGAAACTTTGGACAGACTGGTTGGCTCTGCCCACCACTTGACCACGAATGAGTTACTAAACTTTTCTGAACAATAATTTTCTCATTTATAAAATAGGTAAGCTATTCGTTATCAAAGGGACATTTTGAGACTTGAACTGAATCAGTTTGTACAGCTCCTATATTCTAGTAGGCATTCAGTAATTAGCTCCTGTCTCAGTCCATTAGGACTGCTATAACAAAAATACTGTAAACTGAGTGGCCTATAATCAACAAACATTTATTTCACAGTTCTGAGGCTGGAAAGTCCAAGATCATGGCACCAGCAGATTCAATATCTGGTGAGAGCCTGCTCTAATTCTCACTTGGTGGGAGAGGCCAGGGAGCTTTCTTGAGGATGCTTTTATAAAGATACTAATCCCATTCATGAGGGCTCTGCCCTCATAATCTAATCATTTCCCAAAGTCTCCACGTCCCAATACAGCAACCTTTGGGGTTCCATTTCATTATCTAAATTTCGTGAAGACACAAAATATTCAGCACATAGTAGCTCCCACATTTCCCTTCCTAAAACCAAATTGAAAGTTATTAATTCTTAAATTTGGAGTGTTTTCTACAGTTGGCATTGGTCAGCGCTCTTACTCAAACATCGTATATGCATGCCTGGTAGAAGTGATGATGTTTATATAGTACCACTAGTTGGTTATTGTCTCCCTAGAAGGTAAATCGTTATCGAGTTAAGCTTGAAAGAAGACACAGAGTGTATTAATTACTTCAGAATTCCACTGGACATATTATCTTCACGGTTGTAGTTTCTGTCATCATCAAGATTTAATTTTGGACTAGGGACAGCACTTATAGCCATAATTTTCACTCTACAGTTACTACATATTTCTGCTATTTAAAAACACTTACATATACTTGACATGTAATGACAACAATAACTGTTACAATTCCAAAGGTTTTTTTTTAAAAACAATAGTTTCTGAAGGATAAAAACTCTTGAAATTTTGAAAGATAAACTAACGATGGCAGTGGTCATCTCCTCCTTTTGAGCTCAAGGTTCTTTGTAACTATCTTTATGTGAAGATATATCTGGTTAATATTATTTAAAGGGAGAAGTGTGGAAGTGATAGCATTACCCACATAATTCTCGTAGAGACACTACCATCCTGCTTGGACAAGTACAGAAGGGACATGTACTCAGTGAGTAAGGATGCTCTGTTCTATCATCATTTGTTTATAGCACTGATGAAGGAATGACTCCCCCACCCTAGCCCCATGACAAAAGGCTGCAGTGAAGACTAGGTCAGGCTGGAAATGGCCCTCCAGGACCAGAGTCTCACAGTATGGCATCAGCTCTCTAGGAAACTTTTCAGCCAGTGAGCTTGACACTTGTCAGCTTTTAGCATGTTAGTTTTCTGTTCTGTTATCATAGTTTCCCATCCACCCTCCCCAACTCCACACCCCTCTTTCATACTTCATTAAATTTCATACTAATAATGACACCACAAAGTTGTTTTCAGTGTTATTTGCATCTGCAGTGGGATTTTTAAAACGGAACCATCCTCAGAATTGAAGGAATCTATTTAAACAATGGATTTCAGTTATCTGCAAGAGAAATTGCAGGGAGGCCCATCACGGCATGGGGAACTTCTGGACCACACTAGCACACGAAGCCAGCCAACAGAACAGCTCAGAGCGCTGAGTCTGAAATGAAAGAAGCCAACACCAGTGTTATGAGAGTAGAAGCCAGTATCTACAGCCTGGTGGCGGGGGTGGGGGGGGGTGGGGTGGGGGGAGATAAACAGATCTTAAGAATTATTTCTGACCCATCAGTCCACATTGTCAATTACCTTTAGTTTCTTTTTTTTCAGGGCTGCACAAGCAAAAATATATTTAGCTAAAACAGCAGGTATTCAAAGCACAATATCAAAACTATATTTTATTTGATTAACATTAAATTTGAGGGCATGTTTATGTCTGTAGTGTGCTCCCATTTCACAAGAACCTCTTATCAAGTAGTTGTAACAGGAGATTGCAGCCTAAAGAACACAACTCTAAGGACTGAGTCAGGAATCCTATGATTAGGGACTTTCAACTGGCATCTATTGTGCTAATGTCTTACATGTTTACTTACTCTTCTTACTGTTTCGTAATTTTTTGTGTGCGAAGGTATTACCTCTTCAACTAGATGGACACTTTTTATAGGGCTGAGATAGGGTTTGATAAGTCTTTGTATATCTCATAATTTACAGTCTTTCTAAAAAAGTATAGTTTTGTGATGTGTTTAACAACATTAACATTGCAAATGTGTTGTTCAGTTTGATATTTTTAACAAGTCTTTAGTAAGCTCCTAGTAGAGGAACCCCACCCAGTAAACTAATTTGAGCTACAATATATACTTGATATGATCTGCATTTTTATAGTCTATTACTATTATCATTCACTTGCAAAAATCAAAATATCAATTCATCTTGCATAAGCAGCAGTGAGTGCTAGAAGAATATCATTGTACTACCAATCACAAAGTTCAGTAAAACTCCATGGTAAAGGGAAATTACATGGCAAAGGCCTACATGCCCAATGAACCCAGTTGACTGCATAGCTAAGTAATTTTTTTCATTTAGTTGGATTTCAAATATATCAGTAAGATCAGAGATGGTGCTTAACAAGGTTATAAAATAGCAGTCAAGTTTTGATACTCTTGCAATCTTTCCCCTATCAGGTACCCTGTTCTCCTGTATTTACCATTTTTTCCCCAGTATTTCATCCCTATGCTATTCTATATTGTCATTTATCGCTGCAACACTTCTGTTCCATCATACATCATCTTTTTTGATATATTGGTGTCTATAATTAAAATTTCTCTCCTAGCAATTTTTATTTAATATATAGTTTTAACATTAGGTAATTAATTTCCTTTAATATGCAGCATAAGGGATATTATCCTATTTAGGGTTCTGCACCCCTGTAAGTCTATGAATGGAGCTCTTAGAAGTCTATGAATCCCTTAAAATTGTGTAAAAATTTTGAGTGAACATGCATATGTGGATTGTTTTAGGGAGAACATTCAGTGATTTTATCGGATTATCAAATGGGTGTGTTACCCCCAGAAAAGTTAAAAACACTGTCTATTCCGTTTAAGCCTTGCTTCCCAGGAAACACAGGAATGTTTTCTGAGATAACAATCCTGCCTTTGTTGCTACCCATTTGTAACTCAGATCATCCTCGCTAATCTTCCACCAACAACTTCATCATTTGTTTGATACACATCATCATTTGGTACTACCAGTCAAAAGATTATGTGAGCAAAGCGCTATTACCCACAAGTCATTGCTCATGCATCGCAAAGAGAACACAACTAGATCATACCCTAAGAACACCAGACCTACTTCCCCTACTTACCACAAAATGAAATGAAGGATGGTTACTTCTTGGTGAAACTAAGCAGCAGAAGCAGTCTGTAGTGTTTTATTTGCTCAGGATAGAACAGGCCAATTGTTCGTTTTTCAAAGCTAGCTTCATTTTATTTTTTTCACAAATCCTATAAAAGATACCATTATTAAAATAATTGTTCTGTTGTAACTTGGTGTGTGTGTGTGTGTGTGTGTGTGTGTGTGTGTGTGTGTCCGTCCCCTATTTCTGAAGGGAAGGACTTGAATATTTTAGGTTACCATTTAGGTCTATGTTTTATAGTCCCACATGGAACTGTAATGCATCTTATTACATGTAAACATAACATGTACATGTTTACATAACATGTAAAGCGTCTCATCATCTTTTCCCTTCTGATATTATTATTCTACTTTCAAAAGTACTTCTTTTGCCCATCTCATCACTAATTAGAAAATAGGCAAGGAAATAAAAATCCTAACAGATCTACTTCAGTGTCCAATCTTTGCCTCAACCTTTTTTTTATGTATTGAGTAACTCATATTGCAAACCATATTTTTAGCAGAGTTATTAAAAAATAAAAGCTTTTAGTAATTTGCACAAGTTGCATATGCTTGAAAGCCATTTTAAAGCACTTTAATTCTGTTGATACAATTTGCTGATTGAGTGAATGTCTTTTCAATTAGTTTTTTGATGTGTTTAGACATAGTGCAAGTCAACCACTTAGCTCTCTTTTCTCTATGGTAAATAAACAATGCATAACTTGTAAAAAAAATTTTCAGAAATTTACAAAGTGTATCCCCATATCCCCATACTCCCTAGTAAACATTCTGCACCCAACAGATGATTACACTGGCAAGAAACCTGTTCCTTCTTACGCAGTTTGCTGTGTTGGACTCAACGTTGAGAAGGTATGAAGAAATTCTTTTACCCTGTAGATGTTGATACTAGAGTATTTCCAACCTTCTTGTGTTTGATTTTGGCTTCAATGTCACTTCCTTAGTGAATGTATCTGTTTTGTTCACAGCATTCATTACTAGCTGTTGCTCTTGAATGTTTATCTGTTTATGCTCCATCTCTTCTGTTATATTTTAAAGCTCTATAAGGACAGAAATTATGTCCATATTTTTACTTGATCACACCCAGTATCTTATACAGTGCCTGGCCACATGGTAGACACTCACTCACTAGTTGTTGAACAAATGAAGGAGTAGATCGGAACAGCATAGAAATGGGTGATTACAGCGCAGACTGCCCTTCTTAGCTGGATGGATGTCACTTTGAGAACCGCAGCACCTGGAGGAACTCTGAAAGCTGAACATTGGTGGAGACCACTCACAAGACAAAAGCAGGAACTCCAAGTTCACGTTGGTTTTCTCCAGTTTGTAATGTCAGAATGATGACTTGTTTTGGGAATCAGTGACACCTGCTTCCCTATCTATTCATTCTCTGCTCTCCACTCCGCAAGAGGCAGCATAGTAAGCACCTGGCTGATTGTAGGCCCAACAGACTGTTCACTACCAACTTGTTATTTGTTTTCAACCTACTCCACGAGGTTCACAGTTCATATTGTGAGTGTCGCATGTTCGTGTTTTAAGGATAAATAGCTTTTTATATGTGCCATACGTGCAGTTCTTAGTTGCAGTTCAGTAGCAAGAAACAGGCCAAGGTACATGATAGGCAATTAGACAACAAATTCGGCAACTCTGTCATATGAACAGGTTACCAGGGCAAAAGCTGCAAAATTTCTCAGGAAAAAAATATTTGCCTCTGTAAGTTTCACATCAATCTAAACAAAAATAAGAGGTTGGTGATTTGGAGAGAGAACTAGGACATTGTGTAAGAGACAAGCTCAGGTCTTCTCCCTTGAGATTCCAGACAATCAACACGTTTAATCCCTCAAACAAAGGCAGACAACTTTGGTTAGACTAGGTTGGTGAATTATTGCAGATCTGGCTGCTGCGGTTGGTAAGCACTCAGTGAAGTTTTTTACAAAGCTTCTTGTACAAAGAGATAATAAAACTCTTGAAAACAAATGGGTAGAAACCTCTCTATTATGAATGAAAAAGGTAGTGTAACAGATAACTAATTTAGAAAGCTAATTCTACTTATGACTGCTTTATAGGATCTTAGTTGGTGAGATTCAGTTGATCAGTTGTTTCAATGTAGCTCTTTGAATCCATCAATTTGTCCTCAAATACTGTACAAATAGATGTATGTAATTCTTTAAATCTGTAATGTAGAAAATGAAAGTTGGAAGTAAGAAATGAGGTTGAGTCATATATATATATATTTGTGCTGATAGACTATTATCAAATGTCCACAGGTACTATCTAAGGTACACCAATAATGTAGCAATTCAGTGCTTTAGGGCAGTGAAGAAAGAATTGGATTATTATACTTGCAATTCTATTCTGAGGTATGCTTCATCTAAATGAGCCTCAGACAGTTAGCTGGCAATTGGTCAAAGTTACTTTTCATTTGCCTATAGATGCTTTCCTGTCTTGGGAAAGAGGTATATTAAACTTCACCTAGGGGCGCCTGGGTGGCTCAGTCGGTTGAGCGTCCGACTTCGGCTCAGGTCACGATCTTGCGGTCCGTGAGTTCGAGCCCTGCGTCGGGCTCTGGGCTGATGGCCCGGAGCCTGGAGCCTGCTTCCGATTCTGTGTCTCCTTCTCTCTCTGCCCCTCCCCTGTTCATGCTCTGTCTCTCTCTGTCTCAAAAATAAAATAAATGTTAAAAAAAAAAATTAAACTTCACCTATAGTATATTTATGTTAAATAAATAATGAGTGTCTACTATGTCTCTGGGACTGTTCTAGGTGCTGGAAAAACACCCATGAAGTTTACATTCTAACGGAGGAGGTAAACAATCATATAAAAATGTATGTTTTATCATATATTAGAAGGTATTAAGAAAGTTATGAAGAATAGTAAAGCAGGAAGGGACATAAAGTGTTCCAGAGTAGGATTGGAATTTTGGTCAGGCAAGCTAGTCCATTAAGGCCTTGCAGAAAAGATGACATTTGGGGAAAGATCTAAAGGTGGGGAGAGAACTGTGGATGTGGGAGGGAAGAGTCATCCAGGTAGAGGTGAATGGCAAGCTTTTTTGGAGAAGAGAGAAGAAGGGGGAAAGTAGTAAGAAATAAATTGGAGAAGTGACAGGGGACCATATGAGGACCTTGCAAATCATTGTAAGGATTTTTCGTTTTACTCTGAAATGGGAATTTATTGGAAGGTTTTCAGTAGTAGAGTGATATATTCTGAATTACACGCTTAAAGGATCATTTTGTGTCAGTGTTGAGAATAGATTGGGGGTGAGTCGGTTGCAATGATTTAGGCAAAATGATGCTGGCTCTGCTTAATCTGGTAATAATGGAGAAAGTGAGAAGTGGTCAAATTTTCTGGATATATTGAAAGAGTAGAGCCATCAGAATTTGCTGATGTCATTACTTAGAAAAATTGCCGCATTTAAAATTCATATATTTTTTCTTTCTCAGTTTCCATCCAGAGATACACTAAGGATACTGAGACAGATTGAAAAGGTCATGTCACTTGGCTATAGAGACTGTAATCTGAAGTAGAAAAAAGTTCAAGGAAACTATATAATATTTCTCAATATTGTTGTATTATTATATTTATCCCAGGATATTCAGATATAAAATGGGATAAAAAATAAAATGCAAACCATCTTTTCTCTTACTAAATGTCTAGTAAATATAATTCTTAATGAGGTGTGGATGAAACATTGAATTTGGTCTTCATGGTCTTTGTGTTTACCTAATAATAACAGAATATGTCCATCTTGGAAAATGAAAAGATCAAAGAGTTTCTTCATTTTGCTTCAAAGACAGTAAAGGGAAAACAAGAAAAGAATAAAAGCTGATATTTTTCAAGTTTTGAACTCTGTTACTATCTCTTACATTTCACTTTCTTGGTTGGTTTAAAACCACTATAATTTACTGTGGTAAACAAGAGATGATGAAAGCATTTTCTTGTGATTATAAAGTAAACCAAAAACTCCATTTCAGAAAAAAAAATCTTTCAGGAGATACCAAAATATTGATGTTAGAATTTCAGTGAATGATGGAATCCTAGCAAAAGAGAGGGGTCTGATGGCTTCCTAGTATAGGTGCTAGGAAAATCTGAAAGAGAATTTTATGTGAGCTATTAGAAGAAGAGAAAAAGAATAAAATTTCTAGATCATTGTTTCCCAAACTTCCTTAAGATGTTATTAATTGTCCTTTGATAAAAAAGGATCTTTTTAATCTAAATAAAATGGGATACACTGGGTTGAGTTAAGTAGTCAGACCCATCCTTTCTCCCCCAAGCACCCAGGGTTCTCAATTCTTAGCCTTTATTCACCCTGGAGAGATATGGCCACATAAAAATACCTTCCACAAAGTGCATGTTCTAAGTGTTTTGCCCAATTGAAAACCAGGTTTGTCCTTTTCCCTATGGATTTGAAGAAGTTCTTTATAAATTCTGCTAGACATACAAATTTAAAATATTTTTTAGCATTCTGCTTCTTGTCTTCTCAAATCCCTCTCTACTGTTAGTCCCTAAAGTTTCAGAGAAAAATAGTGTCTCATTTAGGTCAAAATGACAAGTTCAAGGAAAGAACTTTACAGGTAAGTTTGGAAAACATTGTTCTTTTGTTGCTAAACTGGCAGCTTCCATAGATGCCTGCAAACCCCCACCATTAGACTGAAGCTGCATTTGCCGTTGAGTGCTGTAGTTTGGACGCTGGGCAGGTATTATCTGCTAGTTTCACTTAACCTTTAGGCTCTTTTTTACAATTTTTAAAAAATGTTTATTTTTGAGGGAGAGAGAAAAACAGCATGAGTGGGAGAGGGGCAGAGAGAGAAAGAGAGGGAGACACAGAATCTGAAGCAGGTTCCAGGTTTGGAGCTGTAAACACACAGCCTAATGCAGTGCTTGAACTCACAAATCACAGAATCATGACCTGAGCTGAAGTCAAATGCTTAACTGACTGAGCCATCCAGGTGTCCCATGGGCTCTTTAGTCAGAACTGACTCCTAGGACAAAACAGACAGGCCATCAATTAGATACTTAAACTGAATTATGACCTACAACACACATGCTTAATTTAGTTTCTTTTTTAAAAATAAATAAAATCAGGGTGCCTGGGTGGCTCAGTCAGTTAAGCGTCCAATTCTTGATTTCGGCTCAGGTCTTGATCTCGGTTCATGAGTTTGAGTCCCACAGGGGTCTGTGTGCTAGCATCATGGAGCCTGCTTGGATTCTCTCTCTCCCTCTCTCTCTCTCTCTCTCTCTTCCCTTCCCGTGTTCATGCTTGCTCTCTCTCAAAATAAATAAATAAAATTTTAAAAGATGATTAAAAAATCAATAAATGAAGTTTGATGTCTTATTGGGCAGACAAGAAACAAAACATGAGTCAACTGAGGCTGAGTTAAAATTCTGTCTCCATCATCTAGTAGTTGAATGAACATAGTCAAGTAACTTAATTTCTCTCAGTTCCCTTATCTGTAAAATAGAGCTAATAATACTGACTTCCTAATGCTTCTATGAAAATTAAATGATACCAAATATGGAAAGCCTCTAATTTAGCACCTGGAACCAGTAGTCACTTAATAGCTATTATTCATAAAAAAGAGAGTAACTAAAGTCACACTTTAGTATTTTCAGTAAGTGAGTCAGACACAGGCACTTATTCATTATTTGTATTTTGTAATCCACTCATAAAGCACTGAGCCCAAAACTGACATGAGATATTGATTTATCGTCCACTAAGCCGTCAAGAGGTAAGAGGCTGAAATGTTGACCTGTTGCAGTGAGAGTCTCTTTCCATAGGAGCTCCAGGGTTCACATTCTAAGCTGTATCCAGACATTTTTATCGTTATTTTGAAACCTTTAGAAAGTTATTTATAATTTTTGAAAGAAATTTCATTAAAAATAGATTATGCAACATAATAGGGCAACTGTTTATCCACAGGCCTCTTTCTTTCTTTCTTTCTTTCTTTCTTTCTTTCTTTCTTTCTTTCTTTCTTTCTTTCTTTCTTTTTTAAGGCAGGAACAAGTCTTGTAACAACCTAGAAAAATATTGTTCAACATCCCCACCTACTGGTAAGTCTAAAGAATGATACTATTCAATTAGTGAACGAACTGAAAATTCCTAGTTTCTAAGAAATAAATCACTACTAATAATGATAATGATTAACATGCACTGAGCATTTACTTGGTGTTGAAGACCTTTTCAAGAGCTTTGTGACATGGTAAGTTACAGAATAATAAAGTGTGTTTTGGATTGAGTCAATATAACGGAGGGAAGAAATGATTTTCATTTTCAACATTCAAGAGAACAAATCATTGAGCCGGTTCAAAGCAGGATCTTGGGTCCACGTTATCATAAGTCCAGAGGCCTGAACAGTAGCCTTGTCAATGGTGTCTCTGCCTCCAGTTTTCCTCCAAGCCAGTCCATTCTGCACTGTGACATTTTCTCGTGGTGATGAAACAGAAAGAAGGCGTTTATGTTTCTGAATAGGCTCTACAAAAAAAGATTTAAAAAATTTTTGCAGAGACAACAGTCTTAAAGCCAAAACTTCCAGTTGATGGGGTTGGACTTGTGAGACAAAAGCATGTGAAGAGGAAGCCCAGAGGCAATGGAGCATGAAGTATTTGCCTTGTAAAGTTGATTTGAAAAAAATATATGATGATGTCAAAGAAGATTCCCCACCCTAATTACATAAATATCTCACAGGTTGGGGGAAGCTGAAGATTGGGCAGGGTTGTGATCTAGACAGTGATATCCTGAACCTGAGCCTGAAGCTAGTGGTATAAGAGAACATACATTTTAGGATTTGGGGGAGGAAGGAGTTTATTTTACAAGTGGGAGGAATATAAGTAATTTGTGGTCAGAGAATGGACTGTAGAGAAGGCCATAAAGTCTTTGGCACTTCTTTCTTAAAGAGACGTGGTATGTAATGTGTGGCCCCTCTTTGAATTTTGACTGACTCTGTAACTACCTTGATCCCTACAATATCACAGAAGTGGCACTATGCCAGTTTTTAGGCCCAACTCTTAAGAAATGGGCAGCTTCCACTTTCTGACTCTCGGAACAATCAGGGAACCTGGCAGCTCTCTGCAAAAATCCAGGGTCTCTCGGTCCTCTGTGGTGGTGAGGCCACATGGAGGTACTCTACTTGACAATCTCAGCCCAACCTTCTGAAACACTAGACATGCGATGGAAGCCATCTTGGACTCTCCAGAACAGCTCTTCCGTCAGCAAAATACCACTAACTGACCTCAACTGGTGCCACATGGAACAGAAGAATTACCCGGATGAGCCTTGTCTGAATTTTTGACTCATAAAATCAAGATATAATAAAATAGTGGTTGTTTTATAACACTCTTTTGTGTCAGCAATAGATAACCAGAATATTCCTCTGTAGCCCATTCTCAACACAGCAGCCGGAGAGAATATTAAAATGTATCGGACTTCGTCCCTTCTCTAGTCAAAATTCTGCAATGGGTAAAATCCAAAGTTCTTACAGGGGCCTTCAAGGCATTACATGATCCAGTCCCTATTACTTATCTAACTTCATTCTCTGCTACTGTCCCCTTGCTCATTCACCTCCTGCCATACTGGCCTTCTGCTCTTCCGGAAAAAAGAAAAACAAAAAACAAAAAACAAAAAACCTCAGCCTGTTCCTGCTAATGGCTCTAGCAGTTTCCTTTGCCTAGAATACTGTCCTTCCACATGGCCGCTTGGCTAACTCCCTCACCTCCCTGAAGTATTTGCTTAAATGTCACCATCTCAATGAGGCCTATCCTGATGATCTTATTTAATGCTATTAATTATCCTCCCCACCTGCCTCCCTGGTACTCCCACCACCCACAGCACTCTGATCTCATCCTGTACTATTTTGCCTTTTTCCCATACTTATGTCCTTTTAACCTGTTATATAACTTGTTTATTCACAATTTTATTAAATTGTCTATCTTCCTGGCTGGAGTAGAAACTCCTTAAAGGCAAGATCTTCTTCTGTTGTTTTGTTTTGTTTTCACTGATGAATCCCTAGTGCCTGGTACATACTAAGTACTCAGTAAATATATTAGATATTGGAGTCGATGACATTACTTTGAATTAATAGGGTTACAGTATCTACAAGCGAGCTTATATAGGGCCTCCAGAGGTAAGTTTGGTTTAGTTTTAGAAAAACATGTTAAACCTTAGCTCACTTGGATTCTCTGAAAGTGCAGATATCTTCTCTACTGTATTTTTTTTTTTTTGAGCCAAAGACGGTAGGCAAGACTCTGAATCCTGACAACAGTTTTCCGAATAGAATATAATCACCATCATCATTATCATCACCATCATCATCATCCTCACCACTTTTGTGACTGCTTGCAAACCCACATTGCAAAGTAATTTTACCAAGGCAATTCCTTTTGTGAGACAATAGGCAAAGCATTGCCTCAACTATTTCTTTATTTTTTTTCTAATCATTTCCCCCTTGTGGGCCCAATTAAATCCCGTCTTTTCCTTGTGTGCTGATTGCTTTTACCTGAATGGGTGCTGAATTATGTCAAATGCCTTCTCTGTGTTTATTGAGATGTTTGTTTTTCTTTATCCTATTAATGTAGTAAATTATGTTGATTGATCTTAGAATGTCAAAGTATCCTTGCATGCCAGGATAAAAGCTCTTTGTCATAATGTATCTCCCTTGTAATATCTTGTTGGATTCAGTTTTGCTGAGGATATTTGTGTCTTGCCTTACAAGGAATAGTCTGTAATTTCTTTTCTTGTAATGTCTTTGCAACTTTTGGGAGTGGGATTTTTCTGACTTTGTGAAATGATTGGAAAGTATTCCTTCCTCTTCTATTTTTTTGAAAACTTGTGTGACTGATATTATTTCCTTCATTAAATATTTGATAGGAATCCCTAATGAAACCATTCAGACCTGTAGCTTTCTTTATGGAAAAGGTTTTGATTGTGCTTTCAATTTTTAAGAATAGAATAGAGCTGGGGAGCCTGGGTGGCTCAGTCAGTTAAGCATTGGACTTCAGTTCAGATCCTGGCTTTGGGTGAGCACAAACCCAGCTTCGGGTGAGCCCTGCTTGAGCCTCGCTTCTCTCTCTCTCCCTTCTGCGCCTCCTAGGATTCTCTCTCCCTCTCTCTCTCTCTCTCTCTATCCCCCCCCCCCCTTTGCTCACTTGCACCCTCTCTCTCTATTCTGATTTTCCGTTGCTTGTTGAGTCAGTGTTGAGGACATGTGTTTTGGAAGAAATTTGTCCATTTTGTCTAGATTTTAAAATTTATTGGTCAAACATTGTTCATAAATACTCTTTTGCTATATGTAGACTCTATAATAATGTCTCTGTTTTATACTTGAGGCTGGTCATTAGTGTTTTTTCTTACTCTTTTAAAAAATTATTCTTGCTAAGGATTTATAAATGTTGCTAATCTTTTCAAATATTCAACTTTTTGAATATTCTTTAATGTTTGTTTTTTATTGAAATGATTTTTCCTCACATTCTTATTATGTCTTTCCTTCTACTTACTTAGTTTTAATTTTCTTCTCTTTTGCTAACTTCTTAAGATGGAAACTTAGATCATTGATTTTAACCCTTTTCTTCTTTACTAGTATAGTCATTTAAAACTATAAATTTTCCAGTGAGTACTGCATTAGCTGAATCTCACCAATTTTGTTCAAAATCAAATTTTGATAGGGTATGTTTTTATTATCATTCAGTTAAAAATGTATTTTTTGTCTTGTGATTCCCCCCCCCCCTTTGACCGTGTTACTTAAGAATGTTATTTAATTTCCAAATATGTGGGGGTTTTCTAGGTATCTTTCTTTTTGCCAATTTCTAATTTAATTCCATTCAAAATAAGCCCTGTAAGATTTCAACCTTTTGAAATATACTGAGATTTGTTTCTTAATAGCTTAGTATATTTGGTAAGTGTTTTACATACACTTGAAAAGAATGCATATATAATTGCTGGGCACAGTGGTTTATAAATATCAATTAGATCAAGTTGCCTGATAGTTTTGTTCAGATCTTCTATAGCCTTCCTAGTTATTTGTCTACTTGTCCTACTAATTATTAAGAGATGAATTCCAAAATCTCTATGATTATGGACTTTCTATTTCTTCCTTTAGTTCTCTCCAGTTTTGCTTCATGAATTTTGAAGTTTTGTTATCAGATGCGTACATGTTAAGATCTTAAAGAATTGCCCCTCTATCAATATGCAGTGTCTCTATCTCTGATAATATTCCTTATCCTGAATTCTTTGTTTTATGCTAATATAATCACATTTTGTATGGAAATTTAACAATTGCTTACTATTTGAGAAAATCACATTACTAATGGCAGTACCTCTTATGTATTTTAGTTACCAAAAAAACTCTCTGCATGTATGAGTCTTCCATTACGGTGATTCTATGCTTAGATGCAAACATCAGATTTCTTAAAATGTTTTAGCAATGTCATGCCTGAGTATGTATCTATTGAAATTCTTATTACATATTAATAACCTTTCTTTACTCTTTACATTAGAGCTGGTACATTTCATTGATTAAATATATGTTTGGTTATCTGTGAATTTCTTTTGGTGTAGTAAAGAGAATATTAGAAAACATTTACTATAAAATAGGGGTGTGGGGATGTGGGTTGGTAGGGCTGAGAACCACTAGTCCAAGCATGTATGAGACAGACTTGGCCCTTGTGTTGGTATGGGTGTCCAAGAAAATTCACATTGTACTGGTTAAGATATGAACCTTTAAATCAAGCAGGGCTGGGTTCACTTTATTTCCTCACTTACCAATCATGAGATGTTGGGCAAATCACTTACATTTTTGAGTCTCAGTTTCTTCATCTGCAAAAAAGTCATATTCGCACCTACCTCATAGAGTCAGTGAAGGTAAATGACATAACGTATAAAGTACTTAATGTAGTGCCCAGCATATAATGTGGTTGGTATATGATATGTTATTATTAAAACCCAATAAGTTAATGAATTCCTATAATAAACTTTATGAGAAAAGTGTTATATATAATTAATAATATAGATATTAATAAACGCTTCACATTTATTCTTTCATTCCTGAAGAACTCGCTCCTTTATTCTAGCTTATAGGATTCGGTGTGCGTTATTCTACCATGTATTTTTTCTAATTAGGTCAAATTCTACTCCTTTCAGTTTATCTTGGTTATATCCTTTGGGTCTTGAATTTGCATTCAAATATATCAACACTTAGCTTTTGAGTTTTTCCATTTCCCTTTGTCTCATTCTCCATATTCTTATCACCATTTCTTATTTCCCTGCTTGACTTCAGGACTGTACACAGGTGAATGTGAGTTCCAGGTCTCTCTGGATGTCCTCGGCCTGTTGTGCAGAGATGGTTTGCTGAGTGAAGCTGGGAAGCCTGATTACTCAGCAAGCCTGGATATATTCTTCTCTCCCTACAAGAGTTAAAGTGCATCCCTGACAGGGAGGAAGCTCCACTTCCTGCAGGGAACTTTCCACAAAGTTTACACTACAGAAAGCACATCATCATCATGCCTGCTGCTCACCAAATGAAGCAGTGAAGATATCATTCATATCGTTGTATTCTCTGGTGCAGTGACTCTTAATAACATTGGAAGGTCATGAGTTTTTTTTTAATCACTTTATAATCTTAACTTTAAAGTTAAACTCAGGGGCGCCTGGGTGGCTCAGTCAGTTGAGCGTCTGACTTTGGCTCACGTCGTGATTTCAGGGTCTGTGGGTTTGAGCCCTGTGTTGGGTTCTGTGCTGACAGCTCAGAGCCTAGAGCTGCTTCGGATTCAGTGTCTCCCCCTCGCTCTGCCTCTCCCTTGCTCGAGCTCTGTCTCTGTCTCTCTCTCTCTCTCAAAAATAAACATCAAAAAAAATTTCAAAGTTAAACTCAGAATTTCATTATCTATGACATGCATTTATATTTCGACAGATTTTCATGAGTACTAATTTTTCTAACTTGATATTCGGATTCATTTGCATCAAAGTGGATGATGAAATAATTGGAAGTCTAACATATGCCGTATGTCAGCACTGTGGAATTACTTTTTCTCTCCATAAGCTTTTAATTACAAACGCACCAGAGCAAGGTCAGAACAGAAACCATCCTTACCATGACCCTGGCTCAACTAAAATTCTATTTACCTTAATCACTTCCTGTCTCAACTGTTGCAATTTCCTTTTTTTATAGTCTTCTTCAATTTTCTTATTTCTAACTCTAAGTGAATGTTGAAGGCGGCTGGCAATCCATAGATTATTTCATGGAAATGTCGTAGGAGAATTTTCCATTAATCTAATGTTCCTTATATGGTCCACCAGCAAGTCACATAATGACCTTGATAATTGCCCTACTATCTCTGGAGGGACCAATTAACTTTTATGTCTCTCATGTCTCCCTTCAAAATGAACTCATAGTTAGATTATCAGCCACCTTTTTGATGTGATTTAAGTTATAAATTAGCAGTTATAACAGCTATGCTGTAAGGATGAAGTAGCTATTTGTCCAGTTCATAAAACTGAAGCTTACTGCACATTACTGTCCATTGGTGAATAAGCTTAATATGCAACTTGGTTTCACATCTGATGAAGTTGCCCTACGTGTCAGTGAGTTAGGTTTCTGGAGACATGAGCAAACAGAACTTAAAAATAGATCTACCCAAAATGTGTAATCATTATTTGCTCTCCTTGTTAGTGTAAATGTTACTATAGTTTACTTCTAGTACTGTGTGCCATTTAATTTTTTAATTTGGTGCACTATTTTCAAAGTTACATATTCTGATTTACTTTGATGCATCCAGTTAATGTTGAAAGATATAATGTTAAAATTCAACTTAGTTTGACATATATTATGGAAACTCACATTGTTAGTACTACAGAATTTAGGAAAATGATCAACAAACATTTTTATTTGAAATAGTAATCATTTGATGTTTTTAGATATTTGTGGTTTTATAAAAGTTAATAGCACACCTGCTCTTTGACTTCTCTGTCTCTTATTGACTCCTCCTCATCTTTATTTTTTTAACCTGGAATATAGGATGTTTTTTCAGATGCCAACATGATCAGCAAATAATTTTCATCTAAGGATGAAAATGAGTTCTATCACCTTTCTATATATTTTGCACTTTCTTATTTTATATTTATATTATAGTTTCATATTTTATGTAACATAATAAAAATTCTCTTGAAATTTCACTTAATATCATCATAAATGGCTAACTGGAAAGACAAGATATGTAAATTGTACGTGCCCTCTAATACAATTAAATTATTTCATTCAAATGTAGTACACACGGTAATCAAGAAAATGTTCTACATGTAACACCATATCCACTTAATAGTATTCCATAATTGACTGTGGAAATGGAGAAACTATACCATGTCCTTATTTACAAGGAGCTGGAAAATGGCCCAGCAACTTCCTCCCTATTCTTCCAAGTAGAGAAGCTGAAGCCAGTGCCAGGCGTTGGTAAGAGCATATAGTGATGAATACCAGCAAAAAGTGATGGATGTTCCCTGGAACATTTTCCCAACAGGGTGTCCATATGGAGATGGCACTGGTCCCCTGTCTCTTGTAGTTCAGAACCTCTGGTCAGTGTACCTCTTTCTATGTGCAGGCTCATCTATTCAGCCCAGTATGCTATAGAGACATTGTCATTTTCTACACGAGCTGTGGTGTGAAAAGCCAAGGAAAGCACCACAGAGGCTACTGAGAAGTTGTTCTCACCTTCTCATTCCTCAACCTGCCATCTGCACTCTCCCCTACTTTTTCCTTTGACTCTCTCCTCCCCACTGCCTTTCTGAATGAGCCATAATCTGGCTGAAAGCATTCTCTAAGATTTTAGACTATGACTTAGGCTGGGGCACATTATCCTTCCTCATGTCTTCTACAGGCCAATTTTCCTTGTCTTGATGTCACAAATTTATAACATGTGACACTATTTGGTAAATTCCATTTTATACAGTGATTCCCTGGTTCTGAGGTGGGTATCTGTTCACATCTTTCGATAACTCTGATGCAGATGGTCCGACTTCAGGAAGTATCATCTTAATCCTTGTGTTAGATATGACCAACTATCTTTTCTCTTGACCTAACTTATTATGCCCTTCTATGATTATTTATCCCCTAGAGGTACCCCAAAGCAGTAAGTTATGGAAAGAGTAGCATTTACTTAGTAAACTCCAATTGATAAATTGTTCAGTAAAGATGATGCATTGAGCTCAAAAGCTTTCAAACAGGGTGAGGGATGAGGAATAAATGCATTGCACACATAATCTTAGAACCACAGCCTGGAGTTAGTAGGCAGAGTGATCCATTCCACTCAGTGACAAGTTACAAAATTAATGATTTAGGCAAAACTAATCTTGTATAGCTTGAGGAAATTACATGAGTTCTGAAAAGCATTATTGATTTCAATATTGTATTTAAAAAGCAATGTATTTGTCAAAATTACTAATAATTATTAGTCAAATTATTATATACAACAAAATGATTATAATAAGCATACTTACATGTCCCTTTTATAAAATACAAAAAAAATGGAAAGCTGAGAAAAAATAAAAGCTACAATCTTCAATATTTATGGAACAGGGATTCTAAGTAAAAGAACCATTTAGAGTGTATTTCACAACTAAAGGATGATATACAGAAGTATGCTGAGAAAAAAAAAAGAGATTTGAAACCAGCTATTGATTACAAAGTATTAAAAATCAAATGTATGCATACTTGCCTAAATTTTAAATGACCTGGTTTCTTCTATATTATCCATGACAGTAGATAAAACATGCCTAAAAATTTATGCTTCCAATGTTAAGTCTTCTAATTTCAACTATTTGCCTTGTTATGCTAGGAATATTAAGGCTGAGAAGCATTCTGGTCTTGCCCATTTCTCCCAAGTGAACACTGATATGAAATGAAACAGTTTATTGCCTTCATCTCATGGGCTACACATTATGTGTTGAAATGAAGTGCTTGATAAGCTCGCATATCTTGTTACATAATTTGTTATTTGGAGTAATAGGCACCCCAGCCCCAAAGCCACTAGGAAAATATGTGGTAAATACAATACTGTAACTAAAAAGTTCAAAAATAAAGTTGAGTTTGTTTAGCCTTAAACATGCTTAATTTATTTAGACAGTTTAGGGTTCACACTTGTAATATCTTATTCTGTTTACACCCATAACATGTGTCTCTATGTGGACACTTCATTTTGAAGAAGCAAGTGCACAATTCTCTGGGTTTGGGAATAGAAGGAGAAGTATGTCTGTGAAAATTATACCCTGCCTATAGTCAGAAACTTTAGGGAGCTGTTTTAAAGTGCACTGTATGTGTATAACCACTTGTGTAAATTCCTAAAGCCAGACAGAAAATAAAGTATGTATAATCTACATATATACAGATTTATAAGGTGATAATTTTTCATTTGTCGTTTTGGGTACATAATTGCATTTGATATTTACGCGAACTCTTTGAAGTAAGTTCTATTATTCAAAATTGTTCTCACCTTTGAGTTCTATTCTTCCTTACCTAAAAAAACAAAAGTGAACAAAAAACCCACCCAAAATGAACAAATCACTCCACACTCATTTTTCAAACTGCTTTTCCCACTAGCTCTGCTACTTTTATGTCTCTAAAGTTCAACCAACTTTTTGTGGCATTCAAGGCTATAAACTATAAACTAATCCATTACTGTGTCAGTCAGTTTTTGCTGTGTAACAAACCATCCCCAATATTAGTGGCCTGAAACCACAATTATTCATAAGTGCACAGTTCTGTGGAACTGTGAGCCTCACTCATGGTGCTGCACTCACCTGGCAAGTCAGCCAAAGGCTGATTATTTTAGAATGGTTTCATTTACATCACTCACGTGTCTGGTAGTTGGTTTTAGTATTAAAATTATTGGTTATTTCTAGCTATCAACTAGAATAATGGGTTTGACATGTTTCTAGAAAGCTATCCCGGGCTTGGCCACATAGTGATGGTCTCAGAGTTTTCAGCCTCAGTGAGGGAAGTGAAACCCCAATGCATAAGTGCTTTTCAAGCCTCTGATTGAGGTCTGCTAATAGCCACGTTCAGAGTCTACATAGGATGGGATTACCCAATGGCATAAATAGAGGATGCATGAATCATTGGGGGAGCCAGTACTGTAAAAATCTGTTACAATCACCATACAATCCTTAATATGTTCTTGAATCACTTTTTTTTCTATCTTCACTGCCATTGTCCTTGTCCAAGCCTTTGTTTTGTTTTACCACATGGTCTTCCTAACTTTCCTCACCACAATCCACTCATTCTTTATACTTTCCTCCTAAAACCCCTCAATGATGTGTTATTATTAGTTATAAGATATATTGGTTAGCTTGAACAGGCCCTCAAGACCTGATCTCAACTCATGATCATTCACATTCCATGATGCTGCTTATCCTCCAAATGCACCCAGTAACTGATTCCTCCAACCAGCCAGGTTCTTTCTTAACTCTGTGCCTGTGTACATTCCACTCCTTCTGTCTCCACCTGTGATTGCATACAAATCCTTCAAGACTAGTTCACATATTATATTCTCTAGGAAAACTTCTGCGTCTCTTTCTTGGGCCAAGGTTGTCTCACCTGAGCTGGTCATTCTTTGCTCTGTGTTCCTAGACAACCTTGTGCATACCACAGTTTTGATATCTATCACGTTGTATTCTAATGTACCTGCCTCCTCCACTAGACTGAGAATACTGAATGGAGAAAAATCATGTCTTACTTGATTTTGAATCCTCTGGTCGTGATAAATTATTTTTGGTTGAATGGAGAGGGTGGAGAGTCGCCACCATTTTTCCACTCATTTTTGTAACAAATATTTGGTAGATATCTACGATGTATCATTTGCTATCTAACATATGCATCTAATATTTAATTTGATTTGCAAGTCATTTTTGCTATTTACTATATTTATTATAATACATATAGTATATAATGCAATATAATGTTCTCAAATACACATAAAGCCTCACATTATTTACTTTTGTACACAAACTAACCTAGCCTATTTCTTCACTGTTGGAAACATATAATTAGTTTTATATTAATCTAAAAAAGACCATTAGACTGTCTTTTATTGGAAATGGAGAAAGAGCTAACTGGTTATTTGTATGTGAAGGACAAAGGTTACTGGAGACACCGGATGTAAAGGTTGAATAAAGTAACTTTAAATAAGAGATAGAGTGACTTTAGCTATGGAAGTGAATATTACAATATTTTAAATGTACTCTCTGTTTTTAACAGCATTGTATTAAAAACAAATATTTCCTTTGCTTTAATATATTTGATGTATACATATGCACCCCTAGAATTATGTAAATATCTTTTTTTTTAATAAACAAGTGTAGGTCAACTTTTACTAAAGATAAAATGCTTACTGCACTTTTAAAATTTTATTTTGAAACAATTTTAATCTGAAGAAAAGTTATGAGTGTAATGTAACAAGAACCCAAATACTTTCCATTCTGGCATTTCTATTTTTCTAAACAACACATAGAACAACAAAATAAACACATTTGCACCAGTCACTCTTTAGGATTTACAGTGTGGAGAGTTACAAATTAAGAAGACTATCCCATCACAGCTCAAGGAAAATCTGATGAAATGTCTAGACACTGAAATGGATTTCAACAGCATGCTCTCAATACAGACACTTCTGGTTCAGGGCTGAGTTATTAGCTCTGGGCCCCAGTTCCGGCTAAAGTCCCTGTTCTGAGCTTAACGCACATGTCTATTTTTGGAATGATAGTGGTAAAAGAGGTAGCTGTTATGCATTGTCTGTCTGGTAACATTGTGTTTGGCAATGACTGTAATGAGTTCTGGTGCAGGATCAGAGCCACTAGCTGAGCAATTATTTTACATGAAAATTACTTATTTTCCCTGATAGCTCCTAAAGACTGCAATCTGGGAAATAACTTCTCTGTTGCACGCAAGACCTGCCCATTAGTCACCAGGAAGTGTTGATTCTTCCTTCAAATAACCTTAGGGCCTGCCACCCACTCTATTTCCAACCAAACAGTCCCTTTCCTAGCCCTGATCACTGCCCAATGTAATCTGGCTGTAGCTTCCTAGAAAACCCCTTTCCTGGATTTTCTCCAGTTAATTTACCTTTTACATTGATCTACAGTTATGGAAAAAATGGTTCTGCCCATATGGAGACTGGAGCCATCAGCTTGGTGTCTTAACTTCTAACCAACCAGATGTATTTTATCTTTACCTTTTTTATTTTGCTGACTCCTTCAATCTAATCAATCATTTCTTAACACTTCCTTTCCTTTCTCCTCTTCATTCTCCATTTCCCACTCTTTCTTTCTCACCCTACATGCAATAAACTCAGAGAGAGAGAGAGAGAGAGAGAGAGAGAGAGAGAATTAGCATGGCACAGGGGCACCTGGGTGGCTCAGTTGGTTGTGTCTGACTTCGGCTCAGGTCATGATCTCACAGTTCCTGAGTTCGAGCCCCACATTGACAGCCCTGGGGCTGTCAGCACAAAGCCTAGAGCCTGTTTTGGATTCTGTGTCTCCCTCTCTCTGGCCCTTTGCCCACTCGTGCTCTTTCTCTCTCTTAAAAATATATAAACATTAAAAAAATTTTTTTAATTAACATGGCACAACCAAGTTTGAAGGAGGAAGAAATGAGACTTGAAAAAGGAATAGAGACATAATCCATTGAAGTTTATAGGACAATAACAAAAGTAATGGCTCATATTTTAAGAATAAATCTGTGAAATTTGTCCAAACCAGTGATTTTTATCTGGTAATAATGTAACAGATTCTTAAGTTGTTTCTTTATAACCTGACCTTGCTTATTCAAATTTTTCTTCTTTATTGAGATAAAATTCACCATTTTGACCATTTTGAAGCATACACTTCAGTGATCTTCAGCTTACTCACAATGTTATGCAGCCATCACCACTAATTCCAGAACATTTTCATTACCCAAAAAAGAAACTCCATATTCATTAAGCAGTTGCTCCACATTAGCCTTTACCTCTAGCCTCTGGAAATCACTAATCTACTTTCTGTGTCTATGGATTTGCTTATTCTGGACATTTCATATAAATGGAATCATACAATATGTGGCCTTTTATATTTGGCTTCATTCACTTGCGTGATGTTTTCAGGGTTCATCCATATTAGCACATCTCAGCGCTCCGTTATTTTTTGTGGCTGAATAATATTCTCTTTTATGGATATGCCAAATTGTATTGATCTGTTCAACAGTTGATGGACATTTGGGTTGTATCTACCTTGACTATGATGCATGATCCTTCTATCAACATTTGTGTTCAGACTTTGTGTGAACATATGTTTTCAGTTCTCTTGAGTATATATACCTAGGAGTAGAATTACTGGCTCTTATGGTAACACTATTTAACTTTTTGAGGAACTACCAAATTGTTTTCCACAGTGGCCGCACCATTTTACCTTCCCACCATCAATGTGTGAAGCTTTCAATTTCTCTACATCTTCACCAACATTTATTTTCTTTCTTAAAAAAATTACAGCTATTCTAATCCTAGTGGGAGTGACATGTTATCTCACTGTGGTTTTAATTTGCATTTCTCTAATGCAAATGATATTGAGCATCTTTTCATGTGCTTATTTACTGTTTGTAGATCTTCTTTGGAGATATGTCTATTCAAATTTTTTGCCCATTTTTAAGTTGAGCTATTATCTTTTGATTGCTGAATCATAAGAATTCTTTATATATTCTGGGTACTAGACTTTTATTACATAAATGACTGTCAAATATTCTGCCATTCTGTGTGCTGTCTTTTGACTTTCTTGATAGTATCCTTTGACGCTCACATTTTAATGGAGTTTAACTTGTCTATTTTTTTCATTTGTTGCCTGTGCTTTTAGTGTCATATTTAAGAAATATTTGCTTGACCCAAGGGAATGAAGATTTATACCTAGTTTTTCTTCTAAGAGCTGCATAGTTTTAGCTCTTATATTTAAGTCTTTGATCTGTTTTGAGGAAATTTTTGTATGTAGCACAAAGGAGGGTTAAATCTTGTGGAAAAGGGCTTTTCTTGCATGTGGATGTCCAATTGTTTCAACAACATTTGTTGAAAAGTTTATTCTTTCCCCACTGAAGGGTCTTGGCACCTTTGTCAGATTCAGTATTTGCTTCGTGTATTTTTGGGCTGTGTTGTTAGTTCGTAACTATCCTTACTTTTATCTGAAAACAACAATGACATGAAATTTATTACCTGAAGGCAGAATAAGAAGTATGTTTTATATTTAAAAAGTAATCTTGGTGAAAAGAAAAAAAATTAGAGGAGACGTGTGTTTTTACAGAAGAAAGTTTCATAGTTTGTGATCACTCCAGATCATACTAAGCCCAAGGAATAGCCTAGGTAAGAAGAAAGATGTTTCTCAGAATCATTTTGCCATGAAAGAAAAGAATTTCTTTCCTTGCCTCTGAGCACTAAAAGAGATATAAGGTTGTAGAATAAAATATTAGATACTTTTTTCTAAGTTTATTTATTTCTGAGAGTGAGAAAGCATGAATGGGGAGAAGCAGAGAGAGAGAGAGAGAGAGAGAGAGAGAGAATCCCAAGCAGGCCCTGCAGCAGAGTCACCAGGACTCAAACTCACAAAGCCACAGAGCCCAGGAATCCCTGAGTTCATGACCTGAAGCTCATTAAGTCAGAAGCTCAACCGACTGAGCCATCCAGGCGCCCCTATTAGATACCTTTCATTGAGAGCTTGCTGTTCTAGGCATTGTATTAAGTTTGTCTTTATAATTTTGCATTTAATGCTTACATAAGCCCTATAATGTGATGTCTTTGTCAGCAGAACTTAAGTAGTCATCTACAAAAGTGATTTAAAAATTTTTCTTTAACATTTATTTATTTTTGAGAGACAGAGAAGAAGTGGGAGAGGGGCAGAGAGAGAGGGAGACACAGAATCCGAAGCAGGCTCCAGGCTCTGAGCTGTCAGCACAAAGCCCTATGCAGGGCTTGAACTCACAAACCGCGAGATCACGACCTGAGCCGAAGTCAGACACTTCACTGATGAGCCACCCAGGCACCCCGAAGATGATTTTTAAGGAAACGTTTCCAGAAGAAACAGGCAAGGGAACAGAGGTAGCTAGACAGTGAAGAGGAAGAAAGCAAAGTAGGATGGGATTTCAGGAATTGTCCAGCATGGATGCTTCAGCCTGATTCCACAAAGAAGCTCTGTGTTGTAAATTGGAACTCAGATTTATCTACCATGAAGTCAAAGAATTAGGCTTTTATTCTCCCTAGTCATCAATCATTGGCTAAGGAATGCCCAGGGTACCCAGGGAGTGGACAGACACTCTTGGGCTCTCTTTGCCTGTGGGCATTGGTGGTCTGGTAGCCAAAGGCAGTCCCTGCTCTCAGGTGGTGGTGGTGGAGCTGGGGACTGGAAACAAAAGGAGTTGGAAGCTGGGGAAATGGTGCTCAGAAAACTTAGGGAGAAGGAAACTAAGGTTAAGGACCCAGAGTCACAAAGAGAATGAGTGAAAATGTATGTGACTCCAAATTCCTTTTCTTTCCCCTTTAATGTGGTGCCTCCAGTCACAAAGATACTGTCATTGGGGAACTACCAAGAATCTCCTGTTTCAGATGTCATTATGCCCTTTTCTTAAAACTGAATTAACTTTCTCAGATTTTTTAAAACCTGGGATCTGACAAATTGCATACAAAATTTTGTGTGTAGGTATGTGAGTGTATTCATGGGTTCCCACACCTGCTCCCCCGGGGAGAGAGTTTATGGCTTACATAAATTTCTTAAAGGGAATGTAAAAAAAAAAATGTTAAGCATCACTATTTAAGAGATCATTCTCCATATTTAACTGTTTTCCTGCCTAGGATCTTATGACTTATCATTATTACATCTTTAAAATATTGGCTTCATGAGCTCAGATTAATTATAATAACTACAAGTAAAAATTTAGGATAATGACATTCCCCCCCCCCCCCCCATTGAGCACTGTTCTCACTGGTTCTCATAAGCTTGAGAAGAATTGGCATTAATTCTTTTTTAACATGTATAATTTATCAGTGAAGCCTTTTGTCCTAGGCTTTTATATGTAGAATTTTTTTTGATTACTGATTCAATTTCTTCACTTATTATAGGTCTATAGTTTATATTTCTGACTAGAAGCACAAAGAAATTACATGTTATTTTGTAGGGCAGATGGTTTACTTAAAACTAAGACAAAAAAGTTCATGGAAGGCATTCAATGAGCTTGGTTTGTTTCCTTTGATTAATTCAGCTGTAATTGCCAGATATTCATTTAGTGTCTGTAACACACACACACACACACTTAGCCTGGATATTAAGTGGTCTGTATTTTTAAAAATTCAAAAAGAATTCCCAGTAATTTTCCTGAGTATTTTCTTTTCTGATTATGTGATATAAATAGCAGTCTTTTTGCATACACATAGTTAATCTATGTCTGAAGGTGTCTCTATAAAGGGGGAACATTCTAAACTGTAGTATTGTAGAGCTAAGCTCCAGGCACTGAGAAAGTTCTTTGGCTTTTTAAGGCCTAGGTAGAGGAAACTGATATGCAAAGTTTTCCCTTGGTTGGGAGGTATAGCCTCCCAGGTTTGGGTGCATGAATGGGTGGGTGGCTCCAGCCTGGACCCAGCTGCTGGTGGTACCCGGTAGGGAGAAATCCTTCAACAGAAAAGTTATGCCTTTCCCAACAAGTGTTGCTAAAAACAGGGAAAGTTTCAAATATATCCATAATCTTGGGTGCTTAAGCAGGTTAATGCTCTTAGATCATATTATTCCTCTCTATAATTCACCCTTCAGCCATCCAGCACCTTGAGTCCCATTTTGGTTTTTCTAAGTTAAATTTTGATGTAATGTAGTTCAATATTAAATTCGGGTTAAGGGGTGATTTCTCTTTCTAATGCTCCACAAGAAGATGACAGGTTGTTGGCTGTGGCGAGGCAGTGTGAACCAAAACAGCTTCCTTGCTTTTTCTGGGGAGCACTAGGCATAGAGTAAGCACAGCACATATTTGTGGCAAGAAGAGAAATGGAAAGAATGGAAGATTCTGTGGCAGTCAGGCAACACACACCCCCAACTCTCTACTGACTTCTTAAAGAGAGCACAAGTTACCTTTTCTTCCACCCCACATGACTCTCTTGCCATTTTAGATTGGAAATGAAATGTGGCGGCTTCATTTTTCATCACAGCAACGTCCACTGCACTACCCGTAGGTACAATAGGTGAGGAATTGTCAGGGATGCTTTTAAGTCACAAAATATTGCAGGGAACAATTGAATCGTTTCCTCCATGCTGAAGGTTAGATCCTCGAAAGAGGCGAGGCTTGGGATCAGAACCCTCGAGGGTGCACCCTCCAGCAGGGAAGTCTGGACACGTGTGTGATGCGATGGCGTCCGTCCCCGTCACTGGGAAGAGAGCCTTCCCCAACCCCTGAGATTAATCCGAGAATCAATAAACCCGGCCCAGGTTGTGCAAAGACTGAGTGGTGCTCTGGCCTCGCAGATTCAAGGCTGCGGGGCCAGTGCGTCCTTTAAGTCTGACGAGCGAGTTAGGGATGGAGACAATTGCAGTAGCTCTTCCCTCGGGAAGAGAGTGGGGTTTTCTCAGATCTTTCCGGGAGCTCCGGGTGTGAATGTGAAAAGTGCCCTCGGGCCCAGCGCCAGACGTGAGCAAGGGCGGAGAGAAGGGGGGAGATGGGAATGGGACTCGGGGGAGAGAGGCGCAGGTGAGGAAGGGAGTCCGAGCTGAGCGTCTGCCGGAACCGCGGACAGGTGGAGAAAGGCAGTCCCGCCTCGGTCCGCGCAGTCCCTGCGCAAGGCCTGCCTTCGCCGCGACGCCGCGGGGCTCGGGAGCCTGCCGTCTCCGCCCCCGCCCCCGCGGCCGCAGGTCCCCAGCCCCGCCCCGCCCCGCCCTGGGCTCTGGGCTCCGCGGGCCGCCGGCCGTGCGGCTGGTGCCCAGGTCTCCCGCGGCCAGAGGATGGCCAAGGTCCCGGAGCTGGACGACACCTTCCTGCAGGCGCAGGCGCAGCCTTCGCCCCAAGTTTCCCCTGAGGCCCAGGAGGAGTGCTGTGGGCCGCTCCTGGGCAAGGGCTTGCTCATTTACCCCGAGGAAAGGGTGTACCTGGCGGCGGCGGCGGCGCAACCCGCGGGCGCGCTGGGCAGCGCGGAGAGAGGGGAAGACCCGGAGCTGCCGGCGGGAGTTAAATCGGGTGAGTGCTCTGCCCCCTCGGGGGATGTGGCTGGGAAGGGGATGAATTCTAAGAAGGGCACCCCACAGGAAAAGTAAACACACCGCAGACATAACATACGGAGAATGTTCCGTCCTGATCTTTGTATTTTCCCCAGGAAAACGTTGGTCACCTAGAAATGAACTCTAAGGGATTTGGCTTAGTTCCCCTCTCAACCCCCTGCCCACCCCCTTAGGCTACCCAGTTTGGCACCAGTTTGGTACTTTTAGAGGCTCCTTCACTGATTTTGCATTCTGATTGTCTTTACCACCCTTTCAACTTGCAATCAGAAATGGGTTTAAGCAATGGTAACGTTTCCTCGGAAGAAGAGGATGCAGACAGTCACGACAGCAAAACCAAAGCAGCCGATCTACACCTCTCTCAGAAGAAAACCGTCACGCAGATGATGAAGGATAAAAAGAAGCAGACTCAGCTCACCCTGCAGTGGTAAGTCTCCCACGGGGGATACTTTTCAGCACCCGTTGAGTTTTGAAAGTCACTATCTTCAGAATCTGCTCTTCCCAATTTGCCTCTGCCTCAAACTTTGGGGGCAACTTTAAGATACCAAAAGAAAATGAATCTTTTTTTTTTTTTTTAAATGAATGTTTGGTTTGGAGACATAGTCTAGTCTAGTGTTGATGAAAAATGATCTGCAATACAAAAACCCATCACTTTAGTCACTATTGACATAAACTATAATTTCATCAAATGTCAGCAATAATGAATGCTTTTTAGGACTTATTTGCTTAACATGCAATCAATTCGGTCCTTATATATTTGTTATTTGATCGTCTTTTTGTTTATAAAACATGATTCTTCAAACCACCTTAAAAGGAGGAAGGATCTTAAATATTGCCTTTATCGATATGAGGGCAAATTAACAATTGTATACTGGTCATTAGGTGAAATGCATTTGAACTAGAAGATATTGAAAATTCAGTTAAAATATCTCTATTAAATAAATGTTCAACTATTTTATAGCACCTGTCATATATGATTTATTGTGATGAAATATCATGAATTGGATTTTATGGAAACTCTTTTAAAACCAAGAGTTTATCAGTAGGCTTTCTACATAGGAAGAGCATTTTGTAATATTGATCAAAAAGGAAGAGGGATCTAAAGTAAAAACTCTAAGCTTCCCCACATAGTGTGAATAGGAGTATATATTTCCTTCCAAGTTACAAGTAACAAGCAAATAACTTAAAAGGTTTATTTACTGATTAGTTGTATAATCTGTATGTATGTAAGGTATGAACTAAACCTTAGAAAAATACAATAGAAAAAAATAATGTCTAAAAATCTAGCAAAAAAAAAAAAAAACAACCCTAACTTTTTTTCAGCTATTTAAACCCTGAATTACAGTTTGCATATACTAAATTTTTGTGATTATATACTTACACCTTTTCAAATATTTGAAATCTAAACCAAATATTCTTCTAAAGTTGTGGCTTAACTATTGAAGTTGATGTCACACTGACTGGTTAAAAATACACTGGGGCAGTAAATATTTGAGTTAATTATCTGGACTATTTTAGATACAGCTATTTTATTAGTATAATTGGGGCAGAAGTATTGCTTAAAGATATATTGTGGAGAACTGCTGAATTATCACTTCCAGTTTTTCCCTCAAATGAGTGAATGGGAACAAACTTGTTTTTTTGTTTTATAAATATGAGTGATTGCATTATAATTAAAGAAAAACAGGTTATACCCCAAATTAGCCGTATTCATGGCTGGGATTATCCAGTATTTTGAAGATAAAGACAACGCCTGCAACAACACTAAAACAGCCACATGAACAGTTGACATTTTATGCATGCCATTAAAATATAATTTTTAAATAGTTGAATGTTTTCTTAGTGATTTTCATTTTTTGAAATTTAAAATGCTATACTTTTGTTTGAACTTTCCACCCCTTTCCTATAAAAGAGTGTTACATAGAGTTTTCTAGAAACTAAGTGACTTATTTGTACTTCGAGAATTTTCCCTCATGGTTATATAGATTATTGGGGATATTAAAAATTGGAGCTGAAAATTAAAATGAAAAATCTAAGTAACTCCAGTTTTCAACTGTCAGCTAGGTTTAGTTTTGTGGATGCAAATCTGACTGGGTTTTGTTTTGTTCCTCTTCAAAGAAGTATGAACATCTGATGCTTTAAAGTCTGATGAACATCTCCTTTAGCTTTTATCTCATGCATTTAGGGAATATGCTAAATCAGAGATGTGACTAGTTTCAGTCAATTTTAATCTGAATGCATGCTCAATATTGCGTTGTTCCTATATAGTAATAATTACAATTTTACTATACAGAAATGGGTGTACATAAATTTTAGTCAATATCACCTACTGAATTGTTAGGAAAATTGGGAATACAATCTACAAGTTCTGATTTCTCGATTGCTGTTTAGATATTTATAACACTTGAGTATACATTATTACATTTATATAAATTATGTTTAATTGCAATGTAGACATTCAAATAGAATTGTGTCTAAATTTTCAAAATTTATACAATTGTATTTGTAACAGAGTTGAATTTGTATGTCATATTTGGAGACATCTATAGAGAAGTACATTATGTTTCAAGTGCATGGTATGTTTCAGGCAATTATGGTACTTGATCACAGCAAAAGGCATAGGGTAGAAGTAGATCAGTACCATTTCAGACTTTAGTGAAGTGAGTTTACTCTTAGGTGTTTTGCAAATAAATGCATCATCATGCTTCCCTAACCATTTAGGGCTCAGGACTAGTTTGGGAATGAAAGTAAGATATTGTAGGCATTTGCCAGCCTGAAACCTGGCAGCCCATTAGTGTTGAGAATAGTCTTTTAAAAAACCATCTCCTTCACTTTTACCATTCATACATATTTGCATCTCACAGAGCAAAGCATAATGAATAGTGAGGATTTCCATAGAAATAAGACCTATTCTTTGAGATACAGACCAGAAAGGATTGGTTTTACATTGACCAGGGTATTTTAACTCCACTAGCAGGTATTCACTGGGGTTCTTGTTCTTCTAACATTAATTCTTGTGATCTGACTTTTAATAATATCCGGAATAAAGAAGGTCTACTCATGTCTGCTCATGAACTCATTTGTATAGCGTCTGTATTCAAAACAGTCATTAAATCAATGTGAAAGGGGAAAGGAAAGGAGAAATAAAGAAAAGGTTTGACCTAATTTTCTGCCTTTTTTTTTGTTTAGGCTTGAAGAGAATTACATTGTGTGTGAGGGAGTTTGCTTACCACGGTGCATCCTTTATGCGCACTATTTAGATTTCTGCAGGAAAGAGAAATTGGAGCCAGCCTGTGCAGCCACCTTTGGAAAGGTAAATGACACATATTGGCCATACTACTTTGCCGCTAAAGTCATGTCTGGAAGACAGTATAGAAACAAATGCATTTAAGTACATTTGTTTACAGAATATTAAGAAATTTGTTTCACAAGCATTTTATCTTGATTTTACCTACTGTAGGTTTTACCTGGAACTACTATATATTTTGAATATTAGAACCTTAGCTATCAGATGATTTTAAAGGAAGCTCCATTTGGGGCGCCTGGGTGGCTCAGTCAGTTGAGCATCTGACTTTGGCTCAGGTAATGACCTCGCGGTTTGTGAGTTCGAGCCCTGCGTCGGGCTCTGTGCTGACAGCTCAGAGCCTGGAGCCTGCTTCTGATTCTGTGTCCCCCTTTCTCTACACCCCACCCCTGCTTGTGCTCTGTCTCTCTCTGTCTTTCAAAAATGAGTAGACATTTAAAAAAAATTAAAAAAAGAATAATAAAGGAAGCTCCATTTGAGCAGTGACATTTCCCTTCAAAGAGGGATGCATTAAAGAGTATGGTATAGCCTGTATTGAGAAGTAAAATTAAGTGGTGGTGACAAGTATCTTGTTAATGCAACTGGTGATTGTGTTTATTATTTAGCTAGTTCAAGTATATGAGTTTTTAATAATTTTTACTTTATTTCATGAAATAGTTCCCTTGATTCTCCATTTCACTCTGAGTATGTTTATACCCCAAACTCTAAAATGTTGTGACAGAATTGGCGAAGCATCGCGTATTTAAAAACATTCCTTTCTACCCAACTGTATGGTTAGGATGGGAATCTGTAGAATTGGCATTATCATATTTATGTATGTTGATGTTATTTTGAAAATCAAGATAGGATATCAATCTCTTGGGAGAGGTTTCTCCTTCGAGATTCTTTTCGTGCTCTGCTAAGAACTTAGGATATTCTAGAGAAACTATAGGAAGCTTAAGGCTCAAACATTGCATCCCATATAAACTGAAATCTAAATTCTAACCTGTAGAGGGACTCATTGTCCAGAAAATAATGAATACTATAGTCGAGCTTCTCAGTTTTTGAAAATCAAATAATTTATAAATTTATTTTGAAACCTCTCTGCTTATGGGAGTTAGTGTGACATGGTGCATGGTAATCTCATTATTCAGGTTCTGGCCTAGACAGTGACAAATTTGTTGTGAAGCCTTTTGAAAAGCACTTAATTTTTTCAAAACTCAGTTCACTTATTCCCTAAAATGAGCAAGTTGCATAAGACAACTGCTAACGTCCATTTTTGCACTGTTTTGTTCCACCTTATGGTAGTAATCTTAACTGTTTGGGGAGTGATGAAATATCTTGAGAATCTGATTAACACTACAGAATTGGTCCCCAAGAAACTGACATATACAAAAAGTTTGCCATGGAGCCCCTTAGGAGATCATACAATTCCTGTTATATGTAGAACAGATTTTGTTCTTTAACTGGATGCTAATTTTTAGCAAATTTTAGAGAAAGGGACATAGAAAAGAAACAATTTAAAACACTGCTGTGGAGATCTGGAAGGAAGGAGAAAGTTTCCTGTGTTTTTTCAGAGTTGGAGATTGATACTTAATTTTGATAAATCTCTGGATAAAATTATTGTAAAGACACTCAAGTCTTTCCTCTAGGTACATAAGGTAGTAAGCAACATGAAGCAAAAGCAGATACTGGTATGATTTGCTTTGGAAATTGAGACGGGCAGCAAAACAATCTTATTAAAATACTATGTGGCAATGAGAAAGAATGAAATATGGCCTTTTGTAGCAATGTGGATGGAACTGGAGAGTGTTATGCTAAGTGAAATAAGCCATACAGAGAAAGACAGATACCATATGGTTTTACTCTTATGTGGATCCTGAGAAACTTAACAGAAACCCATGGGGGAGGGGAAGGAAAAAAAAAAAAAAGGAGGTTAGAGTGGAAGAGAGCCAAAGCATAAGAGACTCTTAAAAACTGAGAACAAACTGAGGGTTGATGGGGGGTGGGAGGGAAGGGAGGGTGGGTGATGGGTATTGAGGAGGGCACCTGTTGGGATGAGCACTGGGTGTTGTATGGAAACCAATCTGACAATAAATTTCATATTAAAAAAAAAAAAAACTACCTCCCTGCCTCTGCTGGTGTATTATTGCTTATCAATTGCTTGTCAGTATATGTAGAATATTACTTCTTCCAGACTAAATTTTACCCAAAGTTCAACATTTACTTTCTTGAATTAACTGGCCACAAGTTGCTTGCAACAGAACCACACGTTTCCTAAAAACTAAAGTAATTGATTTTCTTTTTAGACAATTCGCCAGAAATTCCCCCTCTTAACGACTCGGCGACTTGGAACAAGAGGCCATTCAAAGTAAGATATGTTAATGAGCATAGATATCAGATCTGTACATATGATACCCCGTATAGGAGG
This sequence comes from Panthera pardus, assembly GCF_024362965.1. Taxonomy (NCBI): domain Eukaryota; kingdom Metazoa; phylum Chordata; class Mammalia; order Carnivora; family Felidae; genus Panthera; species Panthera pardus. Next base: position 46,298,204 of record NW_026526732.1, on the reverse strand, counting down.
ATTGACACGTGTAAAATGAGTATTGTTTTTATCAGTGAATGGAATCACGTGTTCTCTTCTTGATGAAGCAGATTTTTTACCAACTGTAAGAACTAAAAAGCAAAAAAGTAGATTTTGGAATAATGTTTAAAAAGCAAAATTTATACTGAAAAATCATAATATCTTATTTCTTCTGATAAAAAAGTCATTTTTACAATCTTACATCCACTACTGAAGGCACTGGTGTCCTGAAAGGGTAGTATCTATGGCTAAATAAGTGGCCAGGTGGAACCACAGCACTCCCAAAGAACAAGGCCAAAGTCAGGAGTTGAAGTATGGTTCAACTTTGAAGTCAGGAGTTGAAGCATGGTTTTCTTTCCCAGATAATAATTTTAATATCCTCTTCTTTTCCCTTCAAGACAAATGACCTCTACAAATGACTTCTTTGGTCATCTCTTAATGTAAACATAAAGTTAGTTCTCTTGATAATTTTAGCTTTTCTTTTCTCTTGTGGCAATCTCTGTAGAGTTACATGTTACACATTCTTACTCGTCCATTATTTCCTCTGTCCACTGTGTTTTCAGTTTTTCCTTTCCTTCTGCCTGCAAACAGATTCAGATCTCTTTTATGTTGATAAAAACAGACGCATCTCAGACCTGCTGTACTCTTCACAATTGCTCTATTATTTTCCTTCTCATTGCTATTCCTCGAAAGAGTAGCTGTGCTCACTTATCTTACCATTGTTCACATGGTAACAGTCCATTTCTTTATGTAGACAAAAACCCTATGGCTCAATTTTACTGTTACTCATCCTCCTTGGCACCTGTCTAGGATGTGAACCTGCTGACAGTGCCCTCTTAAAATAAATCAATATGTAAAACTTCTCCTATGGTTTCTCTGTCACAGAACTGCCAGGCCCCCTTCCCTCTTCTCCCATTCATTTTCTAGCTCATCCAATGTCTTTTTCCGTCCCAACATCTAGTTCAGCATTGCCCAATGAAATATAATCCAGCCACATATTTAATTCAAAAATTTCTAGTAGCCACATTAAAAAAGTAAAAAGGGACAGGTGTTATTTAATTTTACTATGTTTTATTTAGTCCAATGTATCATTTCACCATGTAATCAAAATTCAAATTATTGAGATATTTTTCATTCTTTTTCCCTACGAAGTGTTTGTGTGTTTTATTCCTACAGCACATCTCAATTCTGATTAGTCGTATTTCAAGTGGTCACTACCTACATGTGGCTAGGAGCAACCTTATTGGCTAGCTCAGCTTTAGTCACTTGCCAAAAAATAAATCTTACTTTATGAATTCTCTTGAATCAGTCTCTCTCCATTCTCACTTTCATAATCTGGCTTTCACTGTATCTTTCCAATCCTTTCAATACAGTTTTTCCAAATTGGCCTTCTAAAAGTTTTAATTCAATTGTATCTCTGTCATGCTCAAACTTTTCTCACTTTGACATTCAGGGTCCATTATGATTTAGTCCCAAATCATTTTCCTACCTTATCATCTACTCACCTCTCAGCATGGAGCCTATGCTCCCACCAAATTAGTGCCCAGCACCCTTTGTTTCACCTCCAAATGTCATTCTTTCATCTATGCTGTCTTCTTCCCTGGAAAATGCCTTTTCCCTACAGGTATTTTGAAAGCTTATCCATTGAAAAGAAAAGAATGTTTCATAAACTTCCTCTTCTTTTGAAATTTTTCTTATTTCTTGATTTCTTATAGGCTCTTTCTTCATAGCCTCACAGCAGTTCATTGGTTCATTCTTAGTGTGTAATTACCTTATCTCTTCCCCTCAAAAGATAATATTTTGAGGATAGAGACTTTGTCTCATTCATTTTGATATCCTTTCTGTTGTTGGCTACATAATTGATTACCAATTAATATTTCTTTAATTGACTCCTATTGGTGTTAACAGTATGTGGTGTGAGAAGGAGGAATGAAATGCCAGATTGAAAAAGAGTGAATTGGCTCTTCCCTTCTAACTTGTTTATCAGACTTGAATCACTTTAACTGGCTGATTTCTACTGAATTTGATTCCTACTGAATTGTGTGGGTAGAAGAAAGATGAGATAATGTTGGAAGTAGATAAATAGTAGAAAAAGAGGCAAAGCAATGCAGAGAAATCCCCTTCACAGGATCTACAAGAAGGCAGGCAGGCAGGCTGCTGGGAAAGTCAATTAATCCTAAAAGGAGCCTTCAGGATTAGGGATGAATCATTAACCCTGTCCATTGTGACTCTGTGAGGCTCAAGTGTTTAGGTTTATGGACCAACATGTGGTAATTTCAGGAAATTTGTTTGATATCTAAAAGCAGATGTGCCCAAGAGCAAATTATTAAAATTTGAATTTTTTTTCCTTCTTTCCCAGTATGACATTTGCTTTTTATAACTTGCTTGTTATATTTTTTGATATTTTGATATCCTGGGGAAAAAATTTTCCATACATAAACAAGTATGTTGAAAGATAGGGCAAGATGGAGAGTTTGTGAATCTTGCAGTTGGCAATGGTTTGATGTAATTATTCTTTTGTTGTTGTTGTTATTTATTTATTTATTTATTTATTTATTTATTTATTGGGGGGGAGAGAGAGAGAGAGAGAGAGAGAGCGCAGGTGAAGGGCAGAGAGAGAGGGAGAGAGAACCCCAATCAGGCTCCTTGCTGTCAGCGCAGAACACTATGCGGGGCTCGAACCCACAAACCATGAGATTGTGGCCTGAGCTGAAATCGAGTTGGAGGCTTAACCAACTGATCCACCTAGGCACCCTTTAATTTTTGTCCCAAGCATTTCTTTATCTTGGTATATTATCTTCACATCCATCATTTTTAATGGCTATTTAATATTTTAAAAATGTACATGTCTATGAAAAATATTTTATGTCTATAGAAATATGAACAATCTGTGAAACAGAAAGATAAATGAAGAAAGTTAGCATATTTTGGAGAAAGAGAAATTTATAATTTCTCCAAATTTTACTATTAATTTTGCAAAACTTGTTGGAGTAGTGTTTATTCTAGTGCCTTAAACATACTATCACTAAATGTTTATTGAATTATTTGAAAATTTTAAACTAAGTATTAATTTATTTTAAGTTTTGTGGATCATTTATTAAAATATATTGACATTATATAACTGTTTAGTGATGGTTATCTAAAAACATAAGCTCTCAATTGTTGCCAAATTCTCATAGAATAGCTAGAGTATATCCAGTCATTTCATTTGAGTCTTTCAGACAGAATTGATTTTGATCCTGATTAACTCAAAAAGTTCTTATGTATTCTGGACACAAGATAGCACCACTATTTCTAAAACCGTTCCTGGCAGCCTTTAGGGTTCATGGAACAATGTTACTTTTCGAATTTTACTCCATGTAGGAAATCCAAAAGTTTGGGAAACACTGATCTTTGTGACAAAGAGGTGATTGGTAGGATCTAAAAAAGAAGAGTGAATTTTGTGTCTATTTTCAAGGTTTTTCTCCCTAAGTTCTGTCATAACTGGTATTAAAATGATCAGTTCTCACAACTCACCTTTATGCAGGTGTTACTTTCAAGGACCTCACGAACATGAAAGATGAAAACGTGTAACTAAATAAAATGAGGCAAAATTTATTCAGCCAAAAGGAAGAGATAAAATATTTAAAACAGATATGTTAAAAGCAAAACAAAACAAAAATCCAAATGGACAGACTACCTAGGTAGATATCACAGATCACCAGATATCATGCACTGTCAAACTTAGAAACAATTAAAAATTGAAACATTTGTTTCCAGGGGCAGGTCTGACGTTCTACATAAGAAGCCAGTAGTGCCAAGAGTTCTGGAAAAAAGTCTTTAAAGGTTAACTCTTGGGGTCACAAAGCCTCACCCTAGAACACCTAACCTGAGTGTGCCCTGGGGACAAAGCCAATCAGTTTACAGGGGCATTAGCAGCTCAGCTTTCTGTCCCTTCCTTCACTGTCACCCTCCCCTCCCTGCCAAGAAGCCCCAGTGACAGATTCTGTACATTCTCAACACCCAGATAAAACTGTGTTGTCTTTTGAGTTTTTTTTTTTTTAATTTTTCTTCTTTTGATTTACTACCAATGCCAAAATATACACCTGTTGTTTTTTTTTTTTTTTCTGGGCAGTATTTTTAAATTTGGATTTTGAAAAAGTAAAAATGAAACAAAATCATATAGGCACGAAAGAGTAATGCAAAGCAATTTTTGTCTATTTTATGTTTTAAATGTGTTATATCAATAATCAATCCATTCATATTTATATCAATGTACAGAGCATGGTGCTAAAGAGGTTTTAAGATGCAAATAGCAGGATAGGATATATGCTATCAAAAAACTTTCACTATTAAGCTTCATTTATTTAATAAGCATTTTATTGAGTGTGCTGGTACTTACTAGGCCCTAGGGATACAGTGATTAAGAAAAAAAGCCTGTATCCCACCACTGCTCAGGATAGCTGATCGTTGAGACCACCAAGTAGATTTCATGTACGCAGTAGACTGTTTGATTTGAAGTTACATTTTAATTTCGTGTAGACTTTGATCAGTCAAATCTTGCTTTTCAGACATGATGGACAAAAGCTATTATCTTATTTATTAGTAGTGATTTAGTGGGTTAATAAAACTGATATGGCAGCTGCTCTTATCACAGTAAGTTATTGCAAGTCCCTGAACAGCTTAATCCCATCATTTCCTTATCGGTCATCATTCGTGTAGTGTAAACTAACATCAGGGCTACCAGCTCAGTAGGAACATATGTTTCAGGAATTCTATATAATGATTGAAATAGGAAAGAAGAACTATAGGTGCAGGTAGAAATTTATCAGCAAGTGAAGAAAAGTATTAGATGCAATGTAAATATTTTAGCAGCAAGAGTAGCAATAATTTCATTTGTCCTATTAAAAGTATTTTCTATTTTATAACGTGTTCACTTTAAAATGTGGACATAAAAATTAATAAATCTTCTTTATTCCTAAAATGTAAACGATCTATTATTTGATATAAGGCTAAGGAACAGTTGACACTAGTGAATGAACACAATTTGCTGGATAATCACAAAACTACTTGTATTATGCTAACGTTTTCTTAGAGAAATGAGCTAGTCATACCCAAGATTTTAAAGCAGTTTTCACATATCATTTTTAAGCAAAATGGGTAAAAATCATATAGAGAGAAGGAACTGTGCAATGTTTGGGAATCTATTCAGAGTAACCTACAGTATAGGCATTGGGTAGTGGTATACAAATTAAAATAACTAATTAAAACTAGTTATCCCACACTTATGTAGACAGTGCTTTTTATTCAGCATGCACCAACATAGGTCTTTGTAATACTGGAGTATTTCTGGCAAATATTTTTCAGCAAACTTATTTTATGGGAATATATTAACAGTGAAATAATGCTATAAAATGTAAGGATTGAGATGAAAAATCCATGTATATTTTACATGAAATTACTCTTCCTAGTTTTATGAGGTTTACCTTTAGGAGGACAGAGCTACTCATTTATTATCTCTTCTCTGTTCTCAAAGGCATGAAATCATCACTCAAATGATAACATGTATCTGGAAGATTAAGGGGTAAAGATTTATTTTATTAGTTCCAGAAGAAACTAGATAGGAGATGTGCTAAAGCATTACAATGATCATTGGAAAATATTAAGATTTATATTCCTAGCAATCGTCTTTCTACTTAAGTATGCTAATTTCATGCCCTTTGTATATATTGTTTAGCTATACAACTTTTATTCAACCCCAATATTTTACTGGTAACCTGGGAATAAACAGTGCTACAAAGAAGTTATTGAAACTATTGGCTTTAAGAGAATTTGTGTTTTATCAGCGTCTAAATTTCTAGCAGGATACATTGATTCATCCAATAAATGAAGATTTTTCTATACAGTAATTTCTAAGGAGGAAATCAATGAAGGAAAAGATACAATTCCCTTCCTCTAAATCTAAAGTTTAGTAGGAGAGGTAAGCCACGTATACACTCACCAATGGTATGAGATATAAACTACATGGGATAAATGACCAAGAGAGGAGTTCAAAGGGCATAGAGGCCTTAGATTCCTGAGAAACCAGGCAAGCTTCATGCATTAAAATTACAATGCCTGAGCTATGAGTAAGAAATGAGGACATGAAGGAATAAGGGCATTCCCCATGAAGAACTCAACAAAGAGTACCAAGGTGAGAAAACACGTTATTTATGACAACAAGTAATTGTGACAGTGATAGATAAGTTCAGACTGTGTTTGTGGTAGGGTTAAAGGAGTTAGTATATTTCCTTATATCATGTTAGACAAGAAATCCTTTCATCTCTACCAAATTTAAAATTGTGCTGATATATTTAAGTATATGATACTATACGTATGCCCTTAATTGAAAAAATCCTGTTTCTAAAGTGTTCTTTATGACATATTATTATTTCTAACTTTTTCCATGTTATTTATTTATTCAACAAACATTTACTGATTTCCTATTATAGGGAGCTTACATTCTAGAAGTCCTTGTTTACATATGGATCATCAAATAAGAAAAATCCAGATCAATGGTATAGGTCTTAATGATTCTTTTTAGTTATCAATGCTTGCTTAATATGATTTGTGCTGAGCTAGAAGAGGAAGTGTTTATACTGAGTGCAAACATATTCAAAATATTTTCACTTAAGAATTTCTAAACACAAATAAACTTGAGATACAAAATTATAAAAAAGATTTTGCTTCTCAAGTACAGAGGCAACATGACCCATTGAAACAAAGAGTGCTCAGTGCATGTCTGGGTTGATAGCAGCATTTACATCTAGCCTACTAATAAAATACATTATTTTAAAAGGATTTTCTTTTGCTGGGGGTGGGGTGGGGCCGTAAGATGTAAACTCTTGACTCTAGATGTAGTTGGAAATATTATACACTTCCATTTTTAAAGATGCTTCTGCCTATTATTGGAAAGAAGAGGGCAAAATAATACAGTCATTTTAGAAAATAAGGAACAAATGAATTGTGTAATCAGAATACCCTTTCCTTAAAAGTCATAAGTAAGAAAAAATTACAAATTCATATTAGTCAGGATTCTTGAGTGCTAAAGGATGGTGCAGTTTTTACAGAACCTGATCATCAGGTGATTTTTAAAAATGAAAGTAAAATGTGCCTCAGTATTGGTCAGTGTGGTCACTGTTCCATGACTGGCAAGTGGTCGGGCTCAGGAAGCCATGAACAAGGGTATAATTTCCTGCCCTGATTTCCCATGTCTGTTTTTTCATCGTATTGACATCTAGCATAGTTGTCAGGACACAGTATGTCTTCTAATATTTGTTGAACTCCTGGTCATCCCTTTGACTTGCCCAGTGACTTTTGTCTACCACCGGGCAATGTAATTTCTTCTCGAATCTGCATGACAAACCACTTTACCATGGTATAATATTATCTACATATTGAAAAAAGATGATAGATGAGAAACAAAAGATCAACGTTCTAATAAAGGAAAATTATCAACTTTTGAAGCAATGTTTAACATATATTGCTTCAGCAAGTGGATAAAATATAGTTATTTAAACTATAGCCTCTAGAGAATAAACAGAAAACTTTGCAAGAGAAAATGAAATTACAGTATATTTACATTGTTATAGATCTGCTTGTTCTCAAACATCTTTTGCTATATTTCTTCTAATAGAAAGAAATTCCCTTTGATATCTTAGTTCTATATCTTGATTTAAAATATTAATATTTATTTCAGACTCTTAGGTTCATTAACTTTTTATAATAATTATTAATTATAATACACTTGCCAAATATCCTCTAAATCTGCTCATTGTTTTCATGGTTTTTAGGTCTTTTCCTTATCTATTTCTGTTAATATAAATGCTTCTGGTAAGGTCTTTACGACTTAAATAAGCTTCCTTCTTTTAGTTTCTCACTGGAGACTTAGTCATTTCCGTATTTTGGGGTTTCCATCACTTTTGGATTTCCTCCATTTCCCCCTCTGTTTCATTATACCTTATGGGTTTTTTATTCTTCTTCTACTATAGGATTCTTTTCTGTATTGTAAAACTTGAGCAGTTATAAACCTCCTCTGTTTGGGGCACCTGGGAGGCTCAGTCCACTAGGCTTCCAGCTTCGGCTCAGGTCATGATCTCACAGTTCATGAGTTTGAGACCCACATCAGGCTCTGCGCTGACAGTGTGGAGCCTGCTTCAGGTCCTCTGTCTCCCTCTCTCTGTCTCTCCCCTTACCCCCCACCACCTCAAAAAAAAAAAAACCCAAAAACCCACCTCTTCTGTTTCAGGTTAACAGGCTACTTATTGCCCTTGTATTGAAAACTTATTCCCAGTGTGCAGCAATCATAAAATATCACCATTCACCTTGATCACCCCCCCCATTACTGTTTCTCAAATATAATAGCTCTTTCTGAAAACATTTGTATACTATGTGTAATTTTTTGTTTTCATATTTAAAAACTCTTTTCTCTCTATCTCAAATAGCCCAGGGTCATCAGAGGTGACTTCTTTGCCCTTAGAACATAATGGGAGAGAACCCATCTCTGGGCCTCACAGTTTAGAGGGCTCTATTCTGGCCCTCCTCCAGCTTTCCTCTTCCCCAGGAGCCTGAATAAATGTGTCCATCGAGAGACCACATCCTCCTTCCAGCCCACATTTCAGGTCCCCAGAACCCCAGAATTCTTTGTCCAAAGAGCCCAGACTTGCCTTCTCCCTCTTATGTGGGGCTCTTTCCCCCCATCCATCCTAAGAAGGGTGCTATGTTCCACCAGTATACATAGACTTGAGCCACCAGAAGGTAGCTCTTTGGCGGTGGTGGTTGGAAGGTTGGATTGATCTTGGACATGGAGGCTGTGTGTTCACAAGAGGCTCCTCACAGTGAAGAAAAGAGCAGGGGCTGTGAAGACAAGGGCTAAGGGTGGCTCTTCTCCTACCGCCATGTCCACACATGGAAGAATTGTAGATTCAAACCCACCTACCAGATCAGTATGGAGGAAAACTGTCAAGCTAGGAGGACAAGGTTATTTTATGTAGTAGTTTTTTAGCTTGATTTAGATTTGAATATTTAAGTATATGGTATGTGGGCTTTCATTTGTACTCTTGTTCTGGGCCTTGGGAATGTTTAGGGGTGGACTTGTTCTGCCAAGTCTTTTTTTTTTAATTTTTTTTTTTTATTGCTAAGGTCAGAAAAGGGGCCTTGAAACTTAGATCTGCACTGTCTTGTCCACTTTAAACTCAGATGATGATGCTAAGTTATGAAATTCTAAATACGGTTACAGCGGAGTCCCCTGGCAACCCCTTTATTCACTTTTATTTCATTCCTTGCTTGATTTTAGAAGAATGCAAATTGAAACAATAGGTAACCAAGTAAATGGTGCTGCTGCATGTGCTGGGCTGGGAAGGAATGAGAAGGCAAAGTTAGGCTTCAGCCAGCCTTACTGAATTCCCACTATTTGATTAGCTTTTGTGTAATATTATAGTGTTTGTGCCTGGGTGTGTAATAAGTCAGGAGTCTGCAGCTTAAGAGAATGAGCTACAACTTGAGAACTGATGAAATGCTATACTTGTGAGTGGCTCAGGATGCATAGACACATTTATAATAAAGTATTTGTGACGCTGTTACATTCCATGTTTCATATTTCCATTGATTCATGGTACAGTTTTTTTCCCTCATTGTTGCACAAAAGTTTGAAGTGAAAATGACAGTGAATTGGGCTTCTCATTCCTCATGAGGAAAATAATGTTTGAAAGATCACATGCTTCATATATATTCCTATGCACGACATTAATATCTTCCTCCATACAATGTCATACTTTTTACTCCATCCAATAGATATACTATAAAGGAAACCTATCATTTTCTTTTTCAATTGACTAAATCAAATGGAACCGGTAATTAGCAGAATGACACTTGATATACTTGGAGCCAGTGCTGACATTTACAAATTTAAGTGGTTACATTTAAATGTCTACATTTATAAATTTTTTGGTTTTTGAAGCCTATATTTTAGAGGTTAGAAGGGGATTGGCTGTTCTCCTTTTTTAATCCTAGAGCCAGAAATATGACCATAAGTAGGACTAATGACCATCAAAGCGATTTAGCACATTAAGATGCTACTTGAAAAAAAATTAGGCAAGGAAGGTGATCAGAGGGTTGCAGTTCTTAGCTGTTCTTTCCCTCAGCTGTACTTTTATCTCCTTCTCCCCTTCCAAAAACTCCTTCATTAACACAGAGCTGGTTCCTGTCCTTGCTCTAGGTATCATTATTATGGGATTGGCATCAAAGAGAGCAGTGCATATTACCACTCCGTTTATTCTGGAAAGGGCCTGACAAGGTAGAGTTCTACTTTCTTCAAGACAAATTCTTTGCATTTCCTGAAATATGCATAATAGCAATTGAATAAAAGACTTTCTCATTTTGCTTATTGAAATGTTTTCTTTTAAGCATCAGACCTTAATTTCAACTTTGTATGGACATTTGCAATGATATGGTCTAGATTATTGGGTAATTTATGTAATTTTCAATCATTAATGAGAAATTAATAGTGAACAAGGTATACCAGAGAGATGAAAAGGAAAAATCAAGGAAGCAGAATTGTTTTTAAATTAGTATTTACTCACAAGGCTGAGTCTGTTTTCAGGCTGGAATCAGTAAAATAAGGGCAGAAAATGTATGTTTTCCTCCCAAGAAATAACCTGTTTTAAAAATCTCTGTCTTTGGGGCACCTGGCTGACTCAGTTGGTAGAGCATGAGACTCTTAGTCTCGGGGTCATGAGTTTGAGACCCACGTTGGTTATAAAGCCTCTAAAAATAATATAAAATAACATAAAAATCTCTGTGCTTCATCAGTACCTTACAAAGATGAAAAGTTTATGATAACTCATCACTAATAATACATGCTTTCTTAAGTGAGATAAAGTTACTGCCCTGTTTGAGTCTCTGTGAAAGGGAATACACAAATGATCATAACACATTTCTCTAACCTGCCATTAACCATCAGGAGGAGGTCATTATTGGGGTGATATCCAATAAAACCAGTGATAATATACAATTACTATTTTTCATATACTGGAGCTCTTAGTAATTAAATCTACATCTGAGATTGCCTTATAGTATGATTTACCAAGAACTCCTCTTAGCTCTCAAAAGAATAAATTTTTTTGAAAAGTAAAGTGACATGTGTAAAAAAATAATTTTATTCACCTGAGTCATACTAAGATGAACTCAGACATGGTGAAGAACATAATGGCAGCTTATTGGCTACAACTAACTGCAACATGAAAATACAGGCTAGAATACAAATGAATATTTAATATCAAATGTTCTTTGCAGATCCTATCAGATTTCCTTAAATATGTTTCATTTACTTTTCCTTAATAGATTTATTTTTTAAGTAAGTTGATAAGAATGCTTGGGTCTCTTTGAAAATCAAGCAGATTTCTCCAGGTTTCTTTTGCTAATCGTGATCCAAAGTTACCACTATTGTGGGTCCTCTGCATTTCCTTGATTGCTATAACTGTATATTTATATGTTAACTAATGGAGAATATAATGATTTTTAAGGTTTTCTGGAAGCAAGCTGAAGAATGAGGTAAGAATTACTTTCATTTCTATTTTATCTGCTATAATATGTACTACAAACTAAATAATACATGCTAACTGTCCTCATTGGCAAATATAGAAATAAATGTTAATTTATTAGGAGCCCATTAAATGATTGACAACTTCAGAGAGAGCTGTTAGATTTGGGGCTACTGATTATTCTTTACATGGACCTACTGAACAATTTCCAATTAACGTAGGAAGGGTAATTTTTCAGTTATTCTCACCTAATATCAGATACTTAAGAGATTGCAAAAAAAAAAAAAAAAAAAGACCATTACAGATCTAAGACATTTCCAGTTGAATATAAACAAAAAGTCTAAAGCTGAGGATATGGAAGGAATTGGTATTCGGAATATAGCCATTTAGACAAAACCTTTAAGAGTTATCAAGAAACCCAAATGTTATGCTGTGGTTTGTTTTAACCACTTTGTGTGAGTGTATGTGTTTGTATAGTCAGTTTGCTGACCTCTTCTGCAGTGTGGAGACAGGGTGGATGGTGGAGGTGGGAGCTAGGGAGAAAGGGTACATCTCTCTAACATACACACACTCACACACTTTCTCCCTAGACACCCCTTCCACTCCCCACCCCCAACCAAAGAACAGATCAGCAAACTGACTTTATCTAAATGAGTTAGACTACCATTAGGGACTGCATGGCTAATTAGGCACACGATAAGGCCTTCATTATCCTCAAGTTATCTAATCATTAAAAAGAGGTGCCACAGAACTAAGGGCACATGACAATGTGTTGTGTGGTAAATCTGGACCTGAGGTTGTAACTCCATTAGTTTGGTGAAATGATGCAAGCATATTATCTTAAGAAATAATAGAAAGCCCCCAACCCTTTGAAATGACCAATTTCTTCCCACCAGTGCTTTTAATACAGTTAATGGCTAATTACATAATAAAATCCTCTAGATTGCTCTTTTTATCAATGAAATAATAGCTCTTTATTAGATAAACAGTTGTGAAAGTGCAAAAATATTGACTTAGAAATACACTTCAGTTGACTGAAGTTTATGTCAATAGGGAATTTAAGTAATTTCTCTCAGGTGTTCTTTCTACCACTTTGATGAGGTTGGTGGTACTTAGTGAGCCATCAGCTATTACGGCATGTGTATGGCAAGGCTCATTTTACATAATAAAAGAAAAAATGTTTCTCCAGTGTACTGTTTCCTCCTTAGAAGAGTGCACTACAAATTCGGGTGTAGATCTTGTTAACAAATTTAAACTAAAATATTTTTGTTAGGCTGTCATATAGCTGATATTTCCAAAGACTGCAACAACAATAAAGCATCATTATTATGATGATTATAGAAATTAGCACAAGGGCTTTCTAAAGGCTCGGAACTACTCTAAACACTTAAAAAATAATGGAATTTTGTTTAACAAAGCTGAAATTTTATTTATTTATTTTTTATTTAAAAACATCTTTTTTTAATTTATTTACTTATTTTGAGAGAGAGAGAGAGCACAGCAGGGGAGGGGCAGAGAGAAGGAGAGACAGAATCCCAAGCAGGCTCCATGCTGTTAGCACAGAGCCTGATGCGGGGCTTGAACTCACAAACCTTGAGATCATGACCTGAGCTGAGATCAAGAGTCGGACACTTAACCGACTGAGCCACCCAGGCACCGCTCAAAGCTGAAATTAAAAAAAAAATTATTTGGTACCTGAGTGATCAACCATCATAGTTTGCTCAGGACGTGAGACTTTCAGTGTCAACTTGCATATATTACAGTTCATTTGAACACTACTAACTGTGAGGCAGGGAAAACTGGTGTTAGCATGACTAACTTACAGCTAAGAAAACTGAGGCTGAGAGATGCGTTTGCTTTTTTCAAATTCTGAATTAAGTTCTACTTTTCAAAACTCATGCTCAAGACATTAATCGATCGATGGAGTTACAGATACTAAGGAACAAAATAATGAATGGATAGAATTTCTCTATTACAGTGTAGCAGGAAAACATATCTTTTAAAGTAATTATATGCAATTATAAGGGGTGTCATGGGTATCAACCTAGTTTAAGTGGTTAGGGACATTTTCCATGGGAAGTGACATTCAAGGAAAGAACTGAGAATAAGTGGGAATTTGGAGTGGAGTCAGGAAAAAGTGTAACAGTGATGGAATCGATGTAACATTATAGGTTAGGGTTTCTCAAACGTGGTATTACTCATGTTTTGGGCTATATAATTCTATGTTGTGAGGGATGTCCTGTGCACTGCAAGATGTTTAGCAACATCATGGTATCTCTGGCTTCTACTCACCAGATTCCACACCCTCCTCTTGTGACAAGCAGAAATGTCTCTGATGTTACCAAATGTCAACCACTGACATATGGGAAGGCAAACAAGGAGCATCATGTTATAGATTTGGGGATAAGTCTGGATGAAAGAATATCTGGATGAGGATGATAGCTCCAGAGATGGAGAGAAGCGCCTGATTTTAGCTGGGAAACATTGGTAGTGGATTGTAAGATAGTTCTATTTTTAATTTTTTGAGGAACCTCCATATTGTTTTCCACAGTGGCTGCACCAGTTTGCATTCCTACCAACAGTGCAAGAGGGTTTTTTTTTTTTTTCTCTACATCCTCACCAATTCTGGTTGTTTCTTGTGCTTTTGATTTTTGCCATTCTGACGGGTGTGAGGTGATATCTCACTGTAGTTTTGATTTGCAGTTCCCTGAAGCTGAGAAATGTTCAGAATCTTTTCATGTGTCTGTTGGTGTCTGTTCATGTCTTCTGTCCATTTTTTCATTGGATTGTTTGTTTTTTGGGTATTGAGTCGTATCAGTTGTTTATAAAGTTTGGATTCTAATCCTTTATCAGATATGTTATTTGCAAATATCTTCTCCCATTCAGTAAGCTCCTTTTTAGTTTTTTTTTTAATGTTTATTTTTGAGAGAGAGAGAGAGAGAGAGAGAGAGAGAGAACACGAGTGGGGGAGGGGCAGAGAGAGAGAGGGAGACACAGAATCCGAAGCAGGCTCCAGGCTTGGAGCTGTCAGCACAGAGCCCGACACGGGGCTCGAACTCACAAACAGTGAGATCATGACCTGAGCCGAAGGCAGATGCTCAACCGACTGAGCCACCCAGGCGCCCTGCTTTTTAGTTTTGTTGTTTCCTTTGCTGTGCAGAAGCTTTTTATTTAAATGAAAATTTTAAATGAAAAGACATACCACATGAGTGGCTAGGTATGTTAGATATTATAAATGGGCCAATTCTTCCTAAATTCATTTAGACATTTAATACTCTAATAAAAATTTGAGTGGGTAATTGATTTTTGGAAATGATTAAAATGACTATACACTTGATGTAGAAGGATATACAGAAAGTAATAGTTAAGAGAAATGTAAATAAGAATAGTGAAAAGGGACTTGTTTGGCAGATATCAAAATATTATGACACTATGATATAAGCTCAACTGTAGGTAGAATAAATCCATAACAGAGATTAGATACCTGAAAAAAAGACCCTAGTATAAATAAGGATTTAATGTATGATCAAAGAGACATTACAACCAATGAAGGAAAAAAATTTTTTTCAGTGAATTGTCTTAATTGTTTTTTGGAGGAGGATGTAGTGTCAAATAAATAAATAAAATTCTTCATAGCATGATGTTAGAAAAATTGACCATTTTGGAAAAAAATTATGCCTCATGAATTTCATATAAATTATTAAGTATAAAAACAGTACTTAGAAGGGAACATTTTTATCTACTTCATTTCTGGATAAAGAATGATTTTCCCTTTTTTTGGTGCAAAAAAAGGTGATTTTATTAAAGCACGGGGACAGGACCTGTGGGCAGAAAGAGCTGCTGGGAATGATTTTCTAAGACGAAAACAATTTAAGAAGTCAAAGGAAAAATATAAAGTGGAGAAATTGAAAACTATTTTTGTATCAAAAGCATGATATACAAAATTTGAAGTCAAAAGAAAGACTGGAGAAAATATTTTCAGCAAATATGACAATGGGATAATATTTCTATTAAGTGAAGAAATCCTATCAATTTATAGAAAACTATGAAGATGAAAATAAACAGTAAAAGACATGAATAGAAAATACACATAAGGAAGAAAAAGGCAATAAATGCATGAAAAATGGACTGCCAAATAAATAAAAAATAAAATTTTGAATTCTGTAATTATCAAATATTTAGAAATTAATATGATGATGTTGGTGAAGTTCTGGTGAGATAAGCTGTTTCGTATCCCTCTGGTGAATACTGACCAAACTCCCTGGAAAAAAAATTGTAAGATCTGTATCAAGTCTTCAAAGTGTTCATGCTTTTTTTCCCTCAGTTTCACTTTTGCATGAATCTCATATACAGAAATAACAGAAAATGCTTACAAAATATTATGCAAAAATTGTAATCGACAACTATGAAAAACTGTGTAACCTACATTACTACCAATAAAGAAATGGTGACATCATTTTTTTAAAAAATATTTTTATTTATTTTTGAGACAGAGATAGACAGACCACAAGCAGGGGAGGGGCAGAGAGAGAGGGAGGCACAGAATCCAAAGCAGGCCCCAGGCTCTGAGAGCTTCACGCAGGGCTCGAACTCACAGACTGTGAGATCATGACCTGAGCTGAAGTCGGATGCTCAACTGACTGAGCCACCCAGGTGCCCCATGGTGACATCATTTATAGGACTTTTTTGGGACTAAATATTATGCCATTTATTAAAAATCTCTTTTAATGACATGGAAAAATGTTAATTAGGAAGAAAAGAGGACACAAAAGCAAATATATGTATATGTGACTTCAAATGTAAATGAAACTGGATATTTACATGTCATATATGAGTGACAGGATTAATATATATAGCTATGCTGTACAATATAGTAGCTATTAGCCACATATGGCTATTAATTACCTACAATTTTGTTTGTCTGTCACACTAGCTACATTTCAGGTCCATAATAATCATATACAGTATTGCAGTGTAGACAGAACATTTTCAGCATCACAGAAAGTTCTGTTGGGCAGCACTATTTTAGAACATGTAAAATACTCAACTCCACGATAAAAAGACAACCCAGTAGAAATATAACATGGCATATGAATATGCAATTCATACAAGATGAAAAATAATAACTGCAAATAGTATTGGTATTCATGGCACCCCTCCTGACTGACCATAACATGGGGTCAACAAATATTTTGGATACCATTCCTGCCAAGAAACATGTGAAAAGAGCTCAACTTAATCAGAGAAGGTTTCATCGGGGAAATGCAAATTAAAACCATAACAAATGGTCATGTCACTATTTTTTGAATAACAATAGTCAAAAGTCTGAAAATAAGCGTCGTCAGACATGTGGAGCAAAGGAACGCTCGTGAACAAGAGAAGGGACAATCACTAGTAAAGCTGAAAGTGCACATGCCGTACGACTGTATTCCTAGAGAAACCTTCACACGGTGCGCAAGCAGGCACACTGCGGTATTGTTTGCAATCTCAGAATACTGGAAAACAAATGGCCATTATGATACAGTGAGAGAATAAATGTTAATATATTTATACAAGGTAATACTATACCGCTTTGGAAATTAATGAACTATAGCTACAAGAATTAAATTAGATTCATCTCAAAAACCTAAAGTTGAGTGAAGAAAACGTATTGAATGTAGAAGGATATATACCGTATTATACGAGTTTTAAAGCAATAGTATATGTTGCTTAAGAGTATTACATATGAGATAAATTTTTAGAGGTTTAAATAGGAATGATATAAACTAAATGAAGAGCATTATTTCTTGTGGGGAGGAAGGTAATAAGATTAGGAAAGGCTACAGAGACTGTTTTAATATTTCAAATTTGTAATGTCTCAATCTGGTTGGTTAGTACATGGCTACTTATTATTCTTTATCCACCCCCTTTTTGAGCTTTAAATAGTTCATACTAGACAAGGAAACAAAATGAAAATAAGAAAAGTAAAACAAAAGGACAGGAAGAGGATGGTAAGAGTAATTATCAGCTTGTGGTATGAATTTGGATTATTTTACATTTTGATTCATAAATGTAGTGACTCAAATTTCAGAAATGTCTTAGAGAATGTTTCAGAATCCTTTCATCCTCTGGAATAAAACTAACAAAACCTACTCTCAATGCTTTGTCCTGATCAAAGAAAGCCTTTCTTTTCCTGTGAATCTTCTAGTGCGCACCAAATTTTGTTTTAACTAGCTCTAGTAATGAAGTTGCCATTATTTCTTAGGGAGCCAGCCCCTTTGATTTTATACATTTCAACCAGGAAGTCTCTCTGAGCCTGAATTTCCTTCTCCTTAACATCGACCATTCATGGCCATTTAACAACTTTGTACCAAGATAAATAACAAATCCTCCCTCCTTGGTATATGCTTTGCAAATATTTACAGACTGTTATCATGCTCTCTTTTGGTCATCACTTAGCCAAACTGTGCTGCTTACTTAAATCCTTTAATCTTTCCTCATAAATCAGACCCTCTTGCCTTCTAATCATATGGTTTCTTTTCTGCAGGTTTCTTCTTGTTTTCTTTTGGAAATAAGACTTCATAGTTTGCCCAAGAGTACTGAAGTCATTGGTTGAGGGGAACACCCCCCCCCCCACACACACACACACACACCTCCCAGACCTCTGTAACTGGCCTATGACGGGCACCAGTTTTGGTGCAATTAAAATAGCAAACATATTAATGTAATTAAAATGATTGTGTTTTACTTTTTTTCCCAGATTATCAATTGTTTCTTTCTTTTTGTGCTGCATGTTTTGGACGGCACATTATTATTTGATTTATACCAACTTTGCACACAATTGTTAACATATCCAACAAATTTAATTTTTAAACTTTTTCCTTCGGCACTTTTGCCTCCTGTTGATTCCAAATGTTGCTGGCGTCTATTACACAAAACTACTATTTATCAAGATGAGAGTTTTAAATAAGTATTTAAATATAATAGATATACTTTGTTCCTTAATATGTGTTTCCTTAGCACTCTAACATTTAAAACAATTTTTTTTGATGGTTATTTATTTTTGAGACAGAGAGAGACAGAGCATGAACGGGGGAGGGTCAGAGAGAGAGGGAGACACAGAATCCAAAGCAGGCTCCAGGCTTTGAGCTGTCAGCACAGAGCCCGACGCGGGGCTCGAACTCATGGACCGTGAGATCATGACCTGAGTTGAAGTCAGACGCCCAGCCGACTGAGCCACCCAGGCGCCCTTCTAACATTCTTTTTATTTGGAAATGTATTGTTCATAACACACACATACACATTTTATTTTATTTTTTTATTAAAATTTTTTTTAATGTTTATTTATCATTGAGAGAGACAGAGTGCAAGTTGGGGAGGGGTAGAGAGAGAGGGAGACACAGAATCTGAAGCAGGCTCCAGGCTCTGAGCTGTCAGCACAAGTTCAACGCGAGTCTTGAAATCATGAACTGCGAGATCATGATCAGAGCCAAAGTCGGATGCTCAATGAACTGAGACACCCAGGTGCACCCATGCATTTAAAAAATAACCTAAGGGGCGCCTGGGTGGCGCAGTCGGTTAAGCGTCCGACTTCAGCCAGGTCACGATCTCACGGTCCGTGAGTTCGAGCCCCGCATCAGGCTCTGGGCTGATGGCTCGGAGCCTGGAGCCTGTTTCCGATTCTGTGTCTCCCTCTCTCTCTGCCCCTCCCCTGTTCATGCTCTGTCTCTCTCTGTCCCAAAAATAAATAAAAAACGTTGAAAAAAAAAATTAAAAAAAAAAATAACCTAAGATAAAAATTCAAGATCTACCCCACAGCTTAATGGAGAGAAGTCCTCTCTGTGCCCCCATCCCAATCACCTACCAAAAGATACTGCTGTCCAAAATTTGGTGTTAATCACTACTGTGTTTTTCCTTAAAGTTGATCACTTATGAATATATACCTAAACAATGTGGTTATGGCTACACAACAATATGAATATACTTAATACCACTGAACCATATACTTCAAAATGATGAATAATTCTATGTATTGTTTTATTACCCCATTTATTATTGCCAGTGTATTGTTCATTATGTGCCCTACATAGAATGGATTCATTTTTTTGTAGACCTTCTGGTTTCATCCAGCATTAGATTTTGTGATTGATCAATGTTGATGTATAGGTAGCTTTAATACCCTTATTTGTACTGCTGTGTAATATTCCACTGTGAAAATATCACAGTGCATTTATTTATTCCATTGTTGGTGGACTTTTTTCTTTTCTTTTCTTTTTAAATATAATTTATTGTCAAACTGGCTAACATACAGCGTGTAAAGGGTGCTCTTGGATTTGGGGATAGATTCCCATGGTTTATCGCTTATATACAACACCCAGTGCTCATCTCAACAGGGGTGGACTCTTTTTTTTCTGAAAAACTAGTGCATGAACATCCTCCAGGCACACATGTGCAGAAATGGAATTCCAGGTTCTAGGATACGCTCATGCCTAACTTTACTAGTTAAGATGAAGTTGTTTTCCAAAATGGTTATATCAATTTATATCTGCCCAACCATGTGTGAGCATTCCTTTTGTTCCACATTCTCACTGATACGTGGCATTGAATGACATTTTAGTTCTTGCCAATCCAATGGATGCAAAACGGCACCTGTGATTTTCATTTGAAAATTGCTTTTAATAACTGCATCAAAAATATAAGGTTGCATTTTTTAGGGTTTTTATTGGCCAGTTCTCTTCTTTGAAATATTTCCCTAATGATTAGCAATATTGAGTATTATTTCATGTCCTTGTTGACTAATGTATATCTTCTTCAGAGAAATGTCTGTCCACATCCTTTGTCCATTTTTGAAGCAGGCTGTTAAGTTTACAAGTTCTCCATATGTCCTGGATATTAATCCCTTATCAGATATATGATATGGGAATATCTTCTCCCATTCCATTGATTATCTTTTTACTCTGTTGGCAGTGTTCTTTGATGCACAGAAGTTTTTAATTTTTAGCAAGTCCAATTTGTCTGTTTTTGTTTTTGTTCTCATATCTAAGAAATCATTGCCAAATCTAAAGTTATGCTGATTTTTCCCTATCATTTCTTCTGAGAATTGCATAGTTTAGGTCTTATATTTTGAATGTCTGATTCATTTTGAATTAATTTGTTACATGGTATTTGGTAAAGGCTTATCTTCATTCTTTCACCTGTGGATATCCAATTTTTCCAGCACCATTTGTTGAAAAGACTGCCCTTTCCCCATCGAACGCTATTGGTACCTTTGTCAAAAATCATGTGGCAGTTTTTGTGAGGGTTTACTTCTGAGTGTTCTGTTCTGTTCCACTGTATGTTTGTCTTTGTGTCAACACTACTCTCTTTTGATTATTGTAGCTTTTTAGTAAGTTTTAAAATCAGGAATTGTGACTTCTCCAACTTAGTTTTTATTTCAAGATTGTTTTTACTATTTGGGGTTCCCGAGAGTCCATATGAATTTTAGGATGGATTTTTCTATTTCTGCAAAAACCATCATTAAGATTTTGCATTGAATCTGTGGATTGTTTTGGGTACTATTGACATCATAACAGTAAGTTTTCCAAGTCATGAACATAGGATGTCTTTCCTTTATGCTTTAATTTCTTTGAGCATTATTTCATAATTTTCATTATATGAGTCTTCTACCTCCTTGGTTAAGTTAATTCCCATGTATTTTATTCTTTTTAATACTATTGTAAGTAAAATTGTTTTCTTAATTCTTTTCATATTGTTCATTGTTATGAAAATACAACTGAGTTTTTCATGTTGACTGTATCCTGTTACTGTGCTAAATTCACTTATTTCTAACAGGGTTTTTTTTGTGTTTGTGCAATCTCTATGGGTTCCTACATATAAGATCGTATCATCTGCAAGCAGATAATTTTACTTCTTTCTTTCCAATTTGGATGCATTTTGTTTCTTTTTCTTACCTAACTGTTCTGGCTAGGACTTCCAGTACTATGTTGAAAAGAAGCAGTGAAAATGGGCATTCTTGCCTTGTTCCTGCTCTTAAGGAAATGCTTTTGGTCTTTCACTATTGAATATGATGTTTGCTGTGGGTTTTTGATGTGACTTTTATCATGTTGAGGTAAATTCCTAGTTTGTTAAGTATTATTATTGGGAAAGTGTGTCAAATTTTGTCAAATGCATCAATTGAAATCATGTGTTTTCCTCTCTTTATTCTGTTAAGGTGGTCTATTACACTGATTGATTTTTGCATCCAAGGAATAAATCTCACTTGGTCATGGTGTATAATCTTTCTAACATGTTGCTGAGTTCACTTTATTAGTATTTTGCTGAGGATTTATGCATGAATGTTCATAAGGTATATTGGCCTGTTTTGTTTTGTTTTTTTCCCTTGTGTTTTTGTCTGACTTTGGTATCAAAATAATGTTGGCCTCATAAAATGAGTTAAAAAGTGTTCCTTCCTCCTCAATTTTTGGGAAAACTTCAAGAAAGTATGGTGTTAATTCTTCTTTATATGTTTGGTACAATTCACTAGTGAAACCATAGGATCAGAGCCTTTCTTTGTCAGATTTGTGATTACTAATTCAATTTCCTTGATTATAGACTGATTCAGATACTGTATTCTCTTTCTTTGTGATTCAATCTTGGTAGAATTTGTGTTTCTAGGAATTTATCCATTTCATCTAGGTTAAACAACTTGTTGATGTACATTTGTTCATGTATTCTCTTAAAATCCTTTCTCGGTAGACTCAGGAGTTTTTCCTTTTTTTTATTTTAATCATTTGAGTCTTCTCTATTCTTTCTTCTCAGTCAGTCTACCTATGAATTTGTCAATTTTGACCTTTTTAAAGAACTAACCTTTGGTTTCATTGATTTTCTTTATTGTTTTTCTATTCTCTATTTCATTTTATCTCTGTTCTCATCTTTGTTATTTCCTTTCTTCTGCCCAACTTGGGTTTAGTTTGTTCTTTTCCTAGTTCCTGAAGTTGTTTACTTAGATTGTTGATTTGAGATTTTTTAATGTAAGCATTTATAGCTATAAATTTCCTTGGCACCACTTTCACTGCATCCTGTAATTTTGATGTAGTATGTTTCCATTTTCATTCATTTCTAAGAATTTTCTAATTTCCCTTATAATTTCTCCTTTGATCTACTGGAGTGCCTGGGTGGCTCAGTCGGTGAAGTGTCTGACCCTTGATCTCAGTTCCGGTCATGATTTTATGGTTTGTGAGATTGAGCCTCGTGTCAGGCTCTGTGCTGACAGTAGAGACTGCTTGGGATTCTCACTCTCTCAAAATAAATAAACTTTCAAAAAAGAGTATGTTTAATTTCCACAAATTTGTGAATTTTCCTAGTTTTCCTTCTGCTTTGATTTCTAACCTCATGCCATTTTGGCCAGATAAAATATTTTGTTTTATATCTATCTTTTTAAATCCATTGAGACTCAATTTGTGGCCTCACATATGGTGCAACCTTGAAAATGTTCTATGTGCACTTGTGAAAAATGTGTATTCTGTTGTTAGGTAGTGAATATTTTAATTCCTTTCTCATTTGCTTTGGTGTATATTATGCAACTAATTTCTTTTTGGCTACCATGGGGATTGCATTTATTATCCTAAAGTTATAGCATTCTAACTTGAATTTATACCAGCTTAACTTCAATAATATACATAACATTGCTCCTTTCAAGTTTGGTCCTTACCTCTTTCAGTTATTGATGTTACAGAATTACATCTTTATAAATTGTGTGTCCAAAATACATATACTAATAGTTGTTTTTAAATAATGCATTAGTCTTTAAATCATGTAGAAAAGAAAATGTGGAGTTACAAACCAAAGTTACAATAATACTAGCTTTTAGACTAATTGTTTTTTTTAAAAGAGAAATAGTGGTCTCTTAAATCATGTAGAAAACAGAGAGTGGAGTTACAGCTATTGCTATAATAATACCAGGTTTTATAATTGCCCATGTGTTTACCTTTATTGGGATCATAATTTCTTCATATGACTCCAGGTTATTGTCTAGTGTCCTTTCATTTTAACCCACAAGACTGTCTTTAATATTTCTTGCAAAACAGGTCAAATAGTAATGAACTTGCTATTTACTATTAAGTATGATATTTGCTGTGGGTTTTTGTTAGATTATTTTCATATTTTTTATTTTTTGATATTTTGATAGATTATTGAATGATTAAGGAAATTTTTTTCTGTTTCTAGCATAGACAGAGAGGGAGAAAGAGAAGTGAATGGTGGCTGGATTTTTTTAAATGTTGTTATTTATTTTTGAGACAGAGGGAGACAGAGCATGAGCAGGGGAGGGGCAGAGAGGAGACACAGAATCCGAAGCAGGTTCCAGGCTCTGAGCTGTCAGCACAGAGCCGGACGCGGGGCTCAAACTCACGGACTGTGAGATCATGACCTGAGCTGAAGTCGGACGCTTAACCGACTGAGCCACCCAGGTGCCCCAATGGTGGCTGGATTTTTAACAAACACTTTTTTTGGATCAATTGAGATGATTACATATGGTATTCTACCCCCCACCCCGCCTTTTCTTCTGTCAATGTAGTGTGTTTAAGCCTGACTTGGTTATTATCATTCTTATTGACTGTTGGATTTGGTTTGCAAGTATTTTATTTGGTACTGTTTCAAGTATGATAATAACCAGTATTGGCCTATGATTTTTCTTTCTTTTTCTGTCCTTGTCCAGTTTTGGCATAAAAGTTTTCAAATGAATTGGAAAGAGGTTCTTCTTTTCCACTGTCTGAAAAAAAAAAATCTTTTAAGTTTGAAATATCTGCTTTCTGAATGCTTGATAAAATTCACCTATTAAATCTTCTGAGCCTGTTTTTTTCCCTTTGTGGAAAGATTTTTGATTATTAATTATATTTGTCAATGGAAATGAGACTATCTCATATTCCTAACTTAGATTTAATACAACACATGTATTGCCATTGTTTGGTCTCTGTTTCTCTATCTCTCTTTTCCAATCTCACCGAATTACATTTTGGGATGAATAAACATGATTTTTCACCCATGAGAAAAGGCATAAGAAAACAATGTAAACTTTCCTAAAATTAGAATTTAAGTGCATTTTTGTTATGTTTATCTATCAAATGTTAGTTTCATATTCTTTGCCAATTACTTTTTCCTCCTTTTAAGATTAAAGTCTTTACTTCTCACATCCTATTATTTTCCCAATTTATTGACAATGCCACTCTTTGACTGTACAATGATGATTGATGCTCATAAATGACAAATCCAAGCATCAAAAATATTTGAAATATATCTTGAATTCTTAAGACTGATTAAGTAGAATGGATTGGGATTAACTGTGCTAATATATCAGTTCATGATAGTTAATCATTTATATAGTAGTTCTTTATTAATTTCTTAAGAATTAGGGGCGCCTGGGTGGCTCAGTCAGTTAAGTGTCCAACTCTTGGTTTTGGCTCAGGTCATGATCTCATGGTTCATGAGTTCAAGCCCTGCATAGGGCTCTGTACTGACAGCACGGAGCCTGCTCGGCATTCTCTCTCTCCCCCTCTCTCTCTACCCTTCCCCTGTTCCCTTGTGCTCTCTCTCAAAATAAATAAATAAACTTAAAAATTTTTTTTTAAATCCTTAAGAATTATTTAATCAGAATAATTCTTTTCTATCCATACTTGAAAATAAAGCATAACAAGGGTGATAACTAAAACCTAATCTGAAAGAAATAGATTTCTACTGCACTTTCAATAAAAAATTTTTGAAAGCTTATATCAAATCCGTTCAAATGAGAAAGCTTATATCAAATCCATTCAAATGAGAAATCAATGTTCTTAAAATACCTGCTTTGAGGACTGAAAGTCCTCCCAACTTCTTAGTGATTTAACTAACATGTAAGTCTGTAATAGTCTACAAATGTTGGGAATGATAATACAGGGTAGGAACCTAACTTGTATAAGCAATAAATCTTCAATATGACAGAGACAAACAAAGAAATACAAAAGGTGTAGAAGAAAATACAGGAAAACTATGGGAAAGAATGAAATTTTGTCCTTGCCAGGAATACTTTCCTTCCTATTCTATAGTCACAATTTCATTCTTTGCCTAAACTTTTTATTATGATCCAGTTTGCTAAAACTGTGTTTGAGGGGCAGGAACAATTAGTTATGACCTGGAAGACGGATTTGCTGAGGCTCTGGTTCCATCACAAATATGCATTCTCTCTTTCTGTGTGGATTTTTTGTAGGTACATCAACCCTGTGGCATTATATATTATTTGTTTTTTGTCACTTTTTCTAATTTTTGAAGACTACTAGAAGTATGCTATTCTCCAAGGGATCAAAAGAAGAACACATATGTAAATTCAGGGTGGGGTAAGGTTGAGATGAGAAAGTCCAGAGTACCAATTTGGGAATGAGAAGACTTAAGCTCCACTCCCAAGCTATCACTAATTATTTCTGAGACTAAACAAATTAGTTAACTTCTTATCATCTTGTTTACACAATCCATAAATGGATTTGGCAATTCTTGATCCTCATATAGTTCAAATTCCACAGTTCTAAAAGTAGGTCTTTCAAAACTTATGCCATTAACAAATGTGAACTAAAATTAAATTTCTTAAAGTTGTATAAACTGACAAATGTTCAAAACTAAAATCCAAAATAATAGGGAAAATATCCTGACTATGAAATTATTTATGATTTGGAAACAACGATTCTGCTGACAGCTCTTCTTTGTTCAATTGAATGATCTGAACAGTTTACCAAAATCTCTTAATTTGTCATCGTTTGCAGGATGAAGAAGAATGATATTTTATGGGTTTCTATTTTATTAGAATGGTATTTCAGAGCCAAATAGTTGATAATGATTTATTTCTTTTCATTTTTCTAAATTATAGGGTGGCTTCACTCGTAAATATTCACTAAGTTCAAAAACTGGAACACTTCTTCCAGAATTCCCCAGTGCTCAACACCTTGTGTACCAGGGATGCATTTCTAAAGACAAGGTATCAATTAAAGATACTTCTTTATTGATTTTCTGATATGTTGGTTCCCTATCGCCATTTGCTGGGAATCTCATGGCATTTGCAGGAAGCAGTCAGAAATCTGCATAATCAAACATAATTGACTGATTTATAGGAGGGACAAATGTTTACTAACATTGATTAAACACTTTCCAATTAATTATTTACCATCTCCATGATAGTATGTAGTCATAAGTTGGCAAAATAAACCTCAAAATACTAAAGATTATTTTTTATCTAAAACTCAATTATCAAGGAAGAAAATATGAGAATGTGTCTCTCACATGCAGTTTAATTATAAGCTTTATGTTTTTGATTAGCTTCATATAATTTCAGCAGTCATCAGGCACTTGTCTAGGACAATTTGTTCCTAGCACTGAGGGGGTAATATCTAGATGAATGTCAAGGACTATACTAGAAGTTGACAAAGCTTCCTTTCCATTCTAAAATTCTGTGTTCCGTTATAGTTGCAATTTTTTTGAAAGTTAAGGAAGAAACAGTTTCATAGGATTCAGTTTATAAACAATCC
This sequence comes from Panthera pardus, assembly GCF_024362965.1. Lineage (NCBI taxonomy): Eukaryota > Metazoa > Chordata > Mammalia > Carnivora > Felidae > Panthera > Panthera pardus. The sequence continues at coordinate 46,271,143 of NW_026526732.1, read as the reverse complement.
TTAATGTGACTTTTCAATGCTTATATAGTAAAATCTAAGAGTAAATCCTCCTCTATTTCTGAACTTCTAAAGTCATTTGCTGAGTTCCTACTGGCTGACTAACGGCAGCATCCATTATTAAATCAGGGCATAATGATTTCTGCATTTTTTTTTTCAACCAAAGTTCATTTCTTATTAACATTTAAGGAAAATATCTTTTGTTTTAATTTTTTTAACATTTATTTATTTTTGAGAGAGAGAGACACACACACAGAGTGTGAGCTGAGGGAGGAGGTGGGCAGAGAGAGAGGGAGACCCAGAATGTGAAGCAGACTCCAGGCTCTGAGCTGTCAGCACAGAACCCAACGTGGGATTCGAAATCACGAGCAGTGAGATCATGACCCGAGCTGAAGTCAGATGCTCAACTGACTGAGCCACCTAGGCGCCCCAAGGAAAATATCTTTAACAGTATGTTAAGTCAGTTCGTATTCTTGAGGTACAAAGACAGAGGAATGTGATTAACTAATGTCCAGCTGACTTAGTAGTGGGTTTGTGTAGAAACTGGAAATAAAAATAATGCATTGATAAAAAGATCTATTGACAGATAAGTAGAATTGTACAGTCACTTCCAGGATTTATTCTGATGACCTACTATTCCTGTTAAGAATAGGCAAAATATTGAAGATAATTCTCAGATGCTGATTCCAAGCAAGTCCCCTGAAGTATGTCCACTTTCTACCATTCTCCTCTCCCATCGTATTTCTTGAGATTATCACATCATTTTTTTTTAATCTTGTAAGGTGTGATATTATAACTTTAGACTTGGATGCCTCATGTGGCAGTCTGTGGAGAAACCTGTGGAAATCAGTGGGACTCCAGGGAACATGGTTCTTTGGAGGAGAGTATTGTTGGGTCCCTTTGTGGAAAGAATTGCTTACATGTAAGCATATCATGAAGATGTTTGCTGTGTAAGTAAATCTACCTGGTGAAAGAGAAGGGGATGGAGAGGGCAACAAAGAAAAAAAAAAAAGAAATGAGAGCATGTTTCAATAGTTAATTTCAATTTCTCTGCTAGCTTCCAAGGAATTCCTTACCTGTCAACTTGAAACCCTGGTCTGTAGATCATTTCTCACTCAGGTATCAGGATGCTTAAATAACCCCTGGTTTCTAAGTTCATTCCCAGCGGTCCTCATCATGAGCACTAGGGACTAACATCCTCTTTGTCCCTCGAAAACAGTTGGATGCTGCTTTTCACCTTCTTAGCCAGTATCCCAGTTCCCCAAGTAACTTGTCAGTTTCTAGAAAGAAGGGTGGAGCTGAAGCTAAGCACTTTAAGCACCTGCTTTCTTGAGACAGAAAGGATGGGACTTCCCTGTGAAAAGTTGATCCCAGTGAGGTGGGGGTTGGCCAAAGCTGAGGGACCACTTTCTGCCTCATCATGGTGTCACTCAAGGCAGTTACCACCCTCACCACATACTAACTTTACTGGAGATAAGCCTTGCCTCTGCTCCTGCCCTCTATAAGGTGGTGTGTTATTCTCAGAAAACTGAGCAAAATTATGTTTGTAAATAATGCAATGCTACAATAAAAATTTACATAGTCCGAAGACTATGTGAATATTAAATAAGCAAATGTAGTACCAATAGTAAGATTAAAAACTTTAACTGATTTGTGTACAAAAGAATACATTTGAACACATAAGTGGAAATACTTGTGAAGAAAGAAGCTTATTTATATTTTAGGATCAAAGCTTATTTATATTTCAGGGATCAAAGGGTTAATTTTTTTTCAATATATGAAATTTATTGTCAAATTGGTTTCCATACAACACCCAGTGCTCATCCCAAAAGGTGCCCTCCTCAATACCCATCACCCACCCCCACTCCCTCCCATCCCCCATCAACCCTCAGTTTGTTCTCAGTTTTTAAGAGTCTCTTATGCTTTGGCTCTCTCCCACTCTAACCTCTTTTTTTTTTTCCTTCCCCTCCCCTATGGGTTTCTGTTAAGTTTCTCAGGATCCACATAAGAGTGAAAACATATGGTATCTGTCTTTCTCTGTATGGCTTATTTCACTTAGCATCACACTCTCCAGTTCCATCCACGTTGCTACAAAGCGCCATATTTCATTCTTTCTCATGGCCACGTAGTACTCCATTGTGTATATAAACCACAATTTCTTTATCCATTCAGTTGATGGACATTTAGGCTCTTTCCATAATTTGGCTATTGTTGAGAGTGCTGCTATAAACATTGGGGTACAAGTGCCCCTATGCATCAGCACTCCTGTATCCCTTGGGTAAATTCCTAGCAGTGCTACTGCTGGGTCATAGGGTAGGTCTATTTTTAATTTTTTGAGGAACCTCCACACTGTTTTTCAAAGGGTTAATTTTTGACAACAGTTGTGATTTCCTCTCTGTATTTCATACTGTCCTTATCCTTATTTTTAAAAATATGTCCTGGAAACCTATTTAAAAATGTAATATCATTGACTAAAATATGGACCATGTCTCAATTGCATTAATGGTGACATATTCTGCTAGAGGTGTCCTGTAGTCAGCATACCTCCTTGCAAGGATATTGGTAATTTGCATGTCATCATTTTACAGCTTTGAGCTAAGTAACAAAGATGTGTGCTGTCACTGTCACTAGGCTGTAGGGATAAATATTGGAGACTGGAGGGTTACAATGGGACACCCCCATTGCCATCACCACCCTAGATAATGTTGGGATAAAAGTAAATCTAATGGTCAGTCTCTCAGCATGTATTATGGGTTATTCCAACCACTTTTCATGTGTTCATTTGTTTAGTCCTCATAACAACCCTATTAGAAATGTACTGTTATTATCATCTCTATTTCCCAAATGAGAAATTTAAAACACACAAATGTTAAGTAGCTTGCTCGACATCATACAGCTAGTAAGTGGCAGGTTAGAGCTAGTATTCAAATCCAGGTAAAAACTCACACCTGTAACCTCTAAGCCATGTTCTTGTTCACACAGACTACACAACCAGTAACAGGTAGTGATATTTCTAGCTTGTAAAATACAGATATTTGACTATTATTAATCTATTAAAATATTATCTAGTTCTAATCCATTACAGATTTTAGAATACGTTTAACATGTTTTAACTATGCAATCCAAGTATCTGTGGTAACATGGAAGCAGAGACTTTTCAGAATGGGCATTAACTATTCAAATATTTTTTGGGTAAATATGAGGCATTTGATATTACTAATTTCGAGTAATATTTAGTGAGATCTTACTGTGTACCAGGCACTCTTCTATCTGCCTGATATTTTATTTAATCTTTTTAATACCATGTGGGTAATATGTTATTACTATCCTACTTAAAGAGAAAAAGCTTAGGGTTCAGAGACAAAACAACCTGTGCAAAGTAGTGCAGTTGAACTGGGCACTCAGTTTAACCAATTCCAGACCCCAAACTGGAAACCGCTATGCCACACTGCCCACCACCCACTTAATAAAACGCTGTGTGGACACTTGATGTATTTTACCATTTTGTGTGTATTTCTGCAATCAGAGGTAATTCTCTTCTTAGGTAGAAAAACACAATGTTGCTTTGGCCCAAAGCTCCTTGCTCAATCAGCTTTTCATTGTTCCTATGATACTATACGGTAATTGTCTATTTGCTTGCCTTTCTCCCTTCACAAGGCATTAAGTTCCTGGAAATAAGAACTGTACGTTTGTTTTTGATTCCTTGACATTGAGCACAATGCCTGGTCCATAATAGGAGCTTAAAAAAATGCATGCTGGACAAATGAATGCATAAACAAATGAAGGCAGTATTGAAAGGATTCTTTGGTTAAGCGTTTTCTTCCTTGAAATAGGTTGATACCCTCATAATGATGTATAAAACTCACTGCCAGTGCATCCTGGACAATGCAATTAATGGAAACTTTGAAGAGGTAAGGACGACAAAGAATGCTTTGCTGATCATATTGTGTGTACTTTCTTGTCTTGTTCTTTATGAGTTCATGTTAAGGAAGAATCTTAATGTTTATACTTTTTGCTTTATAACTAGATCCAGCATTTCTTATTACACTTTTGGCAAGGAATGCCTGATCATCTTCTTCCCCTGCTTGAAAACCCTGTTATCATTGACATTTTCTGTGTTTGTGACTCAATTCTTTATAAGGTAAGCTCTTTGGGGTGTCTTAAACACAAACCGCATGTTTTCTTTATAAGTATTCTATCTAAATTTTTGCGTTGTATGTTCAATAAATTTGTTATTTCTGGCTGAAGAGACAGTATTATTTTTTTCTGATGAGAAACCAGTATTTAATAGTACATATGTTATGGTTAAATTTACATTAAAATAAAATCAATCTGTTTACAGTTAATGATTCAAAATATGACATACTCACTAATACATTAAATTTTGTTAATTTTTATTACCTGTTTAAGGTGTTTTCAGAGTGAATAATATGATGGCTTTTTTACCGTCAGTGTTTCTGGGGGGGAAGCAGAGTTAAACACTCTTATGGGATTAACAACTTAAAAATATTGGAAATCTCTAGGTTTAATGTATTAATGTTCATTTCTGTTCTAAAACCAAATAAGAGTATTCAGATGTCTACAGAAAGATCATGAAGACATTACAAACAAAGATGAACTGGTTGGCCTTCTAGCCAAACATTTATCTGGGAAGAGGGAGAATCTAATTCCCTGACAGTCAATTCCTTAGTTAGAGCAACAGCAAGGTCGAGGCTGAGGGAGAAAACTGTGTTGCAATCTGGGTACTTTAAAGTGAGTTTGCACTTACCTGTTCAATTGTCAGAAGGAAAACAAAACCTTTCCTTTTAAAACATAATCTGAGTTTGCAAGAAAACCCAAACTAGAACCCTGTTAAGCATTTAGAAAATAAAATCCTCCTAAACTGGTTGCTACTATTAGGTTCTCAGCAGAAGCTAGATGAACTCTGACTGGAAGCAACTTTGCACACCAAGAACTGGTAGGTAGTCTTGAGCCAGAATGGGAGAGCCCATATTTTCATCCTCTAACAAGTTCTTCCTATCACAGGATAAGAGGACGGAGCAAGTGCAGTATATTCTCTGCCTTTAGTTCAAATTCACGTTGAAGAGGGACAAAGGAGAGTGAGGATTGTCTCATTTTTCTGGGTTGCATATGAGTATCATTATTTAGAGGGAGAAGGTTTAGTTTGCAGTAACTGATTGCAATGTTTAAGACTTGAAGAAGTAAGCAGAAAAGGGAAATAAGGTGGCTCCAAGAGAGGGTATAAGAAAAGCCCCCGGGTCTCATGCATACACATTTACCACCATCAAAGTAAAGCTCTTTGGAACACTATTCAGTACCTCCAAGAAATAACTCTTTTAATAAAAATTTTCTTTTACATTTATTTATTTTTGAGAGACAGAGAGAGACAGAGTGTGAGCGGGGGGGGGGGGGGGCAGAGAGAGAGGGAGACACAGAATCAGAAGCAGGCTCCAGGCCCCAAGCTGTCAGCACAGAGCCCGACGTGGGGCTTGAACCCACAAACTGTTGAGATCATGACCTGAGCTGAAGTTGGTCGCTTAACCGACTGAGCCACCCAGGTGCCCCAAGAAATATTCTTAAAGCATATTCTTTCTTTTTTCTTTACAAATGGTCTGGTTTTTTGTTTTGTTTTGTTTTTTTCAGTTCAACACAAAAGTCCTGAGTTTAAGTACCTTTAAATGAATTAAGTTTTTTCTCCTCATAGTGGACCCAGGGAGACACAGTAAGCATTGTAAATAGAGCAATTTACAATTCTCATTGCAGAATGAGTTTCTGGAAGATCTTCATTCCTCTCAGGAGAGTGGTCAGCTTTTAGTCCATAAAACAGTACGTGATTACCAAGTCCAATTCTTGGTAACTAACATACTGGGCATATACAATACTGTCTTATACACATGGAATACCTGTACATTTTTCTGGTAGGCTACATAGGCCTTTGAAGATTAGGGTTTACCCACATTTTGAAATATCTTCTCCTCTTGGTCCTTTTCCTCAGGCTGGACCACTCAGTTTATCAGTCAGCTTAATGGATCTGCATTGCTCATATCCTATTTTGTCCCCTCTTTCTTTATTCTAGTTTTTCTTGAGCTGGGATCAGTCAACACTATCTAAATTCTTCTTTCTACTAATTCTCAGGTCCTACCCACCTCATCCATGTTTAGGGCTCAGTCTAGCCCTTTCTTTCAGTATTATTTTCTTTTTAATTTTTAATTTAAATTCAAGGTAGTTAACATACATTGTAGTATTGGTTTCAGGAGTAGAACCCAGTGTGATTCGTCACTTACATAGAACACCCAGTGCTCATCCCAACAAGTGCCCTTCTTAATGCCTGTCACCCATTTAGCCCATCTCCCCCATCCACCACCCCTCCAGCAACTCTCAGTTTGTTCTCCATATTTAAGAGTCTCTTATGGTTTGCCTCCCTGTCTGTTTTTATCTTATTTTTCCTTCCCTTCTCCTATGTTCATCTGTTGTGGTTCTTAAATTCCACATATGAGTGAAATCATATGGTATTTGTCTTTTTCTGACTGACTTACTTTGCTTAGCAGAATACACTCTAGTTCCATCCACGTCGTTGCAAATGGCAAGATTCCTTTTTTTTTTTTTTTTGATCACAGAGTAATACTCCACTGTATATAGATATATATCACATCTTCTTTATCCAGTCATCAGTCAATGGACATTTGGGCTCTTTCCATAATTTGGCTATTGTTGATAGTGCTGCTATAAACATTGGGGTGCATGTGCCCCTTCAAATCAGCATTTTTGTATCCTTTGGATAAATACCCAGTAGTGTGATTGCTGGGTCATAGGGTAGTTCTATTGTTAACTTTCTGAGGAGCCTCCATACTGTTTTCCAGAGTGGCTGCACAGTTTGCATTCCCATCAGCAGTGCAGAAGTGTTCCTCTTTGCCCACATCCCTAGCAACATCTTTTGTTTCCTAAGTTGTTAACTTTAGCCATTCTGACATGTGTGAAGTGGTATCTCATTGTGGTTTTGACTTGTATTTCTCTGATGATGAGTGATGTTGACCATCTTTTCATTATTCTTTGTGTTCTGATAATTAACTCTCTGGACCCAGGATATTAGTGTTCCTAGGCTAACCTAGGATTGTAATGTTTCTAGATCCCCACCCCTCACCTTTCTTACACATGCACCTCACACATACATTCATTTTAGAGATAAAAGTATAACTTCCAGAAATGAGTTAGTATATTATTCTCTAGAAAGCTAGGAATGAAAAGTAATTGACAAATAAGTGTCTTTCTACAAAAATACTAAGTAAGGATTTATGTTAATTCTCTTTTGCTGTGATTAAGGTTCTTACAGATGTACTCATTCCTGCAACAATGCAAGAAATGCCTGAAAGGTAGGTTCAGTCAATAAAATGTGGTAGTTTCTTAATGTAGAATTTAACTACATCCATTATATTACCTATCCATTATATTAAAGGAAAACATTAAATAACAATTCGTTTGTTTATAAAGATTACTTTCCTGCTCCTGTCCCTTTGTATTAGTTAGAAGATGTGCCTCAACCTTTATACTCAAACCTCACTGAGCAAAATTGATAGAATAATCTTGAAATCCTTTTAATATAAGAGATGTCCAAGTGAAAAATAAATATTTAAGTGTACTGACCTTTGAAATACTGAGAAGTTCTTCAATAGAAACTGGCTACAGGAAAATAAATGGGATAATTTACATTTTAGAAACTGGCTACAGGAAAATAAAATGGATAATTGATGGAAAATAAACCACAATAAGAAAAATTATAAGAAAAATTATTTTATCTTTGTTATTAAAGATTACTTATTAACATTATTATTTGTTATTATTGGCCTTAACTGAAAAATCATAAAGTGGCATAATGGAATTACCATCTTCTTTTAACAAAGGAATAAGATCTTAAATAGACTGTATTCCCCATCCTGGGAACATTATACCTTTTGATCCCTTTCATCCATATTGCCCCACCAGGACCCGCATCCCCTCTGGTAACTGATGACAGATGGTAACTGGATTATGGTGGTGATGAGCTCACAATGTACACAAATGTCAAATCACTATGTTGTACACATGGAACTAATATCATGTTGTTTGTCGATTATACTTCAATAAAAAAAAATCTGAAATTGAAATGGTACCTGAAGATTTTTCACAAAAACTTTCTGATGTGTGAACAATAAAAACTCAAAAATAAAAACGAAAATTTTTCTTTGTAAATAAAGTCTAATGAAAAAATGAAATTTATTTTAGTATTTGAGGCACAAATACACGTAGGATGGACATAGTTGATGCTCAATAAATACATGATGATTGACAAAACAAAGTTTATTTTTGATTTACTTTTTCCTGTAGATCGTTTTATTTATTTATATAATAGTATTGTCCAGACCAATAGTTTCTTTTAATTATCAATATGTAATCTTTAAACATCTAATCTGATCTCTGAATTAAGTACACTTAACATTTCTGTGTCACAACAGAATGGCTGTGCTTACTTAGGGGCAGGCATTATTAGTTAATAGTAATAATAGCTAACCTTTATTAACTACAACATGGGCTTTGAGACTATATAAATTATTTTACTTAATTTTACAACTGCCTGAAGCAGACTATTTATGTATTTATCTCTTAAATATGCAAGTAGTTCATTGTAGAAAATGAAGAACATGCATAAATGCATTAAAAAATAATACTCCTGATCTCTCCACATTAATGTCTTATGTTATTATCCCATAGACTGTTTTTTTCTAAGAATACCTGTAAATATACACATTAAAAAAATGGAACCATAGTATACATACTGTAATTGCAGTATATAGTGAAAGTCTTTCATATCAACAAATATGGATCAACATTATTTTTTAAATTTTTCTTTTTTTCAATTTTTTCTTTCTTTCTTTCTTTCTTTCTTTCTTTCTTTCTTTCTTTCTTTCTTTCTTTCTTTTTATTTCTTTCTTTCTTAGAGAGAGAGAGAGACCAGGGCACCTGTGGCTCAGTCAGTTAAGCATCAGCTTTGGTTCAGGTCATGATCTCACAGTCTGAGTTCAAGCCACACGTCAGGCTCTGTGCTGACAGCTGGGAGCCTGGAGCCTGCTTTGGATTCTGTGTCTCCCTCTCTCTCTGCCCTCCCACACTCACACTCTGTCTCTCTTTCTCAAGTAAAATAAAAAAAAAAAACATGAGAGAGAGAGAGAGAGAGAGAGAGATTGAGTGTGAGCAGGGGAGGGGCAGAAGGAGTAGGAGAGAGAGCATCTTAGGCAGGCTTCATGCCCAGCACAGAGCCCGGCTTGATCTCCTAACTGCAAGATCATGACCTCAGCCGAAATCAGGAGTTGGACGCTTAACCAACTGAGCCACCCAGGCACCTCTCAACATTTTCTTTTTAAATGGCTGCATAGCATCTGAAAAATACTATACTTCATTTAACCAATTTCTTATCATTGAACAGTGGATTTTTTAAAAAACACAACTTGTTAGACTATTCCCCAGTAGCTGTTACAATCCCAAATCCACAAATGAGGAACCTGGCAGCAGAAAGAAGTTAATTTATTTGCCTAAAGTAAGTTAACTAGTTAAAAAACAGAGTCAGGATTTTAATTGAGCGTCTGTTTAACTCCATTTTCTATTCTTTTTCCTGTATTATGTCACTGCTTGCCAATATGTAGCACCATCCCAAATATAAATTTAGATCTTTTTTGTTGAGGTAGAATGTGTAGATTATTGACTGATTTTAAAATTTTTGTGTTTCTGTATAAATGTTTGTGCACACACACAACCAACATTTGCAAGTTTCTATATAGGGTTCTATAGTACATTTTTGATCATGTATCCCACTATCCCACAGTCATATTTGGATTGTAAAAATATATTACTAGACACTAATAGTAAGTACCTGAAATGACATTATGATCCCTATGCAGTATCTCTCAAGAAGTCAAGATATGCAAAATCTGGGTACTTACATTTACCCAGAAATATTTTATCAAAAATGACTGAACCATGAGTTAATATTAACAATAAGGTATTATTTATTGATTACTCTCTGCATGCCACATTTGACCAGAGAAATCTCCATGAGTTATTTTATGTAGTCCTAGTAATAATCCTGTGACATAGATACTAATCGTGTCCCCATTTAATAGATGAAGCCAGAACTTGAGGACACTGAGTATTTTGACCAAGGTGATAAATGGCAGACCTAGGCTGAATCCATCAGACTTCAGAGTCATGTTCTTGGAATCACAGAATAATAGCATACCTCCATTAAACTACATTTATTTAATGCATTTTGAACAATTTAGCATTTAATACATAAGTCTTTTTGTGTGTGTAGCTTATTAGCAGATATAAGAAATTTTGCTAAAAATTGGGAACAGTGGGTTGTTTCATCTTTGGAAAACTTGCCAGAAGCTCTAACTGACAAGAAGATACCTATCGTGCGAAGATTTGTATCTTCTCTGAAACGGCAAACATCTTTCTTACACCTTGCTCAGGTATGTTGGTATTTGAGTCACCAGATTAAAAAAAAAAAAAAACCCTCTGGTAGCAAAGAGCAAGAAATTTTCAGAGATTGAAGACTAAGTAGACAGTTAAATGTAATGTGAGACCCCAGAGTAATGCTAGAATAGAAAAAGGACATTAGTGGGAAAACTGATGGAAATTTGAATTATGTCTGTAGTCTATCTACCAGTGTTATACCAATGTTAATTTCCTGATTTGGGCAATAAACAATGGTTAGATAAGGTGATAACAATAGGAGAAGGGGGATAGGGAGAATATGGAAATATTCTGCACTATCTTTCCTCCTTTTCTGTAAATTTAATATTATTTCAAAATAAAAAGTAAAAAAATACAAAATTTCTGAGTGCAATGTAAAATGCAAAGTAGTTCTTTGCATTATGAATCCAGTTAATAAAAATTAAGGTTGTGGGGAATGAGCCCATGTAATATTTGATGTGAAACCCACAAAGAACACATTTTAAACTACTAATTTGGATCTCTTAAATAGGAAGAAAAAAAGTAATTCTTAAATTAGGATTACAGGTTTGTATATTGTTAAAAAATATATTTCCCCTCCTCTCAAATGATTGTTTGCTTTGTGGAAGTTTTTAGCCCCCTGAATTTTAAAAGACTTGATTGGGCTAGTTCCAGATAAGAAGCGTAACATTGTAAAATCCTTATTGTATGACCGTGAATTAAAAAATTCATTTTCTAGTTCCAAAAATAGTTTTTAAAGCTTTAACAGAGATGATCATGAGTCTCAGCTATTGCTTTTAGTTTTAAAATAAAACATTTGTGATACTTTTGTCTCAAGGAACTATTTCTCTAGAAGCCAAAACTTTTCTTTAGATAGACTCTTGATAATATAGTTTAGTGTCTTTTTTACTTTCTTTATGCAGATTGCCAGACCAGCTCTCTTCGACCAGCATGTTGTGAATTCTATGGTATCTGATATTGAAAAGGTTGACTTGAATAGTATTGGTTCGCAGGCCCTTCTCACCATTTCTGGCAGCACAGACACTGAATCAGATATCTACACTGAACGTAAGTCTTCTTCCTGTTTAGAGCTGGGTCTGTCAACTCCTTGGCACAAGTGACATCTTGGTTTCGGCTCAGGTCATGATCGCCTGGTTCGTGAGTTTGAGCTCCACATCAGGCTCTGTGCTGACAGTGTGGAGCCTGCTTGGGATTGTCTCTCTCCCTCTTTTTCTGTCTCTCTATACCTCTCTCTCTCTCTCTCTTTCTCTCTCTCTCTCTCTGTCTCTAATAAACAAACATTAAAAAAAATTTTTTTAAAAGAAATAACCAAAAAAGTAAAAAATAAACGAAAGAAAAAAAGAAATAACTTGGCAATAATGAACATGTTTTTGAGTGTTGTGAGCTCTCTTCCAACTTTATATGCATACACATTTCCGTGTGTTTTACACTCTTAGCATCATATGGTATATGATGCATATCAAAATGATGTCTCAATATAATACTGTTTTCCAAAGCAGAAATTACCTGCGCAGGTTTGGACAATCTGACAGAGTTAGCAAGCTAATGTGTGTGACTAGACTACCAGGTTCTATTTTCAAGGGACAGCAATCCACTATTTCCCCATCCTCTTTCTCCAAAAAGACAAAGTGCAGCCTCTGATAGGCTGTTGCACAAGTGATAGGCTGCTCTCTGGGGTGGTCCAACATCAGCCCTGCTTTCTGTTTCCTAGTATAAAATTGTATTACCCTTTGGGGTTCAGTAAACTTCAAATTCTTTAATAAACAGTAGTTCTAAATGGCCCCTTTAACTTTTATAAGATGAAAGATTATTCATGTAAGTGGTTCAGTTCCACAGTGCAGAATTTAATTTTGGCTAAAGATAAAAGTAGTTCAGAAAGCAGGAAATCAACAAGTTTAGCTTATTTCATTCATCAGCTTTCAATGAAGCTGTTGCATTTAATGAAAGCTTTGGACTCAGAATGAATAATCAACTATACTGACAACTTACTCTTCCCCAGTATATACATGCTTATATAATACATAAGCCTATATTTCAATATGTGCCAAAATACATACACTTATTATTAAAATGTTGAAGAGTAAAAACTAAGGATTTTTTGTTCCTTGTTCTCAGGATATGAAATAATTTCTTTAACACATTTAATTTATTCTGTCTTTCCCTTTTATGCTACAAAATTCTTAAATGATTCCTAGTTTTAGGTTTTCTCTTGAGTTCAAAGTAGAGTAATATTCTGCTTTCTTTTTTCATTTTAGATGATTCTATCACAGTGTTCCAAGAACTGAAAGATCTTCTTAAGAAGAATGCCACCGTGGAGGCTTTTATTGAATGGTTGGATACCGTGGTAGAGCAGAGAGTTATTAAGGTATTTTTCAATGACAGATTCAGAAAATAAAATTTTTCTTAGTAGTAAATGTTAAACTGGTAATTCCTTGAATGGTGGGGGAGGGGTGATAGTCTGTGTGTAAAAATGCCTTGAAAAGCTCTTGAAGACTTGCAAATAAGGTGGCCCAAATATCAAAATTCGGAATAGACCAGATTTGAAAGTGTTGGGCATAGATTCAATTCTATTCATCATTTCTTGACAAAGAACTACAAGACACTATGCATTCCCTGTCAGTCAGTACAGTTACACCTGAGTAACATAGGTGGTGAAAGATAAAAGCTGAAAAGATCTGGGGCACCTGGGTGGCTCAGTCGGTTAAGTGTCCAACTTTGGCTCAGGTTATGATGTCACCGCTCATGAGTTCGAGCCCCGCATCGAGCCCCGCATCGAGCCCCGCATCGAGCCCCACATCGAGCCCCGCATCGAGCCCCGCATCAGGCTCTGTGCTGACCGCTCTGAGCCTGGAGCCTGGTTTGGATTCTCTGTCTCCCTCTCTCTGTCTGCCCCTCCCCTGCTCACACTTTCTGTCTCTCTCAAAAATAAGTAAACATTAAAAAAATTTAAAAAAAAATTTTTTTTTAACGTTTATTTATTCTTGAGACAGAGAGAGACAGAGCGTGAATGGGGGAGGGGCAGAGAGAGAGGGAGACACAGAATCGGAAGCAGGCTCCAGGCTCTGAGCCATCAGCCCAGAGCCTGACACGGGGCTCGAACTCACAGACCATGAGATCGTGACCCGGGCTGAAGTCGGACGCTCAACCAACTGAGCCACCCAGGTGCCCCCAAAAAATTTTTTTTAAAGCTGAAAAGATCTGACCCTTCTCTAAAAAGCAAATTTTCATAAATGCTGACAGAAAATGTGGTTTTAAGTATTTGCATTTTTAAATTCTGGGAGTGCAGTATTTTGTATTTTCTGTGTTTTTTCAACCCTTTCAGTTAAGCTGCAAGTCAATCCATCATGAAACAAGGCAATAAGAGCAAATAGATCCATCACTAGTTGGTGTTAGCCATTCTGTATCAAGGAAACTGGTTATATTGTAGGGACTTTTCTTTTCCTCCTGGAAGGAAAACAGATTATCATTCAGGACCAGAGAAGTCAGAGTTAATCATTCACAGAAATATATAACCCTTCTTTCACACTTCGCCTTCTGTTCTTTTTAAAGTTCTGTCAAAGGAAAATTAAGAGACGAAGTATTTTGTAAATTATTTCATTGTGTTGTCTGATTCTGCTACGTAACAAAACCATGCAGAATAAAGATCTATCAACCTGAAAAATCACAGCAAAGACAGACTAAACTTAAAATCCCTGGACAGATCATTATATCTGATAAAATAAATTGCGTGTCATGCCATCTGTCCATTTGTCAGACAGCTTATCAACCTCTTGATTTTAGGCAGGATGCATGTAGTAATGAGATGACAGATTTTATAGTTTCATTTTGTTCCTTTACTTGTAGACCAGCAAACAAAATGGAAGATCGTTAAAGAAGAGGGCTCAAGACTTCCTGCTCAAGTGGAGTTTTTTTGGTGCTCGAGTAATGCATAACCTCACCTTGAACAACGCATCCAGTTTTGGTATCCTAAGTGCTTTATAAAGCTCTTCCTATCTGAATACATAATTCACTTTCCAGTCACATTTCCTATCAGTTTTTAAACGTGTGGCACTGATACTGCTCAAATCTGACTGTCGAGCCATAGAGAATGGTAGGTGGGAGCCTGGGTTTTGGAGTCAGACCACATGCAGAGTTAAATCCTAACACTGCTTCTCTCTGGCTTGGGTTTTTACCCCCCCCAAGTTGGTCGAAGAGGATGAATATTCCCCTTGCTGGATTGTATTGGCACTTTAGTGAGACAATATATATAAAAACACAGTCTAGTACCCGGTGAACACTTCTAGAATGGCAGCTATTATCATTACATCCCATCAGTGCTTGGATAATTTTTTTTTTTTGTTAGACAGGCAAGTAAACAGTAATTAGTACATGATTTTCCAAAGGCACCAACTGCAATATGGCAAATTTTTGCATCTTTTTCAGGAACTACATAGCTGCAGTCAAAGAGCAGCTGAGAGGACATGCTTTCATATGTTTCTGAAACCTCTTTCCTGATTGATTTGACTTGTGAAACAAACTGAGTCAAGTTAGCTCTTTTAAAAATTGAATATCTTCCTTTTTCTAAAATTTCTGGGATTCTTAGTTTGCAGCTATAATGCTGTCTTGTGGACAGTACTCCTGCATTTAGCTTTCCAAGAAATCTTTACATTATAAAATAGGTTACAGTTAACTAAGTTGTTTTTATTTAATCCTCAGTGGAATTAGATAAAATCAGTGAACTTGTATTGAAGGATGAACAAAATGTATTGAGCCTATTATTTGAAATATCTTGGTTTTGTGTGAGGTTTCTTAAAACATACCACACTGAAGCCTGACTTTATTATGAAAACAGACTTTTGCTGGGAAATCTCTTCAAAGAAGTTTAAGGTTTTCCAAGACAACTTCCAAATGAAAATAACTCTTTTGGTTTTTTGAAACCAAAGGGAACTTTGTTTCAGGCTAGAAAGACATCTTACTTGATACTTTTTTCAGACCCATGGTGGCCATTGTCTAATTATTTAGTACAAAGTAAACAGAAATACAGCAGAGTAGAGCTCATTCTCCTCAGGTTAAAGCTTATCACACTCCAATGTGTGCCCTCTTAAAGCATAAAGCATGTCTCACTTTCATCCGTATTTTCCTTTGATGTAATTAGCGGCCAAAGAGCTGGCAGGACAGTATACACAGTGAGCTGGGCAGGCGGTACACAGAAAGATTAGAGACCCAAGTTAAGCATGTTGGTCTTAGCAGGTCATTTAAAGTCCAACAAGTATTTGTTTATTTCAGTTGCTCCTTGTAAAGTGTTGTGAGATGGTCACAAAGATAACTCGACTTCTCTCTTTCTCTTTCCTTCTCCTTCTCTCCCTCCTTTCATCTCACATTGTCCTCTCCCTCTTCCCATCCACAAACAAGGTTCTTTCCATTTGATCCGAATGCTTCTTGATGAATACATTCTCCTTGCCATGGAGACCCAGTTCAATAATGACAAAGAGCAGGAGTTACAGAATTTATTGGACAAGTATATGAAGAATTCAGGTAATTTAAAATGTATACTTTGTTTTACGTATTTCTGTATTTAAACCTAAGTTCCAGAATTTGTAAGCACACGTTGTGTGGGGCTATAACAGTCTCAGAGTTTTTTTCCCCAGGCGTGTTACTACTAACACAGTATATTAACACCATTGGAGCACTATTTTTTCTCTCCACCATTTATACTTAGAGTAGTCAGAGGAATTTACTGGAAGTTCTAAAGGATATGAAATCAATTAAGGTAGATAGGTGATGAAAATAAAAAAATAATCAGAATTAAAGACAACACCTGTGGTACACACCTTATAAATGGTGTAGAAAGAAGTTCTATGGGAGCTTAAAGAAGGAAGAGAACATGTCCATTTGGGATGTGATGACTTGCATTTTGAAGACTGTCCACTCCCGGGGCGGGGGCGGGGTGGTGGTTGGCACCCTTCAGAACACGCCTCACACTCACAAAGGTACAGGTAGCAACAACAGCAAAAATCCAGCACCACTGCCAAGACCAGACATCTGCCAGCCTTGTTTCCCATGGCACATATTTCCCCGGAGTTGCCAGATTTATGACATGACCCTAGAGCGTTTTCAGTTTCCTTTTCTTGGGCTTATATACTAGGAATATGGGAATGACGTTAGGTTTCCTGTTAAGAAAAAAAAATCTTTCCAGATGCAAGTAAAGCTGCCTTCACTGCTTCTCCGAGTTCTTGCTTTCTGGCCAACCGTAATAAAGGGAGCACTGTTTCCAGTGACACTGTGAAGAATGAAAGCCATGTGGAAACACCCTATCTTCCTCTATCATCCAGTCATCCTGGAGGCTTACCCTCTGCTCTACACCCATTTCCTGCTGGGAATACAGACACCATGCCGCTCACAGGTACATTGGGAAACATTTGGGCTTCAGTGCATCTCACAGGAGCCTATTCCTGTGTGTTCTTCAAAACTGGTGACCTTCAGGCATTCAAAGAGTAAACAAGACTTGTCTTACCTAACTTGCATGAAAACTTTGTACAGTTTCTGTGATTTTCAACATTTTTCATTCACATTTTTATCAATGCCATTGTTAACATAGGTACCACACTGTGACATGCTCTCTCAGTTATATCAGAAATACGAATAGTTATCTTCATTAAGTGGAAGAAAAAATTAGATTAGGTACACATAAAATCCTGAAGATGCTTTGAGAGTCAAAAAACTGGGCCTCTTATTTGTTTTTGGCTTTTGAGGAGACTATTTCTCCTCCATTAAAAAGTGGATTTGGCCATTTTAGAAAACCATTACAATACTTTTCATCTTTGGTCTAGCATCCCCTTTGTATCAATCTGAATGTTAAGTGGCTGGAACTCACTACTAGATAATATTTTACGTCTGCTTCTTGCATTATGTCTTTTCTGAAATATATAACTTCATTGGACACACAGAATTTTAAACCTGGGAAGGCCTTATAGCTCAGGGGCCCAATTCCACCAGTGGCAAATCAAACACCCTCAGAGTGGGTGGCATTCATAACTCGTTGTTGATCAGGGGTGTTTGCGTGATGTTTTGAATTGGCTTGCTTTGAAGCCATGGGCATTTTGACACTATTGCCTTTTTCTGTTATCCTAAAAATCAAACCATTTAACATTCAGTTTGTTTTTTTAATTATGGGGAATTGTAAAGAGCAGATCCCTTGACTTTCCCAAGCTTGAGCTCTAACCATCTTCATACCCATGGAAGCATGAAACCATCGCAGACTTTTGTTCATAGTGACTAACTTCAAAACACTTCACTATTATTGCTTCTCGGCCTCTTGGCCAAGATCAAGTGTAAAACACTTCAGTATTGTGAAATATACATGTATTGTGATGGTGTCTTTTATTTATTTGTATGTTTATTTTTTTGTGATGGTATCTTTTAAACCTAGGTTTTTAATGTTCCCCAGTTCTGTAATTTTTAGAGAGTAAGAATGAACCATTTTTTTAAAAAAGCATATTGATAAATCTTTTGAATAATTTTTAAAGATATGCATCCATCTATTTTTATATGCCACTTGTGAAGGCTCTGGTAATTTTTTCCAGGTCAAATGGACCTTTCCCAGAACACTGGTCATCTGATGACACCACCCATTTCTCCAGCCATGGCGAGCCGAGGAAGCGTCATTAACCAGGGACCAATGGCAGGAAGACCTCAAAGTGTGGGCCCAGTCCTGTCAGCTCCACCCCACTGCTCAACATTCCCAGAGCCCATTTATCCTACTCATCCTCAAACCAGCCATGACTTTTATGGGACCAACTCTAACTATCAGACTGTGTTTAGGGCACAGCCTCACCCCCCATCAGGAGTCTATCCTCATCGCCCAGAGCATGGTCGATGCATGGCCTGGAGTGAACAGCAGCTTTCTAGAGACTTCTTCAGTGGCAGCTGTGCTGGGTCTCCATATAATTCTCGACCACCTTCCAGCTACGGACCATCCTCACACAGCCAAGATTCACACAGTATGCAGTTTTTAAATACAGGAAGCTTCAATTTCCTGAGCAATGCGGGTGCTGCCAGCTGCCAAGGAGCAACATTGCCTCCTAATTCACCGAATGGTATTGAAATTTTTAAAGAATTTTTCCTGGCTTTTGAGATGGCAGTAAGACAAAATCAGACATTGAATTGAGCTCCACCTCTCTGAGTAGTATGCCATCCCACGTAAAGTTTCCAAAGATCATGGAATCTTAGATACTTGGAGCTAATTTCTTCCAGATACAATTCTTGTGGTTTTTTTTTAAAGTTGCCCTTTTAAATGCCACACATGATGAAAAAAATACTATGTCAAACTGTATGTTTGAGATCTCCCTTAATAAGCCCAAAAGAAGAATGTTCTGTCCATTTTATTTGTAGTAAATAATGTTTCTTACAGAGAACTAGCAGCAGATCATACACATTAGGACAGAAACTGTGCCCCCCATTAGTCTGATAAAACACTTAAAGTTTACGGAGTTGGAAAGGTCTGTGGACTTCTTTCTTCAGCCACCAATGCAGGTTCTGTGTCCTCTCTTCTAGATGTAGACCAGTCCTTCTCCCAGTAACATAAATCTGTAAATAAAATTGGTATTTGACAAGTAGTGTAATCTTTGTGAGAAGTTAGTAGTGCTTTTTTTTTTTATGGGAAGATCTTGTTAATTTAGATGAGGAAAATATGAGAGAGATGTAGTCTTACATCTGAAAATTAATAATAGGATAACTCCTTTGTATTTTTTTAAAAACAAAAAAACCCAGCAGAGTGAAGCGTATCCTTATACAAGCACAAATCCAACTCTATAGTAAAGATGGATGTGAATGTAATATTTATAATATGGCATCTTTAGGCCCCTCCCTATTATCTTGTCCCTTTTTTCATTCCTGGAATATTCTTTGTAGTACGTTAACAATACATTCCTGACTTTTTCTGTTGTAGGATACTATGGAAGCAACATAAACTACCCAGAGTCTCATAGACTCGGATCGATGGTGAACCAACATGTTTCTGTCATCAGCAGTGTTCGCTCACTGCCTCCCTACAGTGACATCCACGATCCACTTAACATTTTAGATGACAATAGTAGAAAGCAGACCAGCTCATTTTACGCAGACACATCACCATCAGTTGCGTGTCGAACTCCAGTAGTAGGTAAATTATTTTAGTAGTTCTTGAAAACATTTTAAAGGCTGCTGACCTCAGGTCTGTAGTCTTACTTTGGAGGGTGACTATTGAGGTAAACCTGGAGGTCATATTCCTACAAGTGATTCATCACTTTGGATCGAAAGTCATATTTTTGTGTCTGTTGGTAACAGTATCCCCTTTCTCAGTCTGTTGGTCACTCTGCAACCCACTGCTAAATCTCTTATTCTTTCAAAAAAATAGCTGGCACCTATTATGTATGCAAAACATGAATATAATCTGTCAAAGGCAGTCTAAAAGACTTTAAGTTTTTTTATTTATTTTTTTTAACGTTTATTTATTTTTGAGACAGAGAGACACAGAGCATGAATGGGGGAGGGTCAGAGAGAGAGGGAGACACAGAATCTGAAACAGGCTCCAGGCTCTGAGCTGTCAGCACAGAGCCCGACGCAGGGCTTGAACTCACGGACAGTGAGATCGTGACCTGAGCCGAAGTCAGACGCTTAACCGACTGAGCCACCCAGGTGCCCCTAAAAGACTTTAAATTTTACGAGGGCAGTAATGATGTCTTTTTCTCACTCTCTCCTGTTCACGGTTGGACCCAGGGACAGTGCCAAGAGGTATCTTTGGACCCCATAATCTCCACTAGTACCCTAAAACCACTCCAAGTTTTAAAAAATGGTGATTTGTGATAGAGTTTGCTGTCATTTTCTCAATTGTATGTAAAATGTGATTAGACAGCTCTGTAGAAAATGCTGCTATTTTTATTGCTCTGTTACATATAGTTTAAGTAAAAATGAGCAAAACAGTGTGTTTGCCATAAAGTCCCCTAGCATCTTTTTCCAACCAGGTTGCTGTCCCTGGGAAAATCCTGCAACTTGTACTTGTACAATTTGTACATCAACAGCACCCTGCAAAGTGTCTGTCACATGGTAGGAACTCCATACATCAGTGAGTTGAAAAAGGGGGCAAAAATATATGTATAGATTTAATTTCCAATATGGCTAATAAGGGATCACAGGACAAGTATATATGCATGTAAGTATCAAGGCAGAGTGTTAATGTTTATATGAGATGGTTGAAATATTCCAATGGAATAGATTTCAAGCTAGCTGGAGTAAAGGCCATTGACACCCAGCTGGAGCATAAGGGAAAATAAGATAAATTCCATCTCTCCTCTCTCAGTGTGCTTTTCCAATAACTCAATAGGAAGCACTTCTTCCCTTCCCGTGACCATCACAGATGCTCCCTGAGCAGAGTCTAGCAGCCCATCTCATGCTATCTGCAGATGGTCATTGCTTCTAGGTTACTCTAATGAAGCAGAAAATTCCACTTCAGGAAGTTTCCTCACCGTGAGACTAAAATGTACTGTGTTGCTATTGTTACTATTAGTTCTGTTTACTCGTAGAGATAGTGGAAGCTTTGATGGAACATAGCTTGGGTGTAGGATGGATTCTAAGCTTTAGTTGACAGAGCTGGCTTACAAGTAAATAGCAAAGAGGGCTTCTGAGTGAAAAAAGGGAACAGAGTAAGTGGGTAAGTAGTGCGAGGGAACTTAGGACCCACTCTATGTTTCCTTAGTTAGAAAACCTAGTTTCCAGGGACAGAGAAGATGGTAGTTAGAAAAATGAGAAAAACAGCAATGAGAAGCCAGCAACCATACATGCAGGAAATGTAGTGTCAGAGAGCCAGTTGGTCAAATTTTTGAGAACCAACTACTGTGTGCCAAACTTCATTCTAAGTTTGAGGTTATGGTGGTGATCAGACAGAGTTCTTGCCTATAAGAAGTTTACCTTCTAGGAAGGAGAGATTAAGGGATGATTATATAGACAAATGCAGAAAAAAAAGATAGTGTCAGGTACTCTGAAGTCAGTTAAATAGGGCAAAATGACACATGGTTATGGAGAAACTGCTTTTGGTGAGATGGTTGGGAAAGGAATCCTGAGGCAGAGATATTTGAGTTGAAAGTTGAGCGATTAGGAGGCGATGACTTGAAGGTCTGATGGTGGAGTGGTGGCAGAAGAGATGACAAGTGCACAGTCTCTGAAATGGGAACAAGGAAAACTGAGTGGGCAGCAAGAAGGCCAATGTGCTTTGAGCATGGTGAATGAAGACAGTAGAGTAAAATCAATCAGAAGGCAGAGACCAGTTCACAGAAGACGTTGCGAACCAGGGCAGAGAGCTTGGATTCTGTTCTAAGAGTGGGGGGAAGTCTTTGTAGAGTTTGAGAACAGCAACAATTTGATGTATACATCAGCAGCATTATCCTGGCTGTTCCCTGCAGAATGAGAGGGTGGGGCAAAGGTGACAGTCCTAAGACTAGTTAGGAGGCAGCTGTGTTGGTCCAGGTAAGAGAACACGGGGGTTTGAATAATTGAGGAAGTGTGGATGGAAAGAGGAAGTAGACTGGGGATATATTTTGGTGATAAAGTTGTCTGAATTTAAGTTTGAAATGGAGTTTTCTTTGTGAAATGTGTAGAAGTAAAAACAATTTCTAGGAAAATAGCATAGGTATGGGTGATAAATGCAAAAATAAATACAGGAGGCTTAAAATGAGTGGCACTTTGAAAGGAAAAAAATGTCAGTCAATATTCAATTGCTGATTACATTTTCCCTTACAGCATCCAGCTTGCAAACCCCAATTCCTTCCTCCTCATCCCAATGTATGTATGGAGCTTCCAATCAGTATCCAGCTCAAGAGACCTTGGATTCCCATGGAGCAAATGGTAGAGAAATGGTGTCCTCTTTACCACCCATCAACACTGTGTTCATGGGAACAGCAGCTGGAGGCACTTAAACCAACAATGTTGAGTGAGGATTGAAACTAAGAATCTCTACTGCTCAAATATTGTTCATTCGGATTGCCATCAGGGTAAAGAAAATGGAATATACAGTGGCAGGACATTGTTTTCAAGTCACTGGTACAAAACTATGGACAACTCCATAATGAATGGAGATACTTGCAGACTTTGCCTTGCACGCAAATTGTTTAAAATGTGATCTCGTTATTAATTATAGTTTCAAACATTATCAAATTGAACCACTGGAGCTTTGAAGATGCAAACATTTCAGCTATGAAGATTTAATATTTTGCTTCCTAATTTATTGAAAATCTGTGTGCTGCTTCATCTTTGGTCTATAAAAAGAAAGAATTATTTAATACCTTTAAAATACCTTTAATTTATTAGGGTCTCAGAATCATTGTTTACTATCCCTTATTTGACAAAAAGTCAAGTGTGTGTGTTCTACCTCCTGTGGAAATGTTTACAAGGTCAAGACTTAATTCAATTCAGCCTAGACCAAAGTTGCTTGACTTTCAATCCTGTGCATTAGTGTGATGAGTTCTGTTACATAGCAGTATTCCAATTCTATGTAACTGAACGGAGATTATGAATGCTTTCCCTCTTTATTTAAGAAAGGTAAGAAGAAATGAAAGAAATAAAGTATGAAAATATTTTTAAATCCTTGATTGCTCTTAGAACTGTTACTGTTTCTGAAGAATGCTTAGGATTCACAGGCAAAGTTCCTTTGGATACTGAATTAAAGAGTAAAGCTGGTTGGTGAAAACATCATAATTCAAGAATATTTTCATATCCTATCCATGCATATAAATATAAGGAAATTGTGGCTTATAGACCATTTGAACTTCTAAAGATTTAGAAGCAGTCTTTAATCAAGTACTTGGCTTATAAACTAAGAATGAATGAGTGTTCAAGGATCATTTGAATGCAAAGAGAAATTCAGAAGTGAGGAATTCATTCCATACGAGTTAATAGAATTTGATACACCATCTATCTAGGTCTGTTTCCTTTTCATTTTTGTATATCTTAGCTGAAAGGTCTGTTGCAAGACTCATGGCCTGTAATGGGAAACCTCCATTAACTTCACAGGCTTTTCCTACAGTCATATGACAGGACTTATATTATTTGTATTAAGGATTGGGTGATACTATGAGCTCCGAGTACATTTTTAAAGGATTTGTAAGCCCCAAATACCCATTATACATCATGATGTAATTTGGTGAAGACAAACTGCAGATTGTTTTCAGAAAGCAATAAACAAATTAATTGTGGACTTCTCAGAGTGTTGCTACCATTTGCTTAGTAGCATGTAGTTTATGAGCTAATTAATTGAGCAGAAAATTCTGCACAGTAACAAATGATGAGAAATAGGAATAAATGTTCTATGATTTGTAGTAATACTGTAAGAATACAAAGGAGAGTGAAATTATGAAGGGCTTGGACTGAAGTGAAAAGCAAAACAGCTTTAAGAAATGTTTGGACATAAGTCTCGAAAATTAAGAGCCAAATTTCCACCATATAGGAATTACATATATACTCAGCATCTATTTTACGTCAGGCACATTGAAAAATGCAAGTTGAAAAGATGAAAATGAAAATACAACTAAAAATAAAACCCTGCCAATGCCTTTGGTAAGTTCTGATATGATGAAGAAGGGGTGATGCGATAGGAAGTAGAAGCTCATTGAAGATTTTTGAGTAAAAAGTAATATGGGACATGATGTTTAAGGAACAGCCAGCAACAGCTGGAAAGGGAGGAGGACCAGACAGGAGAGGAACTAGCCCAAGAATGGGCTATTTGAGAGGCTATTTCTCTCCTCCAGATGTCCAGCAGGTAAGTGCAGAGACTACATGGAAGCAGAGTGAAAGGAGCAGGAATAAGAAATTTCAAAGAAGCATAAGCATCATTTAGTACAATTAAAGGATTGGTGACTGGCGATATCAGGAATTAAAAAGGAATATGTTAGGGGCGCCTGGGTGGCTCAGTTGGTTGAGCATCCGGCTTCGGCTCGGGTTGTGATCTCGCAGTTTGTGAGTTCGAGTCCCAGGTGGAGCTCTGTGCTGACAGCTCGGAGCCTGCTTCGGATTCTGTGTCTCCTCCTCTCTCTGCCCCTCCCATGCTCATGCTCTGTCTCTCTCTGTCTCTCAATAATAAATAAACATGAAAAAAATTTTTAAAAAAGGAATATGTTAGTAGTGGCGCTAAAGTTTTCTTTAACCCTATTTGCAAACCATTTCAGTGTAAATAGTTGACCCTGGATTGATAACCCCTTCATAGATGAGGGAAAATTATATGGAGCAGGGAGAAGTGCAGAAGAAAAGTAAACATTATCTCTGGGTTTCATGTACAATGACAAGGTGCTAAATTTTGACATCAGGAAGACTAACTTGCTCTTTTCCCCAAGCAGTGGGACTTGGGTTTATGTCTATTAGATGTATAATAGCGTTTCTTATTGTGGGCACTACTGGCTTTCAGGCAGGACAATTCTTTGTTTTGCAGGATCATTCTGCATATTGCACAAGATTTAGTATCCCCGGCACTCAAACACCAAAGCACTCCACTCACCCAGCCTTGCGACAACTAACAACATCTTCCATGTTTCCAAATGCCTCTGGAGAGGTGGTGCCATTCCTGCATGAATTAAAAGTGACAGCATCATTAATTTTACTTAGAAGGAGCTTGAGACATTTAATACCTTCCTGCCTTTCAGCTGCACTCATCATTCTAGAATTGCTTCCTTCATGGATCTAAAGCTTGGATGCTCAAGGCTTTTTCTGGTACTCTTTAGGTTAATTTTAATATAGTTAAAGGATCTTAGCCTAGCTTTCTAGTGTTTCTGTTTTTAAAAGTAAATCAAGTAATTTTTAGAAGTTGTGGACTATCAATTATAAAGAAGTGACCTGGGGGCGCCTGGGTGGTTCAGTCGGTTGAGTGTCCGGCTTTGGCCCAGGTCATAATCTCAGTTTGTGAGTTTGAGTCCACATTGGGGGCTCTGCTGTCAGCACAGAGCCTACTTTGCATCCTCAATTCCCCATCCCTACCCCTTCCCCACTCATGTGCTCTCTCTCTCTCAAAAATAATAAATAAAAAAAGAGACAAAAAAAGTGACCTGTTCAAGCTAATGCCTATGTGAAGCCCAAAATTAAGGGTAGAAATAAAAAAGGGAGAGGTTTAAATACTCCGTTCTTGGAGTACTATCTTTCAAATCCTGTGTTTTAGTGGTTACTATAGATAAATGGCATAAGGAAAAATGAGCATTCCAAATAATTCGGTGGACTCAATACAATTCAGAAACCAAGAGCTTATTTTATAACAGCTTGAAGAAAAACTAAAACCCAGCTATGTCATTAACATAGAATTACAGATCAAAGGAGATCTGATTTATTTTCCTCTCTCCAGGTGGTGGAGAAAAGTTAGAGCTCTCCTCAGTTATATGTTCCCAAGTATGCTTTCAGATTAGAAAGGATTTTTTAAAAAATCATTTAAGCTAAATTCCAATTACAGTTGTGATGTAAAATCTTTCTCTTTGTTTCTGCTTTGAGAGAAGAAAGTCCGTGAGACTCTCGGGGTCGCCCATGTCAAGAACCCATTTTGGAAATGGGAAAGAGAATATTTTTTACTCACATGATACCTAAAGACAACCGGTGGGTGCACTGGCATTTAGTGTCAAGACCAGGGATGTGAATATCTTGCAGCGTGTGGGACAGATTTGCACAATGAAGAACTGTGGCAAGAAATAAAGTAACACTTCCATGGAGAAATGGAGTAGGCTGTGAGATGAATGTCCCCAAACTCTGACCAGTAATGGCACTCTACATTAAATAGAATCCAACTAACCCAATTAGATGATTTCTTCAGCTACTGTGACTATGAAACTCCTACACATAGCTTAGAGAAGCAAACAAGCAGAAGAGTAGGACTAGAAGCAGGGAGAAAGAGAGGGAAGGAGAGCTAGAGACCAGCTTTGTGAGAGGGGTCCAGTAGGCAGCAATGGGTGGGCCCCTGTAAGAGGACACTGAGGCCACAGGTGCCTGGACCTAGACTCTAGAACACCAGAGCTGAGACTGTGCCACCCTGACCAGTGAAGCACGATACCCAATTCTCTCCTGCTCTCCCAAATTTACCCTTGGAGCCCTTACTGACATGGTCTCCATTTAGCCATTCAGAGTACAGCTTCCCTGACTACAGTCACCAGTCCACAGCAGCATGTTCCTCTTGTTCAGAAAAACATGATAAACATCAAATTAGATAACCAGCAAACATGATAAACAGCAAACTTCCCTGGTGATGTTTTCCAACCACTGAATTTATGCTCATAAATTTATGAGCATAAAACGCAGTCCACAAAAACAGGACAAAGAATACTGCCAGGTAGTGCATTCTCCCCCACGAACTCCCCAAAAAAGAAAAAGAAAAAAAGAGAAAGAAAGAAAAACGCTTTGAGATAAATGAATTCTGAAACCCAAACCCAAAGTTCCAATTTTTCAAAAAAGCAGGAGACAAATGAGAGTGATATGTATGAACTCCCTGGAAAGAGAGATTACAGGTACTCAGATTTCTATATAACAGGAAGCAAAATTAATTGTCCTACAAGTTTCACAATAACAGCTTTGAACTCTTATAAGGACTGGAGTAGCAAACTGTTCATACTGTATTTTGAAGGCAGATTCATAATCCCAGGTCAGTTAGAGAAATTTAAACAAAAACCTTCCAGAAAAGTAAACAATGGTGATTATGGCATACAGGACATTTTGTGCTTTGGGAAAGATAAGAAATGATGAGTTTATATAAAAGGTTATTGTACTATCTCATTCAATTATAGAATTCTAAATTAAATCCTCTAGTTTGTAAATGGCAGAGAACGCAACTTGTCTGTTCCAAAAGCACACTGCTTAAATGAAAAGAAAATACATTTCAGTTACTCTTTGATTATAGGTGTTAGCAATGGCTGGAAGTGATTGGTAGTTGCAATGAGTAATCTATTCAGTAATTTTGAGATATTTGATTACAAAATAAGGGCTTATCTCTGTTCTGTTTGGTAAAAAGGTTTTCAATTAGTTTTCTAATATCAAAATCTTATAAATAGTGCTTAATTTTTCTTCATCTTGGCTATATGATATTATGGTAGAAATGTTTCTTCTTATAAAAATAGTCTACTTCCAGAATGACCAAAGTAATTTAGGGTTTTTTTGTTTTGTTTTTTGTTTTGTTTTTTGTTTGTTTTTGTTTTTGTTTTGGCATCTAATCCAGTTGGAGAGATCTCTGATTTTCTTTCTTAAAATTCTCATGTAATAGGTATTACATGCAGATGTTTATGGGGATAAAATTGACCACTCATTAGATTGACTGTTTTACTTGTCATATCTAGAAGTTCTGTCATAACTAGAAAGTTCCAGTTCTCTGTTCATTCAATAGGATGGGAAGCTTTGGACATACATATAAATGTAGAATACTTCTAGATTCCTGTTCCTATTAAAAACCTTATCTCATTATTTACAAATATTTCATTTAATCTCAAGACTTCTATTTATTACTTGAATATTTTAATGAAATGTCTTGGTCATGTTCTTAGCCTTGGTTAGCTTTTTGTTAAGGAGTTAACGTTGAAATTTCCAAGAGATATTCAATTTTATCCCACTTTAACAAATATGTCTGCTCACGCTGATAACAAGGATAAGGTCCCACCGCCCCCCCCCCCCCCCCATGGATCTTACAGTTTATGAGGTAAGGCAGACATTACCTGTAACATCTACACAGTTGACATTGTGAAAAGAAGTGAAGGTGGCTCAGAGAAATAATAATAAGAGTTGAGCCCATGGAGATGCCTCCAGGGCAGGGATGGGGTGGGGAGAGCTGGTCAGGGAAATGTCTTGCAGGAAGTGACATACTGAGACTAGAAGAATAAATGGAAAGCAGGTGATGTTGGGGAAGGAAATGGTGGGGGGGTGGGGGAGGGCTTGGCAGGCGGGATGAGTGTTCAGGACAGGAATGCAGCCTGTAAGGAACCTAGGGTTGGCAGAAGAGATGAAAAGATAAGGAGCACAAAGAGTTAGGAAGAGCAGCCAGAATGAATATAGAGAGAAACTCCTGAAGCTTTCAAACTTTAATGATAATCATAGTGATTTAGTGATGAAACATGAGAAACATGATTATGAAGACACACAAAGTATTAGACAAGGCTGGTAGGAATGTCAAGCTGAGATTTTTATAAACTTTGAAATGCTAAAATATTTTCAACAAACACCATTGCTTTCCTAGAATCCACTACTAAAAATAGGCTTTAAGCCCCTTTTATGTCTTCTATGACAACACAAAATTAAGGAAATTAATCTTTTGGGTTTTTTTTTAATTGAGATATAATTGACATGTAACATTGTATTCGTTTTAGGTGTTGGTTTTCTTCATGAAGGTCTTAATTTGTTCTCTTTTTAAAAATGATGATTTCAGCCAATAAAATAAGGTTTAATACAATTCTCTATTCCTTTTCACAAATTGAATCCCAGACTTTCTCCCCTGAAAAAGGTATTTAAATATCAAGGAAGAAAAAATTTGTTAATGTTTTCAAATGCATTTTCCTGTATTGCTGATGTGACCCTAAAATTGAAGAGAACTAAAGGTGAAGAGAAGGTCAAAACCAAGATTCTCAGTGTGATGTGGTGACCTTCTTAAAATAGATGTCATAGGGTCTTTAAGTGAGAATTGGGTGAGGAACACATTTACGAAAGTGAAAAATTAACTACTTAATATGATACCTGCCCTAAAGTAAAGAGAAACCATTGTTTTTATTAGTTAAAAACAAGGGTGTTGTTCTTACCAATCAATAGTCAGAAACAGGGTCAGGGATTTACAGCCTTCAAGCATCTTTAAACACACCGAGGCAAATATGAGCTTTGTGGGTAGTTTGTTAATCAAGATTTGTCATTTAGCTCTGTGTGCTTTAGCTTATTAATGCTCTCTGCATGATCCCTGTGGAAAATAAAACTGTTACCATATTTTATGTTACAAAATGGCAAGATTTCTTGCCTGTCAATTTGGGGGGTAATATGTATGTACTGTTTGCCATCCCTTCTCCCCACATATAGACTGGTTTTTTACTTATTACTCATTGTCTGGGTACCTCTACCTCTTTTTGTGGTAGATATTACCACAAAATCTACAATTTATAATATCATTTCAACCCTCCACTAGAAAGTGTGCCTGAAGATGGTACCTGATGTATTTTGACAGGAAGCTGAGTATTCAGTTGCGGGAGCCTGGGGAGGGGGGGAGAGGGGAGTGAGGGGGAGAGTTGTTAAGGGTACTTGGACAACAAACCAGCAAAGAAACCCCTCTGAGAGTGCATGGATCCTTTGATGAAAGATAACCCCTTGGCACATCAAGAGTTCTCTCACATCTTAATGCTGCCAGGGAATATAAGGGAAAAGTGGCCGAGAATGGACTAGCGAATTCAGGAAACCCAAAAGAATGGCCTGCCCCTGTCACAGGCTTCAGTTCTAAGTGGCTTGCCCCAGTGAAATTCCTTTTCAGCTTTTCCTGGGCTCTGCATTTGAAAAGATGAGACCATAAAAGATTCAGATAGGATGCAGTAAGGACTAAGAAGCATCAGGATGTTGTGAGCTAGTCTTAAGTTCTAGGAAAGGCACCACCCCAAGAGCCACAGATTTGCCTTTATATAACAGCTTTGAAGTGACTTTTCAAGTTTCTGCTAAAATATGAAGACAGGATGGGGCACCTGGGTGACTCAGTTGGTTAATTGTCTGACTTCAGCCTAGGTCATGATTTTGCCGTTCTGAGTTCAAGCCCCGCATGGGGCTCTGTGCTGACAGCTCAGACCCTGGAGCTTGTTTCAGATTCTGTCTCCCTCTCTCTCTCTCTGCCCTTCCCCCACTCATGCTCTGTCTCTCCCTCAAAAATAAACAAACATTAAAAAAAGTAATAATAATAAAATAAAATATGAAGACAGGATTAGCATAAACTATGATTTCAAAGTAGAGACACACACAATATGTAGCAATTTAAAATGTTTAGTACTGTCAGGCAAATCTATGTTTAAAACCACATTATCTGTGTGACAAATAACTTCTCTGAGACTCATTTTCCTCATCTGTAAAATGGGCTTCATAATACTATCTACCACAAAAAGTTGTGTGAGTGTTAACGGAGCTAAGGTTTATAAAATATTCAGCAGGATCGTTTCTGTCATATTGCACAGGCTAAACAAATGGTAACTGTTTTTAATTATCACTATTCGTCAGGTCCCAATGGAATCAGTAATGTTATTGAATGCAGTGCAAACTGTTCTTGTGTGCCTTTATGTGTCATGTAGACTGCTATATTGGTAGAGTTGTCCAGCAAGATAACCTAAACTGGTGTAATTAAATAAGAATTTATTATGTAAAAGTAAAGGAAAAAAGCAAAACGTAGTAAATCATTAACCACGCCAATATGGTTACAAAGAAGTGACACTCACAGGATACAATATGGTCTGATTGTTAGATATGAAAACATTATTGCAAGCAATATTTAAAAATAATTTGTGCTTATATATATTTCACTGGTTTCATACAATGATGCAAGTCCTTCCTCGATTAATCAATAATTCTGGGAGTGAGCTATCAATGTTTATTTCAGTCTGATTGTCTTTGTTTTCAGAGGCCTGTAATAAGCAGCTATAAAAATATGTGATTTTCCCGTGGAAATTTATATTAGGAAGACAATATTTTCATTGATTAATTTTTATTCCCCTTTAAAAATCAATTAAATTAGTATTTTTAAAAATAGAATTGGCGACATTTATAATAAAAAATTATTAAGTGTTGGACATTCCTAATGCCTTCATAACTGCCAGGTTGGGGACAAGGTGCTTTCTGTTCTCTGTATCATTACTGGAAGGAAAACCTTTACCTTAGCCAAAAGCACTCCTTCCCGCCAGAAAGCTGAACGTCAGTTGATTACTGGGTGTCTCCTCCAAGATGTTTTGCAGGTACCCGAAGCTCAGCATGTGCAGACCAGGAGCCACTTGATTTATTCTCAGATTGTGTGCTCACCGTGTTTTCCCTCTTGTCATTACAGTGCTCTGGAAGCCAGAAACCAGGAAGTTTCCCTAACCTCTCCCTCCTTGCCCCCTTTTCCTTCACATTGTTCCTTCTAAGTATCTTTCTGAGCTCTCATCTCATCCTCCTCATCCTCATAGACAGCATCCAAATGCACACTCTCATCTCTTTCCAGGATGATGGTATTAGCCCCAACTCAATCCATTTCTCTATCACTTCCAGAGGGATTTTCCTTAAACCCGCTGCTCAAGATCAGCCTATGGCTTTTCTTTGACCTCAGAACAAGGCCCAGACTCATTAATATGGGCCTAGGGCATTTTCACTCTTCCTGCTTGGACCTAGTATTAATCAATATAATGCATACACTCTTTGGAATTTTGTCTGCAGATAGAAGATTCATAAGATTTTTGATGTCAAAGGTAATCACTGTGTAGGTACTGGGATTTCCTTTATGTTTTATGGTCAGAGTAAAACGTGTTGGAATATTAATGATAAATGGTCAATAGAGATAAAATGCTTATAAAAATCAATAGCTTTAATGGATCTAAAATATTTCAGGACATCAGGATTTGACACAAACAACATTGCAGGAAGCCTTATTTAATGGAAAATTTGGGCTCAATTCTGAGTCTTTCTAATGTGTGACAAAGTGATATTGAAAGACTGAGGAAATAGACCTTGCTAGACCTCAATGACGTACAGGCAGATAGAGGCTTAACTGAGGCTAAGGTTGAGATTTAAAACAAGTTAATAACACAGGAATTCAATAAACACAATAAACTCTCTTCTTTTGTCTTCTGCCTTTCCTGTGTTTGGATGATTCTTACTCAATCTCCCAGTACAGACATTGCATTGTCTAAGAAGTTCCCCTGGAAACCCCAAAGTCCAGGTTAGTGTCCCTCGTATAAGCTCCCTTGAGATCCTATACTTTTCCAACATGACACTGAACATGTTATTTTTCTCTCTTGAACTTGACTGTAAATTCTGGGGTGGCTGAGGTGATCGTTAGGCTTATTGGTGCATTCCTACAATAAACACGTGTTTAATGAAAATTGCATGTAAGGAACACTTTTAAACACAGAATGAATAATCACTCTTGGGTTCATTGGTCAGGATGCTGTATACCAAATAACACAATGAAGCAAGAACCAGGGTGAATCAACAGTCACTGTTATCTAATAAGGGACTAGAACTGCACAAAGTATGAAAATTCACTGAAAATGGGGTTGCCCTGGCATAGTCAGCAATCTGAAACATTCCTTGGAGAAGAAAGTTGTGCTTTTTTGTCTTTTTTTTTAATATGAAATTTATTGTCATATTGGTTTCCATACAACACCCAGTGCTCATCCCAACAGGTGCCCTCCTCAATGCCCATCACCCACTTTCCCCTCCCTCCCACCCCCCATCAACCCTCAGTTTATTCTCAGTTTTTAAGAGTCTCGTATGGTTTACAATAATAGTCACACTTTTTTGTCTTTAGATTTGATTTTATTTTGAATCATTGAGTGGAAACGCAATTCTGTTCTTAAAAACTAAGTTCTAGTTATTTATCTTAGTAGAGTAGGCCCTCAGTGAATACTGATTAACTCACTGATTGGTTGATTGGAGAGGACTGGAAAATGCCTTTGAAGCCATAAGATCCAGATACACACCCAAAATACATGCTTGTACTTTTGCTTAAGGAGACAGATGGTTGGCTGTTAACAACACTATTTGCAACAGAAAAAAAAAAATTAGAATGAACTTAAATGACCATCAATAATTGGATAAGGAAAAATTCACGCAATGTAATACTATAGACAAAATTCATGAATTAAAATTACATATATGAATAAGAATAAATTATAAGATGATCATACTGAGTGGAAAAAGAAGTTTAAAAGCATAAGTAAAATCTAATATTTATGTAAATTTAAAAAATCATATCACAAAGTATTTATTGTTTATATATATAAATATGTGGTAAAAGTATAAATATGTGGTTGGGTGGTGTATATATTTAACCCTTGAACAACACAGGTTTGAACTGCACGGGTCACTTATGTGTGGATTTTTTTCTATAAATACAGTACGGTATTGTTAATGTATTTTCTCTTCCTTATGATTTTCTTAATAATATTTTCCTTTCTCTAACTTACTTAAGAATACAGTGTATAACACATATCACATACAAAATAATGTTAAATGACTATGTTATCAGTAAGGCTTCTGACCAAGAGTAGGCTATTTAACATTAGGCAGGTTAAGTTTTGGGGAAATCAAAGTTATTTGTGGATTTTTGATTGCATGGGAGTAGATGTTGGTCCCCCTAACGCCTGTATTGTTCAAGGTCAGCTGTATGTATCTTCATTATAATGATTACCTTGAGGAGGGAGGCAGGGTAATAATACTGAGTAAAGGTTCAATTTTATCTTACACACTTTATTTCTTAAAAAAAAAAAAAGATATGAAATACATCTGGCAAAATGCCAGATGTGTGTGCCAGTGTGGTGATGGATTCATTGGTGTTTATAGTGTTATTCTGTATACTTTTTAATAAATTTAAATATTTCATAATTATTTCTTAGATTATAATAGAGAAAAATAAGCTATAAGAGGGAAGAGTCTATTCAGTTTAAAACATTAAAACTTTCGGGGCATCTGGCTGGCTCAGTTGGAAAAGCATGTGGCTTTTGATCTTGGGATTGTGAGTTAGAGCCCCACGTTGGGTGTAGAGATCACTTAAATAAATTAAAAAAAATATTTAAAATATTAAAATTTTATCCATAGATATTAGTTCAGCAGTGCAACAGTGAGTGGAATAAGCCATATATTATTGGGAGTTTAAGTCTCATTAGCAAATGTTCATAACTCTGGGGAGACAACTAGACACTAATAAATGGTTTTGTTAGATAAGATGGGGGAGAATATTTTTCCTTTATAGAAATCTGCATATTTTTCCTAATCTCAAAAGCAAAAGGTGCCCAGAAATGTAAAATAAAGGGGGAAAATCCACATATAATCCTACCTCTTACAAATAAAATCTATACTTTTACACACATGTACATACCTGTGTGCATATGCAACTTAAGAACATCTCTCTTGTGTATACTTAGTTTATGCTTAGTATTAGATGATGTACATTTTGTCTGTTATTTAGTTTCCCTTGACAGAAGATTTTTAATAGCTATTAGAATTTCTTCATATGGATATATTATAATTTACTTAACCAACTTTTTACAGTTGAAGATTTAGTCTAAAAAAAGATGTCTAGATCTAAAACAAAAAGGGTGGCAAGGGTGCTTGAGTGGCTCAGTCCGTTAAGTGTCTGACTCTTAATTTTAGCTCAGGTCATGATCTCACAGTTTGTGAGTTCAAGCCCTGCACTGGGCTCCGTGCTAGAGCAGAGCCTGCTTGGGATTCTCTCACTCTCTTCCCCTGTCGCGCACATGCGCCCTGCTTTTCTCTCTCAAAATAAACTTTTTAAAAAGGGGAAAAAGGGGCGCCTGGGTGGCTCAGTCGGTTAAGCGTCAGACTTCAGCTCAGGTCATGATCTTGCAGTCCGTGAGTTTGAGCCCCGCGTCAGGCTCTGTGCTGACAGCTCAGAGCCTGGAGCCTGCTTCAGATTCTGTGTGTGTGTCTCTCTCTCTCTCTTTGCCCCTCCCCTGCTCATGCTCTGTCTCTCTCTGTCTCAAAAGTGAATAAAAACATTAAAAAAAATTTTTTTTTTAAAGGGGAAAGAGATGGCAATTTCTTTATTTTTAAAAATAAAGTTTATTCATTTTGAGAGAGAGAGCACAAACAGGTGAGGTGCAGAGAGAAGGAGAGACAGAATCTCAAGCAGGCTCCTCGCTGATGACTGTTGTGGGGTTAACTCATGAACTGTGAGATCATGACCTGAGCCAAGACCAAGAGTCAGACGCTCAACCGACTGAGCCACCCAGGTGCCAAAGAGATGGAAATTTCTTGATTCACTGAAAATAATACGGCCTAGAATATTTTCTAATCTAGCGCTGTTTTCACTGAACCCCAGCATGAAAACACACACACTTGATTTTTGTTTTAAACATATGAAATCATCCAGATGATGAATTAAATTTCCCAGGTACTTTTGACATGTCTGATGTCCAGGAGACCAAACTCCTGCGACACCTTAGTCAGCTATTGGCATGTCTGGGAGTTGGCATGCCTAGACTATGGATGGACACGATTTTGACCTGCTTACTTTGGAAGTGGGGCAAGGGGATGTCACCCTAAAAGTGTTTAAAATAAAAAAAAACTAAATATTATTTAAATATTCTTAAATGGGAATTATTTGCAAAATATTAATAATACTAGTAGTGGATATGAACTTTTAATCGTCACGACAACCCTAAGGAATATTTTTGTTGAAGTATATTTCTAGGACCAAGATAGAGCTGCTCCTATCCAGGGCACCATGTCAGCAAATAGAGATTTAGATAACTTCTGTGTTCCTGTAAGTGCTGTGCTTCACCAGAAATATATGATAACCAGTCAGTGCCTAAACTCCAGGCCAACTCTGGGCTTTTTTGCTTCCTTCCTTGTTCCTTATCCTTTATCCTATAAAAGCTGCCTGCCTTCCGTCCCATTTTGCAGTTCTCTGACTGGAGACTGTTGTTTCAGGAAGTGTTAAATATAAAGCTTGTCTGTGTTACCTAAATTGTCTTCTCTAATCATTTTTTAAACAAGTTACATTAACATCTATGCTGGATGTAAAAAGCAACTGCTTTATGATTCCTTTAGAATAGACCATCACAAAATAGTCTTGTCGGCCTTCACTGCCAAAAAAAGACCTTCTGACACATGAATATCCATGTTCACATATCCCTGAGGATAGGACAGTAGTCTAGGTAAGAGAGGATGAACACAATGCCCAATGGAGAGCACAAGCAAGTAGAAAGGAAGCAAGGTAAATCAAGTGAAATTCGGGCACTGTGGAGATTATGATTTGATCCCCTATCAATGTCAATGTCACAATTCATTCTTTCAAGTTCAGTTAATATTGATGAGGTTATAAACACATGGCTCCCTCCCTGGAAAGTATTCATCCATGCAAACATACCTCTCAATAGCCTAGCAACTCATCTGCCTTCTGTTTTCAAGGCTGGTGTATTACAAATTCCCTTAGATAAAAGGAATGATTCAGACAAATCTTCCACACATCCCCATGAAGGAATAAAATCCAATTTTCCACCCAAGGTCAGTGCAAACAGCAACACTCAACAATCAAGGACTTTTCCAAGTTATTTTAACAAAACCAGTTTGTGTTTGGACTGTTTTTTTTGAGGCAGGTCTATGCGTTCGTGCTTATGTTGGAATACAAGTAACTCATGAGACAAAGCCCCATGTGACATATAAAAGCTGTGCCCAAATTCTTTGGGTTTCTACAATCTGTATACTTAGCAAGGAAGATTCTATAATATTCTAGGTAGAAGTCAACAGGTTACAAAAGAGAGGAGACAAGACTTGATTAATTGGCTGTGGAGGATGGGCATGGTGGGCAGGGAGATAGGAAAGAACAGCTGACCTGGAGACTTGGTTTGTGCTGATGTCAACAACTTATTAGGAAATAGGAGCAAGTATAACGTTTCTGTGAGAGATACATGGGTGAAGAGTCACAAGAAACAATCATTTAATCCAAATTAATTCTAAGGTGCCTTGGAGGTATGCCTGCATGGACCTATTTCTGGTCTAAAACTCAGAGGAACTACAAAGGCTGTAAATTTTCACTTGTTGGTCTTTAAGATAAGGTGTTGGTTAAAACTGTAAGTATTAAAGTTACTGCCCAGGGAGAATTCATAGGTAGGCAGAACAGTGGGCCAAAAGAAGATCCCTGAGAAAATCTTGCACTTAAAGAGAAGACAGAGAGAACCTTCGTGAAGGAGACCGATGGTCAGAGCTGAGAACAGGAAAAGGGGAAAGTTATGATCTGATGTCAAGGAGAGTTTCAAGAATATGTGATGGTCAGTAGAGGCAAACACAGTGTAGATGCTCTATAAGAAGAGATTTGGAAGATACTGCATTTGGTAATGTGAAGACCGGTGGGATGTGTGAGGGCCGTTTGAGTGGAGGGTTCTGAGCAAAAGCCAGCTTGTATGGGTTTGGACTGAGCTGTAAATGGAAAGTGAGGAAAGGAAGACCATGAGTATGGGACATTCCTTAAACATCTTTCCTCTAGAGTTAAAAGAGGGCTGCTTGTTTTCTTCATTTCGACTGGGAAAAGTTTAAGCACGGATATGGACTTAATCCACGGATATGGATTATGGACTACAGGAAAACAACTGGTGGCAGAGTGGGTGGAAGGCACTGAAGGTATAGGAGAGATGGAGGTAATGAAGGAGTGACATACTAGAAGAGTGTTCTTATCCAGGCTACATCACTGGGGTGCACTGATTGTTATTGTCTTTCTTCTCACTACCCTGTGCTAACATTCTCTATTCACATGCTGTTCATGATCTATTCACAAGCTTTGGAAGAATCTGCAGCGAGTCTTGTTCTTCCAAGCCCTCCTGCAAAATCCTGGCAGAAGAAAAATGGGATGGACCTGGTGATCGGTGAGTGAGAGCAGAATCTAACCAGAAAGACTTCTCTACCACATTGTGTTCTTTCCTAATTGCTCCACAGTAATGAAATGACCTCATCATTTGGCTTTGCTGATCCAAAAGACAAGCTCGGTTATCAAAGCAACATAGCCACAAAACCTTTATGATGGAGCACAGATTTCTGCAAAATCCAAGTTAATGGTCAGTCAGATCTCATAGAATTCCCTGACTCTCTGAACTGAATTAGGGTAGGTTTTAAGCCAATGCCTTGCACACACAAAGAGAACACACAAAGCTATGTTATTCTCCTGGTCCTCAGGTGAAGCAGGAAGTTCTGATATAGGAATAACATGCCATAGACACATTTAGGCCAGTCCACAGGTGAATATTAAACTTTCAGCTTTTTTAATTACCTAGTAAAACCTAGTAAAATGCACAGTAGATATCCTTACTCCATTCCTGACCCCCAGCCCACCCCTCAGACTGACTCCTCCATTTCCATGTGCAACCTGGAAGACAGAGTGAGGATTAGAAATGTGGGGAAGGTGTCCTGCTATACTTATAATGTGGTAATTCTTACAACCTGGGAAGTTAGTGCTTTGTCTTTTTAATTTCATGAATGCATATAAAATTTAGAATAGTCATACTGTGAAGATAGTAACATCAAAAAAGTCTTGTAAGGATGACATGTGACTTTTCTAGATTCCTTTATTCTATCTTCTTCTCATTCCTAATAATCTCACTTTCTACCAATGACCCTTTTCTGTTTCTTTTTCCCCATTTTTCCCACTGAGACTCATAGCAGACATGACAATTCTTTATCCACTGCCCTCACCTCACAGCCAACTATCACTACCTTCCAATAGCAGTTCTGGAAGCCTTTTATGAAGCAATTAGTATGTCAATCAACAAGCCTTGTTAAGCACCAAGCACTGTTATCCTGAGGTGTGGTAACATGAGGTTTCTAGAGCCAACAGCCATTGGCAGGTATGCTTCATTTTATTTTCTGGTGCTTGTCTGAACAGAGAGTAGTACTAATAACTAAAATCTGAGTCCTTTGCCCAAGAAACAGCATATAGAATCCAATATGGGCAAGAAAGGTGCTTATAGCAGCAGAATGGCCCTGAAACCCAATGGTGTTTAACAAGCTGTTACATTAGAAACTTGGGAAATCTGACGTGTTAACATCACTTCGAATGACTTGTATTTGAAAAATAGTCAGGATTCATAGGAACTCCAAGATACTGTATAAATTTTCCTCAAGGGCTGTAAGAGACATACTAGTATAGCAAATATTTAGAAAGCCCGGGAATGAATTCCCCTACTTCGTCTTTCTTCACAAATGACGACCATTTGTTCTGGAAACGATGATTAGCAAACATATAACTGCATGTTTTGATGTTTCTTGGTATAACCTGGAGAATTGCGCCCTCTGTTTAAAATCTAAAAAATAAAAAAGATAAATGCAAAAGACTCAAAAATGATGATGCAGGAGAAGAAAATTAAAATAAGCAAGCAAACAACAAAAACAACCCATCTGTGGCTCTTTCGAGTCACAGAAAGGAATAAAGGACACATTTCCATTCATAGAATGGCAGCCCCCACGTATGCATATTCAAATGAACTTCAAATATTCATTCCTGTTGTGTTCAGCCCCTTTATTTCTGTACATTTTTCCTTCTCGATGATGGCACAGATGGACTCACAATTGGAGAGCACGTAAAAAGATTCTCTTTCACAGGTGAACTAGGAAAGCTGGCCCACCTTCCTCTGGGCCTGGTTGATCATTACCCTTGATCAAATAAAAGGCCACATGTTCCAGCTGCCCTTATGCCCCGGTTACCACAGTGAGAGAAAGGAAGGAAAAAAAGAGAAACAGAAAGAAGACATAAGACAAGATAGATATTCTTACATGAATTTGTATATCATCTGAGTACAAGCACGTTCCATGCGTTCAACGTCTTCATTTTTAAAAAGAGAGCATTAACACTGGATGCAAGTGGTTCCCCAAAAATCATTTACTCTTGTAATGGAAATGATAATGCCCTGCAACAAATGCAAGCTTTTAAAATTAGAATCATCATAGAATGTGCACACAGAAAAAAGGAAGAAAAAGGGTGAGGGGGAAAGGAAGGATAGGGAAAAAGCCAGAGAGCAGTGACTCCTCATGACTTCACAGTGAATCCTGGCAGAATACGGATACCTAGGGACCCCTGCAACCACCTCTGCCGTCTGTCCATCTGGAGGATGAGAAGTCATGCTTTTCTCCATATTGTTTGAGCCTTTGGAAATGCCATCTTTTAAGAGGATAAGATACTCACTGAACAATATCTTCTTGTTTTCCATTTGAGCTTCACACGTTTGGTAGATATTTGGAGTAACTAGATATTTCTGAAACCAAACACTCCACAAAATGGTTTTTTTTTTTTCCCTCCTCCAAAACGAGTTTTAAAACCTAGTGCTTTTCTGAAACACATGTTAACATGAAAACATTTCACTGGGGTAGAAGACGAGGAAACAGATGGCAAATTCATATACATGATATCACACTTTTCTTGAAAACATATATTTTGTGGGGGGGGAAGTGGAGGGGGGAGAATAACATAACTAAGAAAATTTGGGAGAGGGAGTTAGGCCTCATTTTGTTGATAGTGATTTTCTAGGGTGGGGAAAACTATAGGAGACTTTGTGTTTCATGATTTCTTATAGTTATTTAGTTTTATTGATTACTATTGTAATTAGAATAAGTATAAAATATCTTGTAATATATACAATATCATATTTAGGAGTTGATAATTAAAGGGTAGTTACAGTGGCTATCATAAAAAAATGTTGAATATTTTGCTAGTGACCTGGAGCTAATATGTGTTTTCTTGAGAATTTTGCCACTGAGCAAGCCCTGTTTGAACTTGATGAACCAGATTTGTAGATAGAAAAGCCCTGAATACCTGCCTTGTTTTTAAGGAAACTCTTTACATTATCCCTTTTTAAAAAAATTTTTTTATCTTTATTTATTTTTGAAAGAGAGACAGACAGAGTGTGAGCTGGGGAGAGGCAGAGAGAGAAAGGGAGAGAAAATCCCAGTCAGGATCCGCACTGTCAGTGCAGATCCCAATGCAGGGCTCAAACCCACAAACCGCGAGATGATGACCTGAGCCAAAATCTGACGCTTAACCAACTGAGCCACCCGGGCACTCCTGTATTATCCCTTTATATTGGTCCCAAGTCAAGGGGAAGTGATAGGTCGGTTGACGACAGATATGTACACAAAAAATTTTAGAGAAATTATTGCAATTTCCCAAGGCCAAGATGAAAACCAAACTACAGCAGACTATTTTTACCTTTCCAGCTAAAACCAGAATTAAACCAATAGCTGTTTGAACAAGTAAAAGCTTTTGGAGAATGTGTGTAGTGGAGGTAAATAAATAGTAAGCTCAGAAGGTGAGAAGCTCTCAAATTTGAATGACAAGAGGAATGGCCAAAATGATGAGTCTGGAGAAGCATCAAGCCAGCCCAGAGTGACGTCACTGTGAGCATGAGATTGCGGGTCGTAAAGATAAGTGTATCTTCTTGAAATTTTTAAAGGGAAGTGAAACTGAGAAAGGGCTTCAGTTTTATTCATTAACTTTAAAAGATTAGACTAAGACGTTGAAGTGCAGCATGAAAGAAATGTGGTTGGAACTCAGTGCCATTTTATCTGACTTGTAGGGCTGCTGAGGCGGGAAGGGACTTGACTACAGGGCATTGTGCCCACCTGAACATGAAGATCAAACTCAAAGGTCATTCTTTTGACATTAACGAAGTCATTTGCTCAATTCTGATGGTATAATTTCAAATTAACAAAAGAAAAGGTCTTTGCACATGATGGCAACTGAGGCCGTTTATCTTGTAGTGAAGATTACTTTGAACTAAATTGTTAAAATGACATTTTTCTTCCCACAGTTATTGGCCGAAGTGAAATCAAAATCTCCTTCCTAAGTCATGGGGATAGCAAAGGTCAAAATGGATTTTTAAGATATCTGTCACATGCCTGCAAGTTAACTCCCCACCATCTGATTCTATTATTGTAGCTTACTTTCAACAGCTGAGAGTGGACGTGTTCTGGGGAGAGTGGAGAATATTTAGCTGCCTGAGTACACCATCAGTCTTTGTAGTCACTTCTTGAAAATGCATCTATATGAGTTTATGGCATATGCAATTTTTACTTCGTTGTTGCTGCTAAATTTTGTCTTTCTCAGAGAGATTTTGTAACTGTGATGAATACATGCCTTCCATTCCACAGTCACCTCATTTCTGGGACTCCTTGACACAAGCATATCCCAGATTAAAGAGATAGCTTTCAGAGTATCCATGGCTGGAAGATAGCTGTGCTTCAGCATGGTATTGTCTGTAATCGGCCGTCTCCATGAACAGCATCTGCCACTGGCTTTGTCAAATAGAGTCAGATTGAGATCAAAGCTGTGGCCTCTGTGACCGGTTGACTAGCAAGATGAGGACAGTCATAGAAGAACAATCGGGTGGCTGATGCACAGCTGATGGGTTCCCGTGCTTTCTCTCACATCTGGTTTACCTCATTTTATCTATCCTGATAAGAAGAAGAAAAGTATTTGAACTGGACAAAGGCTAATGATAGCATGTTATTAATACATTCACATAAAAACCTGAAGGAACACTTGTAACCCCCCAAGCGGTATAAGATTAATCTTCTGACTGTGATTTGTGTTGGACACACAGATTTCCCTCCAGAAAGACTTCGAGTTTGCCATCCTACCTCCCATGCTTAGAGAGAAGGAGTTTGTCCATAGCTGAACACGGCACCATTGATCTGTTGCTAAGCTATTGTAGGAGGCCGGATGCTGGTTCGCGAAAGCACCCATTTCTCAACCAGGAGAAAGTTCCTACTCCATGGGAATTGTAAACCAGATTGAGTTTTAAGGAAATAGCACTTTCTCTGATATTCAGGGTTCTAGAAGGTATTGCTTTATGAACTGATTATAGAATGTGAAATGGGTTTTTTTTAATCCGCAGAATGTTCAAGCAGTAAGAAATCCCTGCAGTTGCCAAAATAATTTCCATTTCTTAACAACTCTTTTCCTCATGTTAGCTTTAGTTTCTTTTCAAGCCTACATACTTTTACTTATTTTTTTATAGATTTTCTATAACTTTTTACCAATTAGGACTGTTACATATCCTAATGTGCCCTCATGAGTTTATGCAATACTTTTTTATAAGTTTCAGAATTTTTTGGATTATTATAAATACTTACAAGCTTACCATGACAAATGACAAATAAAATTATGCATAGTTTTCCTAAACATAAATAGGATAAATTTTTATGAAGTTATTGTTTGTCTTTTTATTTCGTTTCTAATCAGAACCATCCTATGAACATTTTCTCACATCCATCGTTTCAAGGATTGACTACATTATTGATACAATTCAATTGAATGCACATTCCTTAAGTAATTTTTATGTGCCTACCATGGTGGGCCGCTAAATGTAAGTTACTCATCTCCCATTTCAGGGTAAAAAGATCATTGACCTATTGGTCATCTGACATAGGCATGGTTTTAATAATAGCTCCTATTGATATGGTCACAATAACTCTATAAAAGAAGAAAATAAGCCTTGAGTTTGGCAGAGGATGAACAAACTTATAAGGGAAATTGGATACTCGTAACTATTTCTGAACCTTCATGACATCAGTGGCAACTCTCTTATCTTGAATTCCAATGTTCAAAAGATAGTCATCACAAATTTATTACGGCATTCTTACAATAAAAAATCAACCTACTGAGTGTCTGCTATGTGCTAGGCATCGTGATAAATAGGTTATACGTATTACCTTGGTAAATCTTCATATCAGTTCTATGGGGTCCGTGCTTTTGTTATCTTCATTTTACAGATGAGGAAACTACATATTGGAGACGTTAGGGGGTTCCCCAAAGTCACACATCTAGTAAGCAACAGGGCTGAGTTAAAGAAGCCAGGCATTGTGAGGTTAAAGCTTGAATTCTGAGATTATACAATTCTGCCATTGTGCCCTGCTCCTCACCCCCATCGCACCCCTGTCCCAAGTGATAGTCAGTTATTGTTGGCTAGCTATGGGATGTTTAAGAGGAATCTCTGAATTGGGCTTTTTGCTCAGTCTCCAAATTATTTGGTGGAGGGAGGAATTATTCAATTAATAATGAATTTTATGATGGTTGGCAGTTATTTCTTTGTTTTGCTTCTCTCCCCAAATGAACATACATAATAGATGTCAGCCAAAGAGAACTATGAAATTGCTTTAAAAGTCCACTATTAGCCCACATATCCAGTTATCTCTATTGATGAACTACACTGAAACTTAAAGGTGAAATGCCTCAAGTATTTGTTTTCCAGCAGAGCAATTGATTGAGACCCAAAGAGATTTTCTCTCCGCTTCCTACATGCCAGGCACCATGTGAGGTATTTTACCACATTATCTTATAAAGACCCCACGACAACCCTGTGACAGAGGTACTTTTGTCTTCACTGTTTTATAGATGACAGGACATCAGGTTAGTGAGGTTAAGTGACTTGTCCAAGACCGAAAGCTAGAAAGTGATAAAGCCATGACTTGGGCTCTGTTCTAACTCCAAAGTTTGTATTTTCAAACCCTTTTTGCTACATTTCCTGAGTGCAAAAGGTACAATTT
Organism: Panthera pardus; assembly: GCF_024362965.1. Classification (NCBI taxonomy): domain Eukaryota; kingdom Metazoa; phylum Chordata; class Mammalia; order Carnivora; family Felidae; genus Panthera; species Panthera pardus. The sequence goes on along the minus strand of NW_026526732.1, from coordinate 46,226,434 downwards.
ATAGTAGTTCAGACACTACTCACGTCCACCATGTAGGGGTGAGGTATGGGATTAATTTCCTGCCCTTTAAGAAGGTTTAACAGAGGGGTGCCTGGGTGGTTCAGTCAGTTAAGCATCCAACTCTTGATCTTGGTTCAGGTCATAATCTCACAGGTCTGAGAGTTTGAGCCCCATGTCAATAGGCTCTTTGCTGAACATAGAGCCTGCTTGGGATTCTCTCTCTCCCTCTTTCCCTTTCTTTCTGCAACTTCCTGCATGCGGTCTCTCTCTCTCTCCCTCTCTTTCTTTCTCTCTCTCTCAAAATAAATAAATAGACTTTAAAAAAAAGATTTAACAGAGGTGCAAATTAGGCCACTCTTCTGAGTCGTCTTTCTGGGAAGGGGAAGACAGCCTAGATGTTCTACATCACCGCAAAGCCAATACATTTCATAAGCCACTTATTTGAAAAGTATTTTCCCCTTCCCGGATCGTTCTGTTTGTGTCATGAGCCCTCCTTACTCACTGGAAAAAGAACCATGCTACCCACAGCAAAGGCACACTCTTAGAGTCCTGACAATATCATGACAAGTTAGTAAGGAAAATTTCCAACACTGTGAAATACACCAAAACCTATCTTTAATATCACCCCATTCATCCTCTGATACTAATAGCTCTGCATGTACAGGAGGAAACAGGAGAAGCAGGTATTTCATTTGCATTCACTTTGAGTTCTATGACAGCCTTCCTTTTCCATCACTCAGAATTTCCTCCATTTTTCCACTTACATGTGACCAAATCAAGACCCTAAAATCAGGACTCAGAAAGTTAAAAAAAAAAAAAAAGCCACTGTAGATTTTTTCTTTACCTTGAAAGGAAAAAGAGTTTACCCTCTTACCACAACAGATGGCTTTAAATGCAGTGATTACAAAATTCTGAAGGTAAAATGGTTTAATTACAAAGTCAATACTGCCTCCAACCTGGGCTGAGTCTTCAGCGTAAAAACAACAGACGGAGCAGTGCAAACGCTGGGACAATGTTTAACCAGAACTTTGCATAGCTACTGCAGTAGGGTTTTCCATGGGGCTTTAGTAAACCACAGGGCACATGATTCTGTGTTCCTATTCATTGAATGTCCTCAAGAACGAAGAGTTATATGCATCTGCATCTATTTCATAAAGCAATATACGCACATGCACGAATAAGACCTGAAGAGGTCTACTGGAACCCAATACTATGACACAGGGTTCAAGTTTTGCAAAAATCAGCAATTAGAAAAAATTAAGAATACAGGGAAGGAGTTTGCTACAGGGATGCATTTGCAGTTCATTGCAAAAGGATGTCATTCTGAAATTATATGTCAATAAGTCATGTGTCCAAAAATTACATTGTCAGTTTTGGCTTAAAACTCAAAGGAAAAGCAATGACATACCAAGAAATGATTCAATTGCTAGATGTTTTTGCAAAGTTGTTTTTTTTAAAAATCACACAAGAGAGAAAATTTAAGTTGACTTTCTTTACAAAAATTAACATCCTTTTTCCAAAACAGAATTAGAGGATCCAAAAAAATTATTTGTAGATTAAATTTGGTGCCAATTATGTTTATAATACTGAAAAATAAAATTAAAGTGCTTGGTGAAAGCTTTCCTATATGCTTAGCAATATGCTCATATAATAAATGACTTAATTAGTGAAGTTCTTTTCATCTTATCCATTAAGTGGAATAAGAACCATCCACAAAAACTGATGTAAAGGGAAACCACATGCATTTTGCTTAAGCTGGTATGTTCTTGCCTCATACTCACTAAACATTTAATATAGGCAATTATAGGATAGTTGGGGTCACTGAGCTAAGCAGGTGTGGGAGGATCTAAATAGTTAAATAGAATAAACATTTCTGATGGTCTTATCTCTGCACCTTGTGGTCTTAATAAATGTCACCAGGATAACCTAAAACAACTCTTCTAGCAACTCTCTGCAGGGAATTAAAATCAGAAGCATTTTGTGATTTCTAATCTGTTTAGGTTGTTCTGGAAGGAAAAAATGCCTCATTCCAGCAGGAAGTGCCTGGGATTGCATTCAACAACATTTGGAAAGGTTGGTGTTGAGGTTAAAATGTGAAGAAAAGAAAAATAAAGGGAAATTAAGTACTCTGTTCTAAAAATAAAAATGACTAAAAAGGTGACTTTTGAAAACATTACATTAAGGCAAAAGAAGTAGCTTTCTGAATCATAATTATCACACATTAATTTCACTTTTGGCAAAGCATAAGATTTAATTACCCAAATTCCAAAAAAAGAAAAAAGAAAAAAAAGATTTAATTACCCCAATTCTTAGTAACAAGACTTATGTCTAGTTGCTTATGTAATTTCATCCTCCACCACACATTTTCTAAAAAGCCCTGAAGCAATGGTGAACAACTTACTCTTCTAAAACTCAGTAAAATTAAGAAATTCCTTGGTACTCCTCAGCAAGAAGTTCTTGAAAACCATACACTTGAAATTCGTTCATTCATTCTTTCATTTCCTCCCCGATAAGCAGCCGCTCTAATGTATTTAATGTGTAACTTAAAAAAAGACTTTTGAGGTGCTTGGCTGGCTCATTGGTAGAGCATGTGACTCTTGATCTCTTGATCTCGGGGGTTATAAATTCGAGCCCCATGCTGGGTGTAGAGATCACTTAAAAATAAAAAAATTAAAAAAAAACTTTTATAGTGCAATATCATAAGAATAGAGACAGTTATACTTCTCCTAAGTGTATAGCTTAGTGAATTTTCACAAACTGAACACACCCGTTCAGCCATCAGCCCCGTGATCAAGAAGCAGATGTTGCCAACACCCCACAAGCCTTTCTTGGGCACCTTCTAGTCACTGTCAGCTCAGGGGAGCCCCTATCCTGACACAGGAGAGATTAATAGATCTAACAGAACCATACCATTTTCGCTCTTATGTATCTGGCTTCTTTAGCTCAACATTGTGTTTTTAGGATTAATTTATGTTTTTGTGTGCGACTGAAGATTGTTCATATTTACTGCTGTATAACATCCCAGCTTGTGACTATTTGCCATTCATTTCCATTCTATTGTCAATGGGATTTGAGTAGGTTCTGGTTTTGCATTTGCTGTTAGTGTTGCTGAGAACCTTGTAGTTCATCTTTTGGTGAACACATGTCCATATTTCCGTCAGGCTTTTGCCATGAAGTGGAACTGTAAGTCATAGTATAGAGAATATGTTCACCTTTAGTTAACACGGCTAAAGCCGTATTACAGAAAGTATTTGTGCTGAGCGCTGTTCTTGTATACTGTTAACTGTTGTTTTGCGTGTACATGTTTTTTATACGAATGGTTTTACATTATACATCTCATTCTGTTTCCTACTTTTTTTCCCACTTAGGATTAAGATCTGTGCATGCTGCTGGGGCTCCTGGGTGGCTAAGTTGGTTAAGTGTACGACTTCAGCTCAGGTCATGATCTCGTGGTTCGTGGGTTCGATCCCCGCGTCGGGCTCTGTGCTGACAGCTCGGAGCCTGGAGCCTGTTTCGGATTCTGTGTCTCCCTCTGTCTCTGTTCCTCCTCTGCTCTCACTTTGTCTCTCTCTCAAAAATAAAGATTTAAAAAAATTAAAAAAAAAAAGATCTGTGCATGCTGCTACGTGAACATTGCGCCTGTTGCTTCTAACAGCACATTAGCATCTGATGATGAATAGTGATATTTTTATAACAACAGAGGAATGGTTTCACCCAGACAACAAATATTTTGGCCTCCTTAAAACCATGCTTGTGAATACTATTTGATTTTGTGGGAAATATTCATGAAAATCAATACTAGAAAAAGAGGTATATAAAACAGTTTATAAAGGATGATCCAACTTTTATTTTTAAATATATATATCTGAAAAGAAATACACCAGATATAAATAGTGTTTACTATGATATAGGAATTAGGCTGCTTTTTTCTTTATATTTTCTGTATTTTTCAAAGATATTATAACCAGGAAAAGGTTAGTGAAAATAAAATATATAACATGAATTCTGTCTTACTGACATGAGTTAAAAGGTGTTAGAAAACACTCTTAGTTTTTTATGTCTCAATCATGTTTTCCCATTATAATTCACATCATTGTTTTTGTAATTATTATTTGCAGTTTAAGTGAACTCATTATGTAATCTCTTTAAATTATTACTTCATTTTAATATCTTTGTCTTCCTCTCTGTTTGGTCTTCCTCCCTGTGCCTTTCTTCATTAGAAAGACCTACTCGGGTGCCTGGGTGGCTCAGTCGGTTCAGCGTCTGATTTCGGCTCAGGTCATGATCTCAGAGCTTGTGAGTTCAAGCCCCGCGTGGGGCTCTGTGCTGACAGTTCAGAGCCTGGAGCCTGCTTCGGATTCTGTGTCTCCCTCTCTCTCTGCACCTCCTCCACCCCCTCTCTCTCTCAAAAATAAATAAACATTAAAAAAGAAAGAGAGAAAGAAACAAAGAAGACCTACTCAAGAGGTAACTGGGTGACTCAGTCGATTGAGTGTCTGACTCCCTGTCTCAGCTCAGGTCATGTTCTCAGGATGCCTGCTTCATGGGTCCAAGCCCCAGGATGTGTTGACAGCATGGAACCTGTTTAGGATTCTGTCTCTCCCTCTCTTTGCCCCTCCCCCACTGGTGCAAGTGCACTCTCTCTCTGTCTAAAAAATAAATAAGTAAACTTAAAAAAAAAGGTCTACTCAAACTCAGCACATCCCTCTCTTCTCAAGGGAGCAGCAGCCTCTCCTGCATGCTGTTGATATTTTTCAAATTGTAGAATTAAATTATGGAAAACCCACATCCTGTTGCTTTGTTTTAAGATACTTTTCTCTTCTCAAGTTCATTTCTTTTTTAAAAATTTTTTTTTTAACATTTATTTATTTTTGAGACAGAGATAGAGCATGAACAGGGGAGGGTCAGAGAAAGAGGGAGACACAGAATCTCAAACAGGCTCCAGGCTCTGAGCTGTCAGCACAGAGCCCGAGGCGGGGCTCGAATCCACGGACCGCGACATCATGACCTGAGCCGAAGTCGGACGCTTAACCGACTGAGCCACCCAGGCGCCCCTCAAGTTCATTTCTTTTTTTTTTTTTTAATTTTTTTAAACATTTTTATTTATTTTTGAGACAGAGAGAGACATAGCATGAATGGGAGAGGGTCAGAGAGAGAGGGAGACATAGAATCCGAAGCAGGCTCCAGGCTCTGAGCTATCAGCACAGAGCCTGAGCGGGGCTTGAATTCACAATCCGCGAGATCATGACCTGAGCCGAAGTCGGTAGCTCAGCCGACTGAGCCACCCAGGTGTCCCAGAAAGTATTTTAAATTATAATTGCTAATGTTACCAAATAGAAATAGGATCCGACATAAGACAGAGCCCTTCTACAATTTTAATCTGCATTAGAACAAGGATTCATGTTACTCAATTTTTCTTCTACTTTAACCTCTTCTGTGTTCTTGGCTACAAGCAGAAATGTCAGTGGGCATTCATTCTCTCAAGCAGAAATGACACTTAATGATTAGGATCATTTTACAGTTTAGAAAGGACAGACAGTAGTGGCCATTGAATTACAGTGATGACCACATAGGTTGGGTGACCTTCCCAAACTTTCATAGCTGGGTAAGGCCTCACTAGGAACAAACTAGAGATACCATTTTGGCTTCCTTTCCAAAGCTCTTTCATCCATCCTATGGTGCTTCCATTTCAGTCTAATTTTAGGGATGAGGTTATTCTTTCTATTGTTGTTGATGTCTAACCTAAAACAAGTGTTACAGAAAATCCACCTGCTGTAATTTTGTTTTACAAAATTGCCTTGTCTCTTCTTATGTTCATTTGCCAATTAACCAGATTATATCTAACCCATGTTTAGAATACTTTAAATTATAGAACAGGTTAAAATTTGCCAAACGGGAATGCTCGAGCACCGCTGCATCATGACTTTTAGGAGCCCGACGCATTATTTGTAGGCCCCTTCCTTCATACAAAAATATTAAAAATGGAACAGCTTGACAATCTGAAGAGGTGAGGAAAAGAGACAAAGGAGATGACACGGAGACACAAGGATGGGGTACATGAGAAGAAGGATCTGTCCAAGTAGCTGCCTGGGTAAGGGACTCCTCTATGGGCTGGGCCACATTGTTCCCTCCCTCCCTCCCCACAGTTGCTTCAAATTGTTCTAGGAAGCTTTTAGAGGGCCAAAACCCCATGCTCCCAAACCATCCTGTCTGCTTACCTTTCTGTCTCAAAGAGCCAAAGGACGGCCTCTTCTGTCCTTTAGCTAATCCCCACCAGGCCCCTATTCTCTGTGTCTAGCAACCTGGAGCCAGGATAATCATATAAATAAATCTCCCTGAAGGTGCTGCACTGAAGGGAATCACCTCTTCATTCTTTTTTTCCAACTGTAGTAAAAAAAAAAAAAAAAAAAAAAAAAAAAGAGGGGGAAAAAAAAGCATGCTCTGATACTGACTTTTGAGTCTCTAAAATTGTCTAATCCATCTTGGTTGTCTGACTTGATGGACTGACCACAGAACTGACAACTCTAGACAGAGAGCAGAGGCTCTCCTTAGCAGACCAGTGTCCTTTCCATACATGGTGAGGCAGCTGGCTGGCCTCACCTGCACCCAAGGCTAAAACATCACCGTACAGCACTTCTATATTTTCGATCCATTGAAAAATAACTTCAAGGCAGTGTGCAAGCCAAGGGTAAATAAAGGAGAAGACCTATACATTTTTAGGCCTTCATTTGGTTAACAACTTTTACTAATGATGGCAACAAAATTATTGGAGCCTGCAATAAGCCATCCAGTGGTCAAATAGGTCACCTTATGACCAGTATTAAGATTTAAATATCCTTTAAAATTAAACACTTTGGGGTTATTAATGTTTCCTTTCCTCTCAAAATTTTTGTGTTGAGAGGAGGTATGGGAGGAAATGTATTAGCAACAGTAGGATGTGGAGAATAACTCTAAGCACATTAAACATCTGTTGATGGAGCTATTAGCACAGTTTGTAGATACCGCCACCTGGCCCTTATTCCATTTTGCTCGAACTTTAGTGCCTGAAAATATACTGTAGCAACCACGTTCCACTTATATTAAATCTTTTACTACTGCATTAGGTGGAACATAAGTGTCAATCAGTTCTCCCTGAGAGGAAGAAGACCTACTTATCACAAAACTCAAAAGCCAATAAGAAAATGCCAAGGGTTAAATATCACTTAGCATCTCAAGCTGGCTGTGTTATTGTCTGTACAAGAGGAAGTCTTTAAAACAGCACATGGAGGTGAAGGAGATGGTGTTGTATAATCACGTTATTCAGATAGGAGAATTTCAGCTCCTTCCTCTGTCACTTCTATGGGTTATTTTCTTTCTTTTTTTTTTTTTTATATGCCAACTTATTTATTTCTTTTTTTTTTTTAATATATGAAATTTATTGTCAAATTGGTTTCCATGCAACACTCTATGTGTTATTTTCAAGCGCAACATCAGATTTATCATGGACAGAGAGCTAAAAAAAAAAAAAGAAAATCTCCGACTTCCCCAAATGTTAAGCCTAAACTGATTGTTCTTATTTGGAAAAGGTTCTTATTTGTTCTGAAGTCTCATCAGATTTAGAGTCCAAATAATGGCATGAAAAGTTCTCTACTGAAAAGACCGTTGACTTGCCTGATTTAAGACCACTCATCTCTAGTCTTCTATAAAATAAGGTTTACAAGCTACAAAAGTATTCTTATTTCCGCCCTCTGAGGATGAACCAGGCTTCCTCATTGACTGCTATTTCAGCTCCTTCCATATTACCATTTTCTTCTCCACTAAGGAGATTTACCATTTGCAGAGGTGCCTCCAGGGACATAAGAGACCAGACTTTCATTTTCTAGTTCCTCTATTAGGTGCCTTTGTTCCCAGCGTGGCTTTTTGAGATTCAAAGCCTCCGTCTATTAATGTTTATGGAATGGATGGTCAATGATGCACTTGAGTTTTAAAAGAAATCACCCTAGACCATCCTCACTCATGCTAAATTGTTTTGTGCAACTACTTCTGTAATTCCACATACCATAGGTATGTAAGGTTCTTGAAATTGTTCTCAGTTCGACAAGTGAGGAAGAGGAAGTGGCTGTGAAAAATGTTCCAGGTACCCTAGGAAGATTCGGGTGCTATGATCCCCTCCTTCTTGGCAGGGACTGTGAAAGAATCAACTTTTAATGATCTCACTCATGTATGTCTGAAGATCTTTATTTAATTTTAATATCCAAAATATCCCTAGATACAGATCAACGTTGATTAAATGCATCCTTCTTTTTTTAAACCAGCTCTCCCTCTCATCATGGTTCAATTCATTAAACTGATAATTCATTTAACAAAAATATGTTGAAAATCTGTCAAGCAGTAAGCACTATAGAGTAGCCATTCACACCTGTAAATTAGTACTACCAGATGACCTCCATAATACAATTCCTGACTTAGATCAATTAAGAAAATCACAAGAATGAAAAGGTTAAGCACATTTCTTCAGAAAGCAGCTAGAAAGTTTGTCCCAAGGTAGGAGAACAGCAGGGGTTGGGAAGCAGCAATGAGATGCTCAGATGGGGAACCTGAGAGTACTTGAACTTGGGCCAGAAGGGGAGAGTTCCAGTACAGTCACAGATATAATCTAATAGGCCCTGGATTTGTCAAGGTGAAGTTCAATAACCAATTTTTACCAGACTTTTTTGTGCTTATTTAAAACAGTGAGATCCGCATCTGGCAAATTTGCAATTTTTTACCATTCTTGGGATGATTTTTATGTGTGCTGAGAACTAGGCCAGCCATAGTTCGCCTCATTTGACAGATGAGAAACGGGACCCAAGAAGGTCCTCTTGTCAGGATCACCAGGTCGGTGAGTGGCAGACCTGGGGCTACAAACTTGGACTCAGAGTTTCCCATTGGGTGTTGTGTCCACTGCCCTACACTACTTGTTCAACAGAACCAGAGCCATGGTATCAATAGAAAAACCCGGTCCCAGTCCAGACGACCTAGTTAGAACTGAACTCAACTCAACAAACTGAGTTGAGCTGGGAGCAGGAACTCAGGACTTTTCTTGACGCATAAACCAGAAATGATGCTGATAAAAGTAACTAAAAAGCCAGAGTTAGAGTAGAAGTTTGTTTCAGAAGAAGTCAGAGGGCATATACTTCCTCCTAGAAACCTCAAGGAAGGGGCGTCTGGGGAGCTCAGTCAGTTAAGCAGCCAACTTCGGCTCAAGTCATCATCTCACAGTTGGAAAGCTCGAGCCCTGCATCTGGCTCTCTGCTATCAGGGCAGAGCCCACTTCGGATCTTCTGTCTCCCTCTCTCTCTGCCCTTCCCCCACTTTCTCTCTCTCTCCCTCTCTCTCAAAAATAAATAAACATTAAACACACACACACACACACACACACACACACAAACTTCAAGAAAGTTGGGCTGAGGTTGAGCCTGGCTAAGAATAATGTCCCCCTGTGGTATGGAAATTACGACAACACGGATAAGAACAGTAGTTTGAACTGCTAAGGGATGGAAGAAAAAATTGTCATGGTCCATGAGAGGGTAAATTCATCACATGGAAGGTCACAGGCCTGGCTGGAACATATTGAAGGAAACTGAGGTCGGACAGAGGATCAAAAAGTCATTGGATGCCAAGAGCAGGGCTGTGTTCACCTCCAAAATCTGTCGCTCAAGTTCTTACTGCTGGCTTGTGCTTCACTGAATCCAAGACCAGATAATGATGTGTAATGGAAACCCTGACCGTGGTACCTCTGCACCTGGGCAGAGTTCTCAGGTATGGCAACCAAGGTACTCTCACTGCTTTCTCACTACACCGTTGGTCCTGGAGCAATTATAACCTACCGTGCGTTAGGAAACTTGCCCCCATCTTGAGAAAATAGACCTGTAAACACTTTGAGATTCTGTGGAGAATAACTGAAAGGATGTGAAAATATCCTTTTGTTTATACAGGTACCAGTTGCTCGATCTCGTCTCAAGTTTGAAGTAAAACAATTCTGGATTGAAACTTTGTCTCAGTGACATTTCTCCTGCAGAAGCTGACCAACGGTGGAGAGGAAGGCTGCCCAAACTCTTTGAGTTGCTGTTCTGTGTAGAGAGGTTAATACCATGTTCCCTCTCATTGAATCTGACTATAATCCGATGGGGTTGCTAAGAGGGCTTCCACTTTACCTGGAAGGAATCCAAGGCCAGGGAGAGGAAGTGATTTAGGCTTGGTGGCAGCATCATTAGAAATCAATGAAAGATTTGGCCCAAATCCTGTGGTGGTCCAGGTTATTCAACTTCAACAAGGTGAGACAGAATTGTCAGACTGATCTGGGACAATTGAAAGGAGGCTTAAAACTCTTTAAAGCTGGGGCACCTGGGTGGCTCAGTCGGCTAAGCCCTGACTTCTGCTCGAGTCATGATCTCATGTTCTTCAGTTCAAGCCCCATGTGGAGCTCTTTACTGACAGTGTGAAACCTGCTTGGGATTCTCTCTCTCTCTCTCTCTCTCTCTCTCTCTCTCTCTGCCCCTCCCCCACTCACACTCGTGGTCACTCTTTCTCTCTCTTTCTAAAAAATAAATAAATATTTTTAAAAAGTCTTTAAAGCAGTGATGATGCTTTAAAGAAACTACACTATTCCCATCTTACAACTGAAAGGATGTGTCATTGCCAGAAAAGTCAGGAAGCAAATGATTTCAGAATAAGAGGGTTTTCCCTGACAAGAAAGTATAGTAAATCATTTCAACAGAAATCTGTCTAGTCCTCTTTTTTCTAATTTCTCCAAAGACAAATAAAATTTGTAAATTTGATCTCACCCTTCAGATTGGCTTTTATGAATCACTCACTGACTAACATCTTCCAGTGCTTTCTATTGCTGCTTATTTTCAAACTGACAATTTCAGACATCGTTTCAAGTATCGATAAGCTCTCTATTTTCTATAAATGTATAAATATAAAATTTATAAATATATTCATATTTATGTATATTGAATCAATAATATAATTATAAATACATACAATGTATACATATAGATACATGTGATTATATGTATATGTATACCTATGTGTAATTATACATATGTGACATTTTAAAAGATCTTTTTAAGGGCGCCTGGGTGGCTCAGTCGGTTGAGCATCTGACTTCAGCTCAGGTTATGATCTTGCAGTTTGTGAGTTCGAGCCCCACGTCGGGCTCTGTGCTGACAGCTTGGAGCCTGGAGCCTGCCTTGGATTCTGTGTCTCCCTCTCTGCTCCTAATCCACTCGCATTCTGTCTCCATCTCTCTTTCTCAAAAAATAAATAAACATTAAAAAAATCTCTTATTTTTTTAATGTTTATTTATTTTTTGAGAGAGAGAGAGAGAAGAGAGAGACAGAGCATGAGTGGGGGAGGGACAGAGAGAGAGGGAGACACAGGATCTGAAGCAGACTCCAGGCTCTGAGCAGACAACATGGAGCCCAACGCAGGGCTCAAACCCACTACCGTGAGATCATGAACTGAGCCGAGGCTGGAGGCTGAATTGACTGAGCCACCCAGGTGCCTCTACATATGTGAAATTTGTAAATATATTATATGTAATAAAATTATATGACTTTATAAAAATCTTTCAAAGGTAATACAAAACTATTGAGTCATCTGGATGTTCACTTTCTAATCAAGATCGTCTAATTTTAATTGTCATTGGCTTTTGGTGCCTACAGCTGTTTAGATATCTGATTTCATGGTTTGTATCTTAATGAGAAAAGAATAAAAGCAGACCTAACTGATTCATTCATGCCAAGTGAAGGCCAAATGATGTGCATGCTAGGAATGACAGGAGCACAGTAGATCAAAATCCAAAAAGCACCGGGACACTGAGTCTCTGCATTGCGTTCAGCAGTGACAGCACCCCTGATACAAGAACCCACACCCCGGCCATCAGCGTCCTTTCATGTTTCAAGTAGATGCTTGGTTTCATCAAAACAAAACCATCTGTCACGTTAAATTAAATGTTACTATGAATAGTGTTGGTTTTGTAATTTTGTTTATATACGATTCAAATTTTTATTTTGTTTATTAAGATTTATATCCAGTTTTGTGACTTTATATGCATAAATAATGTTATTATATATAAAATCAATTTAAACCAACGCTGGGAAAGGAGTCCTTAAGTGTAACCTTTATTTGTAATTCAGGTGTCTGAAGTGCAACTCTACCGTTTTATTTGACTGCTATCCTTTAAGACACCTTACAGGTGATTATATCCCTTTACCTATATTTCCTATATATCCTATGCCAATCACCTTTACAGGTGGTTATATTCCAGTCCTGTAACTGAGAAGGAGGGGAACGTGGTATTACTTAGAGTGGTAGCAAAACATGTCTAAATTTGAAGAGGAGATTATCTTGTGTCATGGTGGCTTCTTTCAATTCTGAAGAGTTCTAAACTGCAAGCATGCACATTTCTCTTTATTATGCTGTATGCTAATTGAATTTTTATATATGAATGAAAAACATTATAATCTATTATATCTACTTTGTGGTAAAGTTTTTGTTTAGAATATTGACACTTTAAGAGTTAAAAGAACTGTTAAATTCAACCCCATCTCTCACACACACACACACACACACACACCCTATGTTTACTATTTAAAACAGACAAACAAGGCCTTAGAGAAACTGAATGACTTCTCACACAATTTTCTGGTAATTAAAATGAGCAGCGTCTGCCTTCCCCAGCGTACTCAGGGCTTTGTGAGGACAGGGGTCCCTTATACCAGATTCCTGCTGTATCCACAATGTTGGGTGCATATTTAATGAGAAAGAGAGGAGGGGTAGGAGAAGGGCAAAACAATGAGATGGATACAAAGAAAGGGGGAGGAGAGAAGGAGGAAAGGAAGAGAAAAAAACAGCTAGGTCAGGTGTGCAAACTCCTAATCTATTCTTGTTAGTACACCATACTCCATACAAAACTGAAAATTTCCTGGATTTTTCAGGCTTTCCACTTGAGGTTTTAATTCTGCTATCATACAGAAAGGCCCACAAGAACTGAAGCCAGCTTACCAGGAAATCATAATTGAATACAGCTGTATGGAAGCAAGGACCATGTATATTTTGCTAAAGCTATACTCTCAAGCCCAGCACAATGTCTGGCCTAGAGTGGGTGCTCAGAACATATTTATTGGATGAATACATGTAGGCATTTGGGGAAAGACTAGGGAAAACTGTTGCAGCTAGCCCATAAGAATCTGTAAGTCTTCAGAAGTGATTATCAATTTTTGCAAGAAAATCAAAACGCCCCTTAGGAAATGAATTACATAAAAATTGTCTTGAATCTGACAGTGTAACATGAGAATATGCATATTAAAAGGAGAATACAAATAGAATTAATCACAATGTGAAGAAAATAAAATGAAATCCTTTAGTAAAACACTAGAGAAAGAAACCCTCTAAAATTAAGATTAGACAGTTGGTAAATTGCTCAAGGGGACACAGTGATCTCTCCCAACTAAGCCAAATACAGAGAATGCCCCAAGAATGAATGACTGCTGTTAACCAGCTGTGTTGCACAAGGTCATGTGCAGATGCTGCAGACAAAGCAAGTGCAATGGAAAAAAAACTCAGTAGGAGGATCAAGCAATGGCTGAGGCTGGGGAAGCAAGCAGTTAGGGGATCTTACAGGGGGTCAGTTGTGGGGTGAAGGCTCTCATTATTGCACCATGGAGTGGCAACGACGGCTCTAGCTTTGGCATTGGTAGACCTGGATGGGGACACTTACCAACCATGTGACTTTGGACAAATTACCTATCTTCCTTGAGCTTTAGTTTTTATATTAAAATAAGACAATGCTATTTGCATTAGAGTAAATATGTATATAGTTGTTAACATGTAATATGCACCTAATGAGGTACTTTTAAATCATCATCTCAGCATCAGAGATCTTTGAACATACAGAGGGAAAAATACGGTTACGCTATTTCACTTTTGCATTTCTAACAAGTTCCTTGATCATGCCAATGGGGCTGATTATGGACGCACATTGAGAAGCCAGGTTGGACCCTTTCAGAATATCTGGTTGTCCTCCAGAACGGCAGTCCAGCAAGATCTGCAAGCGATTCCTATGTACTCTAAAGTCTGAGCAACACTAATGTAGAATATGGATTTTCTGATTTAAGAGGGAAAGTTCCTCCTTCAAGAGACACTACGTGGACTAATTTCCATTGCCCTAAACAACAACAACAAAGTGATTTTAATGGGACACATTGTCTCGAGTTCTCTCCTCTCTGGGTCCTGTGGGAAAAACGGTCAATGAAGGAGGAGGCCGATGCCCACGAGGAGTTAAACCACATTCATTATCACTGAGGCAGTTAAGCTGGTGCCGGTCTCTCTTGCTTTTTATAGAATGAGGATTTGATAGAGCTGAGCTGGTGTGTTCTTAGAGTGTTACAGCAAGGCCAAAGTGGATCAGCTGCTATCACGGCCCCTTTAAGCCTTTCTTTCTGTGGCTTGGTTCGTTTTCAAAGGCAAGGAGCGGAAAAGGTGCCAAGTGCCTCATCCTGTCCACGGAGCTACACTGTGCCACAGCTCTGCACAGAAAGTGCATTATGGCCTCACATTTGCTGACTGAATGTATATGAAGAAGCAGCTATCCCGCTTGTCCTGGGGCCTCTATGGGAAAGGCTTATCATAGGGGCATGTAAAGGGACACCTGGTTAGACACAACAGAACATGTTTCCTATCTAAGTGTGTCTGTCCTGAACCTGACGTGGACAGTACAAAAATAGGCTCCTGAATCACTATTGACCAGGCTTTGAGGAAATGGAAATAGAGAAGAGGAAAAGGGCATGGGAGGACTAGTTTAGCTATTTTAGCAATGGAGAACAAAGAAAGAAGGTAGAAAGAGGGAAATATCTTTAATACATTATGTTGTATCCATGGTAAGCTATTTATTCTTATTGTTTTTCTCTGGAAGTCCATTTAAATAATGCAATATGGCCATTGAAGCCAGCATGCCAAGAGCTCCATTAAATAAGTGGATAGAATTAAGAGGAAGTTTCTAGCTCTGAAGAAGAATTAAAATCACACACAAAAAGAGAATCTTGGATTTATGTCCCCTGGCTCCCCATTATCTTATATGGGGAAGAATCTTATATGACTGTAGGGTAAGGACTGAATAGAATCTGCTTATGGATACTCACTCGCCAACCTGAAGCTCCAGCGTCGGCAAAATGGAGGTGAAGCAGGAAACCAGCGCCTAAGTGAACAGTTGTGTCTAATTACAATCTCCCATTGAAGTAGCCTCATCCTCTCTGGGGTCTGCAAATCCATGCTCACTGCTCCCTCTGCTGGATCTGCAAGAATAGAGGACCAGATTTATAAATTCCAACTCCTTCATTTTATGGGTCCTTTATGAATCAAGCACCTGCTCTGAAGTACAGAATGACATTTTAATGACATTTTAATGGGGAGAAAAAAGGCTCCTTACATTTTGCTGACAGTTCGTGTTACAGGGTAGGAAAAATAAAGCACAACAGTATAAGTTATTCCCCAGAAAAGAAAAATATAAGGGCCCCAAGAAGAAATACCTTCTAGGGATACCTGGGTGGCTCAGTGGGTTAAACATCCAACTCATAATTTTGGTTCAGGTCATGATCTCATGGTTCATGAGTTTGAGTCCCAGGTCAGGCTCTGCGCTAACAGTGAGGGAAATGCTTGGGATTCTCTGTCTCTCCCTCTCTTTCCATTCCTCCCTGCTTGTGCTCTTTCACTCTCTCAAAATAAATAAACTTAAAAAAAACCTTCTAAATAGCAAAAATGTATTATAAAAAAAATCCCTAGAAAGAATGAATAAATATTCTCCATGTGCTAGTGAAACAACAGTTATGCAACTTCCTCTCCTCTTTCTCTTTCCCACAACCGCCCCCAGCACAAAGAGGGGTTCCTTCTTCCTCAGAGCAAATGGCAATGCTCTTGGCATGCTGGCTTTGATGGTGATATTGCATTATTTAAATGGACTTCCAGAGAAAACCAGTAAGAATAAATAGCTTACCATGGACACAACATAATCTATTAAAAGTATTTCCCTCTTTCTACCCTCTTTCTTTGTTCTCCATTGCTAAAATAGTTTGTGATGAACATCCCTCCCCAAACTCTCCTATGCTAGTGAGGAAGCTTTTCAGGGGATAATTTTTTAAAAATTTATTATGGATAATTTCAGACCTACGCAAAAGTTAAAAAATAGGACTCTCTTCCATATATTCACCATCCAACTCCAACAGTTATTAACAGAGGGCCAGTCCAAAGTGTCTGCACCCCTACTAATTTGGCTCGGTTGTATTATTTTCAAGTAAATTTCACACATGTTATTTCACTCACAAATATTTCAGTATTCATTTTAAAATATAAGGATGATTTTTTAAAACAGAAATAATCATTTTACACCTCAAAATTATCAAGTCCTTAATAACAAGTATCCAGTAAATGTTCAAATTCCAACTGCCTATAACTGTCATTAATTTTTTACAGTTTGTTTTGAATTGAGTTCCAAATAAGGTGCACACATTGTGCTTGGTTGATATGTCTTTTAAGATATTTTAGTGTATACATTCCTCCACTGACTCTCCTTTTTCTTGTGATTTATTTTTTATGAAACCAGATTATTGTCCTATAGAATTTTCCAGAATCAGGATTTTGTCTGCTGCATCTCAGTGATATAGTTAAATAGGCTTGGGGGTGCCTTTGTCGGCCCCTATTTCTGCATATTGTGTAACTATGGTAAGAATAAAATACTGCATGTTTGGGAAAAAATATATTGGTAGTTGGACCTAGAGGCATGCCTGGTTTAGGCTTAATTCTTTTTAGCAAGAAGGCTTCATAGGCAGTGGGCGTGTTCTTCCATCTCAAGGCATCTAACACCTGATTATCATTCCTTTTGTTCTGTTCACAGTTGTTGATGCTCAGTGCCTAAACCATTCATTCTTTGTGGGTGGAAAAGTTATTATATTCTAATTCGACTTCTTATTCATTTGTTAATTGGAATAGTTCTACAGAAGTATACTAGTATTTGGTTACCCAGTGATAGAGTTTGGATAAGAAAGACAAGAGAAATGACTATTATTTCTATTTGCCAGTTAGCAAAATAATGAGTTGGTTCCCTTGAATCCTCCAGAGATAACCAATTGGTTTTGTTTCTAGCCAGGTGTTCTTAAAGAAACTCTAAAGCTAGTCTTGAAATGGTTGGGTTTTGACATAATTCACATATTTCCACAAATTAATTATCAATTTGGGTATTTATTTTCATTCTATCACTTTTTGAACAATAATATGTATTTTCAGTCTTTCAGTTGGATAGGTGTTTTCTTTCATTCAGCTTGGGTTTACCTCTTCTTTGTTGCACAACCTTGAACATTTATTTATAATCAGACTCTCTCACCCTGTTTCACACATAAGTCTACTCATCCATGCATTTGTTCATTTATATGTCTGTGTATGAAACAATGCCTGTTGAGTGACAACTGTATACCAAATATTGTTCTAAAACATAAAAATCCCTTTCTTCTTGGAATTGTATCCTGATGAAGAAGACAGCAAACACAGACACATACACAGATACATCTGCACAGAGAGACGTGCACAGACACAGAAACACACACACCAACATGCACACACAGACAACACACACACACGCACACATACACTTCAACATACAGAAACACTTCCTCCTGTTTTCAATTTCAATGTCATCCTCTTATTTTTGTTCCCTTTTCTTGCCAAGGAGACTGGCATCAGTTTTAGAGCCTTCTGAGTTCCAGTACTAAGGCTGTGTTTTGGTTGGAAGTTGGCAGTAAGAGGAGGTGCAGAAGACGCAGTAGGAAGGACAGGCTGGCTTCTGAGACTGTGACTGTATACGTGTTTCCACATGCATGTTTGTATATCCTGCTGTGCCTGTGTGCTGACCCGGCCGGTGGTTAATCAGGGAAATTTGGGGACCAGAAACTATGTCTCTGAAAATGCCAGTGTGGAACATACGAAAGAGATCATATTCATGCGTGTGCTAAACGCTCTGGTGGCAGGGATACAACTTTTTCTAACTGTGAATACTTGAGTTCCGTGCCATAACTAGCATTTCTTAATATGATGCTTCGAATCTCAGGAGAGCTTATAAAAATGACCGATGCTGGGCCATACATGAATAAATAGCATTTTTAGGGGTTGGGAATGGGCATTATTTAAAAAGCTTCCCAAGTGATTCTAATGTGCAACCAGGATTGAGAACAGGAGCCTAAATTAACCAGCTTTGTGCTAGGTAATGAGAGTAATAATCAAATAAATGAAGTTAATTTTCTAATACTATCAGTAGAGGGCAGCACTGCCTCAATAATTAAAGAATTCAAACGTCTCGTATTAAACTGATAGATTTTTTTTCAGCATTTTAAATTAAATATTCCACTATTATAAAACTATTTTTTCTTATTCTACAACAATATAAGCTTTAACTCTATTTTGTAATTCTATAAAATTTACATTAATTAAAAGTTTAAACCTCCAATCTAGATTCTGAACAGAATTTAGTAATTTCAACAATGACCCAAAGGCCATTCTAAACTGCATTGTTTTAAAGCAACATTATTTTAAACCAGAGATGAAAAACTCAAAAAAGTTACCATAATGAATAACATGTATGTTTTTTGTTTGTTTTTTAAGTTTATTTAAAAGAGGGGGAATGAGAGAGAGAATGCAAGTAAGGGAGGGGCAGAGAGAGAGGGAGATAGAGAGTCCCAAACAGGCTCCATGCTGCCAGTGCAGAGTCCAATGTGGGGCTCGAACTCATGAAGTGCGAGATCATGACCTGAGCTAAAATCAAGAGTCGGACCCTTAACTGACTGAGCCACCCAGGTAGCCCAAATTTATGTTTTGATAAAAGCTAGAGAAAATATTTCTGATTTGGTAAATTATACACAACATTTTTTAATAACATGAGTTGTCAGTATATGATTGATTTTCAATCCTAGAAATTCAAAGTACAAAATGCAGCAAAGAGATGTGGAAAGAATTCCTGTGAAAGTATTTCACAAAACTGCATCAGTTTCTTAGAATAATCAATAAATGTATGGTGCATTATTGAGATTCAGCAGGTGGGAGAATTCTTGAGCCAATAACTCAGTCTTTTTCATTTAGAGATTCTCATTTATTTCAAACACATGAAAATACATGACTTTAAAAATGCCTTTATCTCCACACTATATTTAACATGAGTGGGGCCTAATAATAATATAATAGAGAGTGTACTCAATCTGATAAAGAGTAGGTTGAAATTGATTATTCCCTAAATTTTCTTGGGGAGGAGGGGGATGTGTGGCTTGGCGGGTTACTCTTGGAGAAGCAGTAGTAGGCTTTCTTACACAGGCTTACACAGATAGCACCAAAGGGATCTTCCTTGCCTCTTACCTTCACTCATTGTGAATATATAATAATTTAAAAAGCGGGATCACTTCTAAAAACTAACAAGTATCATAACAGAAGTCTAAAAATAAAGGGTGTCATTTTACAATGGGACCTGTTTTCTATCTCACGGTTCTGGCCATTGTCACATTTTGGTATCATTTCAGGAGAATACTTAAAATGAATAAATAAATCTACTTTTTTGAAGAATTAATCTAGATAAATTCCATGAAATTAACACTTTGTCATGTTCACAGACATACAGATATAGTCATTTGCACAGAGGACCCATTTTCCTACAGACACACACACCCCCTCCACAGCCTTCACCTGTTGACACTAGACTTCAATAAAATGGTGTCTCTAGTAAAATTTGGTTCAATTCATAGACTATACTGAAAAACTCGCATTCATTTAAACATTGTCATTCAACAACACAGCCTCGAAATCCACATAAATTGCAGTTTTTTACCCCAGAGGTCTTGTCACCTGTAAGCAAAACATAAGATGTTTCACTACATCCTTATAGCACTTGAAGAAGACAGAAGGCAATAAACTAGTTCTACCCACATTTATGTGGCAGAAAGTTGCTTAGAGCCCAATAAGAAAGGTGAAAACCATCAAAGACAGCTCCTGTCCTGTAAATAATCTCTCTCTTTTTGAGCAATGTAACTTTGTACCTGATCCCTCTAGCAGAAATACTTCTCATCTCTAGAGATGCCAAATTGCCTGTCTGTGTACTTGTGACACTCATATTTTAGCTTATAAAATGAAAACGAGATAAAATACAATGCTAACAGACAGCAAGAAGAACTTCTACACAAGCACACAAGGGCGATAAGCAATTATAATGGCACATTCAGAACACTCTGCCACTCCCAAGTCTGCTGGTCTCCTTTCCTACAGTCATGGGAGCTGTTTGGTCACTTTAGCGCACAAGAGTCAACTGACTCCCCACTGCCTTTGCCACAGCCCTGCAAGCTTAGGATGGAAAACAATTTCGACATTCGCCACTTGGACTCCCGCCCTTAGCAAGCACATTTGTTGTTCATACATGGTCTTTTGGCTGCCTTCTCTCCCAGCCATCTGTTAAGAGAGGCATTGTGCCTGCTCTGATGGGATGGTGCCACTTTTTCTAAGAGACTCTCACAAAATATATGTCTTAACTACCTTGACTTCACAAATTTCAAAGGACTTTGTTTACTGACTGGAATTACATTTTAAAAGTCAGCAGAGCTGAATAATTAAGGACTAAATTCTGTGTCCAGATAACTTGCGAGATTCCTAAAAGAATTATTCTAGACTTACTTTCAATGGGTGGACAATGAAATTGAATGCTGCATTTTCCATGATTGAATGCAGGATATAAATACAGCTGCACGCATCATTGCTTTCTCCTTTCATGTGACCAGCCCTGAGAAAACAACGACCATACACCTGTTTTCCCCTCATCCTTAGGGCCACACATGTCTCATCGATTACAAAGGTTGTTTATGTACTTGGAATATTTGATTTGCATATAATTGATTTTGGCTCCGTCTATGTGGGCCCCGATTGTCATTAGCAAGTCCGTGGTAGTGATAGTGGATTTACTCTCTGAAATCCTTAAGGACAAGAGAAGGTTGGGCTGAGCCTTTTGCACATTTCAGCTCATACATTTTCAAGTTCACCATTTCCCCTTGAGGTTTAAATATGCTTCTTACCAGATTCTTAAGCATCCGGAGTGGAATGTGAGCCCATTCCGGGTCTATGTTATATTCATCTTTCTAGTAGATAGGTCAGCATGTTTTGCAGCCAGATTGCATGTCCTTCCGCGTTTGCCTGGTAACCATTTCACGTATCTACATCTGAATTGGAAAGCAACGCTAATTTGGGGAGACAGCCTAAAGAGGCCAGCCAAACACCACCCCAATGAACTCTAGCTCTGGATCATACAATAAATATTGCTGTTATGGGGGTGTCTGGGTGGCTCAGTCGGTTAGACGTCTGACTTTGGCTCAGGTCATGATCTCGTGGTCCATGAGTTCAAGTCCCACATTGGGCTCTGTGCTGAAGGCTCAGAGCCTGGATCCTGCTTCAGATTCTGTGCCTCCCTCTCTCTCTGCCCCTCCCACACTCGTGTTCTCTCTCACGCTCAAAAGTAAATAATAAAACATTAAAGAAATACTGCTGTTGTGTATGGATATGATCAGATCTCATCATTTCAACATCCTTTTCCTCCAAAATTCCAGTTAAAAAAGAATAATTTCTTAACTGAAAGCTAACATCGAAAGAATTACCTAAAATCACCTATATATATAAAAAAAAGGTTACCATATTTATAGTATCATGCTCCTGCTAAGGACTAAATGATTATTAGTAATTTGGTTTTATGTAGAAAGTGAATTTATGATTTTTTCCCCAAAGTGTATGGTGATGAAGATAAACTATCTCACTTATTCCAGGGAGGATTTGGGGCAGGTTATAGGCAGCATTGAGTGAAATAGTTACTCGGTGTGGGGAGCATTCTGCACAGAATGAGGTCATTCTGCAAGTGAGGTAACGAGGATCAAAAAGAGGAATATCAGGATGGAAAGGGCAAACAGCAGAAGGAAGTTCTCATGAGCTGAACGAGGGTAATGGGATAGAAACACGGTGAAATGAGTTCACCGAATCGTTCAACGGAGTGCAATAGGAGCCTTATTACTGAGTGTAAGGAATCTGACCCTAAAGTCCAGAGATGGGAACCCACGTTCGTGCTATGAACTGGGCTATGGCATGGTGATCTAGGCCAGGGTGAGCCTGAATGTAGCCTGAAGAATCAGTCACGGTGGGACAAGGCCTAAGCAGGCAGACAGCTGATTGCAAACCTGAAGTGTTCCAGCTAGAGAGAGGTAGGTATTGCCTTTGGCTCTGAGCTCTTTGAGTGGAAACAGCCTGTGTATCTTATACATCATTGCATTTCCAGGGCTGAGCACAGAACAATAGTACATAGTAGGTGCTCAGTAAATATGGTTAACCAAATGAAGGTGTAAGAGAAAAGAGTTTTGGGTGATGGTTCGAAGAAGAGCACGAATTTTCAGCAACGGAATGGTTTTTATGTGTGAATGGTAGCTATTATCTATAACAAATCTTCTTGAGTTGGAGCCAGAGGTGGATTTACAACAAAGTACATAAGCTTAAATTTCAGGTCCCTTCACTTTTGTGCCGGTTGCCTTCCAAGATTTAACCATGTGTGTATGTGTCATCTGTTTGTAAAATCATCAAAAGAAAGATAACAACAACAGGTGAGTCTACCATCCTCTTCCACTCTGACTTTCCCTCAATCACTCTTGCCTTTATACTGGGGTGGCATTGTAGAGTAGCTGTGATCCTTTTCGGAATCTGGCCAACAGGAAGTTGAATTGAAGATATAGTTAGCTGTGGTTTAGTGAGATACAGTTATGCGTTTGGCAGTCATTTTTGAGCGTAGCTAAGCTGTCCTAGGAAGACTCCTTCTGCCTGCTGGGACAACTCATCCAGTATTGTGACACAAAGGGCCAGGAACAGAGGAAATATCAAACGAAATAGCCTGCCGGCAGAGAAAATTCTCTGGCAGTGTCCTATAATAACCCCAATACCCAAAGAATGCGCAGTAGAGGAGAAACAAGGTTTTAACTATTTTGAGGTAGAAGCTAGTTTTTAGAAAACTTTCCCTCTTATCTGTAAAATTATAAGCCACGTTCTCAATTTTCACCAATACCTAATTAAAAAAGAAGTTATTCCCCTGGAGAATGTGCTCAGTTATGTAGTACAGAGTACTGCAAATTCACCACGTATTTTTTTCCCTTTTCTATGGGAATCTCATGAAATAGAATTTATCAGAATTTTTATATTGGTAAGGCATAAACGTTTGTCAAAAATACAGATAGTGATATGTTTGTGTGTGAATTTACATATTTTATGTATCCCAATTATCAATAATCAAAAACTAAAAAAGATCTTTCACTCATCAAGAAGATGTAATAACGATTAGCACAGTACCTAAAAATTGAGCCCCAAAATAAAATAGACAGAACTGGAAAGAGATACAGACAATTCAACAGTTGTTGGATACTTCAGTATTCCATTTTCAATAATAGGACAACCAGATAGAAGATCAACAAGGAATTAGAGGAGTTGATTACCACATAAACCACTAGACTTAACACACATCTAAAAAACATCCCACCCCAAATAGCAGAATACTCGTTCTTCTCAAGTGCACATGGAACATTCTCCAGGAAAGAATATGTTATTTCCATAGAACCAACTCAATAAATTTAAAAGTACTGAAATCAGTCAAAATATGTTCTGTGACCACAATGGAATAAAATTAGAAATCAGTAACAGAAAGGAATTTGGAAAATTCACAAATATGGGGCTTAAACAACATACTTTTAAATAATCAATGGGTCAAAATGAAATCAAAAAGATATTTAGGAAAACCTTCTAGATAAATGAAGCAGCACTTGGAGGAAATTTAGCCATAAATGGCTATATCTTAAACCAAATGTTGTTACTTTTTTTTCTTTATTTTAAAGATTTTTTTTAAAGTAATTCCTATACCCAATGTGGGGCCTGAACCCACAACCCTGATAATCAAGTTGCATGCTCAACTGACATCTCCAGCCAGGCACTGCATAAGTTGTTTCTTTGAAAAGATTAATGAAGTTTATACAAACTTAAGATTTATGAGAGAGAGAGAGAGAGAGAGAGAGAGAGGGAGCTCAAGTTCCTAAAAACCAGGAATGAAAGAGGCAACATTACTATCAACCTTAGAGAAATAAAAAGGATTATAAAGGAATATTACAAGTAACTGTTTATCAACAAATTATATAACCTAGATGAAATTGATAAATTACTAAAAAGACAAAAGCTACCGACTAAGGAAGAAAATCTGAATAGATCTGAAACAAGTAAGAAGATTGAGTTAGCAATCCAAAAACTTCTCATAAAGAGAAGCCCAAGATCAAATGGCTTCATGGAGGAATTCTATCAAACACTTATTTTTTTTAATTTTTTAATGTTTATTTTTGAGAGAGAGAGAGAGACAGAGACAGAGAACAATCATGGGAGGGGCAGAGCGAGGGAGACACAGAATCCGAAGCAGGTTCCTGGCTCTGATGCAGGGCTGGAACCCATGAACCGTGAGATCATGACCTGAGCCGAAGTCGGACACTTAACCCAGGTGCTCCTATCAAACATTTAAATAAAAATTAATACCAACCTTTAACAAACTTTCATAATGCGGAAGAGAAGGGAAATTTTCCTAACTCATCTTATGAGACCAGTATAATTCTGATACCCAAACCAGACAAAGAAAACTACAGATGAATATCTTTTATAAATACAGGTGCATAATATAACAAAAACTCGGTAAAATTCTAGCAAGCTGAATTCAGTAACATATTAAAAGTATTATATACCACGATCAAGTGGAATTTATTGCATGATTGTTAGGTTGGTTCAACATACAAAAACAATCAATGTAATACACAATTTTAATAGAATAAAGGACTAAAACCACATGATTATCTAAATAAATGTAGAAAAATGATCTGGTAAAGTCCAACACCCTTTCACAATAAAAACATCCAACAAACTAGAAGTAGAACAGAGTTTCCTCAACCTGATAAAAGCCATATAGAAAAAAACCCCTGGTAACATCATATTTAATGTGAAAATCTGCATGTCCCCCCCCGCCCCATATCAGGAACAAGACAAGAATTTTCACACTTGCCACTTATATTCATTGTTGTACTGAATGTTCTAGATAGGGCAATTAGGCAAGAAAAATAAATAGAAGACATCCAGCTTGAAAAGAAGAATTAATATTATCTCTATTTACAGATGATATCATCTTGTACATTTAAAATAATAATCTACAAAAAATATTTTAGAATTTATCATCAAACTTTTCATCAAGTTTGCCAGGTACAAAATCAATATACAAAAATAAATTGTATTTTTCTGCAGTAGCAGTGAGCAAACTTAAAATTAAGAAAATGATTCCATTTATAATTTCAAAGAATAAAATGCTTAGGAATAAATTTGCCAGAATAAATTTAAGATTCATTCACTGAAAACCATAAAACAGCATTGAGAGAAATTAGAACAAATCTAAATAAATGGGACCATATCATGTTCATATGGTGGAAGACCTAAAATTAAGATGGCAATAATCTTCAAGGTGCCATACAGATTCAATGCAATCCTCTTCAAAATCTCAGCTAACTTTTTTTTCAGAAATTGACAAGATTTTGTAATATTCCAATAGAAATGCAAAGAACCCAGAATCGCCAAACAATCTTGAAAGAGAACTAAGTTGAAAAACTCAGGCTTATGCATTTCAAAACCTATGATAAGACCCCTATAATCAGACAGCATTGTATTGACATAAAGATAGATATATAAATTAATGGACTAGAAATGAGAGTTCAGAAATAAACCCTTACATTTATAATTAATTGATTTTCTACAAAAACACCAAGACAATTCCATGGGGGAAAGAACAGTCTTTTCAACAAATGAAGCTGAAACAATTAGCCACATGAAAAAGAATGAATTTAAAACCCTGGCTCATATCATAATAAAATATTAACTCAAAATGGACCAGGCTTACACCAAAGCCAATCAACAAAACAAAAAATAGATAAATTGGACTACATCAAAATTAAAAACTTCTGTGCACCAAAAAACACAATCAAGTGAGAATGTAACCTGCACAATGGGGGAAAATATTTGCAACCATACCTCTGATAAGGGGTTAATATGCAGAATATATAAAGAACTTCTATAAGGGGCACCTGGGTGGCTCCTTTGGTTAAGTGTCCGACACTGGCTCAGGTCATGATCTCATGGTTCATGAGTTCAAGCCCTGCATTGGGCTCTGTGCTGACAGCTCAGAGCCTGGAGCATGCTTTGGATTCTGTGTCTCCTTCTCTCTCTGCCTCTTCCTCTCTCTCTCTTTCTCTCTCTGTTTTATCTCTTTCTCTGTCTCTCTGTCGTTCAAAAATAAATAAAACATTTTAAAAATTTTTGAAGAACTTCTATAACTCAACAAAGAAAACCAAACAACCTGAGTAAAAAATGAGTAAAGGACTTGAAAAACATTTCTCCAAAGACATATAAATGGCCAACTAGCACATAAAAAGATGCCCAACATCACTAATCATTAGGCAAATGCAAGTCAAAAATCACAATGAGATACCCCCTTTTACCCATTAGGATGGCTACTATAAAAAAAAACAAACAAACAAAACAAGTGTTGACAGGGATGTGGAGAAGTTGGAACTCTGGTGCATTGTTGTTGGCAATATAAAATGGTGCAGCTGCTATGGAAAACAGTATGGTATTTATCAAAAAATTTAATTGAATTACTATATGAACCAGCAAAAGAATTGAAACCAGACACTAACGTATATATTTGTACACCCGTGTTCATAGCATCAATATTTACAAATAGCCAAAAGGTGAAAGCAATTCAAGTGTCCATAAGCGGATGAATGGATAAATGCAATGTGCGCGTGCGCGCAAACACACACACACACACACACACACACACACACACACACACACACAAATTATTCTGCCTAAAAAAAGGAAGGAAATTCTGACACATACTACAACACAGAGGAACCTTGAGGACATTACTCTAAGTGAGATAAACCAGTCATAAAAAGGACAAATGTTATATGATTCCATTTAGATGAGGTACCTAGAGTAACCAAATTCATAGAGACAGAAAGTAGAATCATGATTGCCAACGGCTGGAAGAGAGGAAACGAAGTGTTCTGGTTTAATGGGTACTGAGTATTGATGGCACAAAATGAGAAGATTCTGGAGATGGATGATGGTGAGGGCTACACAACAATGTTGCTATACTTAATGCCACTAAACTATAAACTTGAAGTGGTTGAAGTAGTAAATTTTACATTACATGTATTTTGCCACAATTCAAAAATGAATCAGACTTAGACATAATAGCTAAAATGTTAAAAACTCTTAGAAGAAAACATAGGTGTAAATGATCATTACCTTGGATTAGATAATGTTTTTTTTAATATGACCAAAAGCAGAAGTGGCAAAAGAAAAAAATAGACAAATTAAACTTAAATTAAAAACTTTAGTGCTTCAGGATGCCTGGGTGGCTCAGTTGGTTAAGCATCTGACTCGATTTTGGCTCAGGTCATGATCTCACAGTTCATGAGTTTGAGACTTGCATCAGGCTCAACGCTGACAGTGCAGAGCCTGCTTGGGATTCTCTTTCTCCCTGTCTTTCACTCTCTCTCTCTCTGCCCACGTGCTCTCTCTCTCTCTCTCAAAATAAATAAATAAACATTAAATCAAACCTTGGGGGCATTTGGATGGCTCAATCAGTTAAGGGTCCAACTTCAGCTCAGATCATCATCTCACACCTTGTGAGTTCAAGCACCACATTGGGCTCTCTGCTGTCAGCACAGAGCCCGATTGGGATCCTCTGTCCCCTTTCTCTGTGCTCCTCCCCCACTGGTTCTCTATTTCTCTCTCTCTCTCTCTCTCTCTCAAAATAAATAAACTTAAAAAAACTTTTGTTTCAAAGACAACACCAAAGAAAAATTGTATACAAACCACAGAATGGGAGAAAATTATTCAGAGAAAATCTTATATCCGATAAGGGACTAGTATACAGAATATATAAAGAACTCTTACAACTTAACAATAAAAAGATAACCCAATTTAAAAATTGTGCAAAGAATTTGACTAGATAATTCTCCCAAGAGTATATACAAGTGGCAAATATGCATATGAAAGGATCATCATTAGTCATTAGTCATTAGGGAAATGCAATTCAAAGCCACAAGTACCATTGCACAAGCATTAGGATGGCTATATTAGTAAGGTAAACAATAACAAAGGTTTGTAAGGATGTGGAGAAATAGGAACCCTCATACATTGTGGAAAACAATTTGGAACTTCCTTAAAAAGTTAAACAAAATGATCTAGCAATTCCACTCTTAGGTATTTGCTTAAGAGAAATTAAAATATATATCCATACAAAAAGTAGTATCAGATGTGAATAATTATTCATAGTAGCCGAGAAGTGAAAATAATCCAAATGTCTATCAACTAATGAATGGATGAACAACAGAATATGGTATATCAATACAATAATACTATTCAGCCATAAAAAAGAATGAAGAATAACTGTCATAAGATTGGTGAACTGTGAAAACATTATGCCAAGTGAAAAAAGTCAGATACCAAAAATAACATGTTGTATGACCCATTCATATAAAATGTCCAGAACAGGAAAATCCACAGGCAAACATCAATTAGTAGTTGCTAGGGCTGGGGGTGGGGAATGGGGACTGACTGCTAATGGGAACAGTTTGTTCTGGGAGTGATAAAATTGTTCTGGAATAAAATATAGTGGTGATGGTTGCAAGGAATTATGACTATACTAAAAATCATTGACTTGTACAATTTAAAAGGATGAATTTTATGGTATATGAATTACATCATAATTTTTTTAAATTCCTTTAAAAAATGTTGTTCCACTGTATTCTTTTTTTTAACTGAAAATTTTTTTAATGTTTATTTATTTTTGAGAGAGAGTGACAGTGTGAGCAGGGGAAGGGCAGAGAGAGATGGAGATGCAGAATCCAAAGCAGGTGCCAGGCTCTGTGCTGTCAGCACAGAGCCCGATTTGGGGCTCGAACCCATAAACTATGAGATCATGACCTGAGCTGAAGTCAGACGTTAAACCAACTGAGCCACCCAGACACCCCAACTCTTTTTTTTAACTTTAATTCCAATATAGTTAACATATATTTTATATTATATTCAGGTATACAATATAGTGATTCAATACTTCTGTACATCACCCAGTGTTCATCACAACAAGTGCACTGTCTTCTTACTTTTGTTTTCTGAATGCAGTATATCTTTTTTTTTTTAACTCTGTCTTTTTTTCCATTGGTATTAAGCAATCTAATTGTAATGTATTTTGGATAGTTTTTCATGTTTCTTATGTTTAGGTTTCATTGCAATTCTGGGATCTGTGGGTTTATTGCTTTTATCATCAATTTTTTTTAATTTTCATGCATTAGTTATTCACAATTTTTTTCTCCTGTTACCCCCTCCCATTCTGGGCATTCTAATTACATCTATGTGACCCTGTTGAAAGTCTTTCCAAAGATCACTGGAGCTGTAGAGTTTTTTCAGGCTTTTGTTCCTCCTCAATTATTTTTTAAATTATCTCTTCAAATTTACTAATCTCATGCAGTTTCTAACCTGTTACTAGTCTCATTCATTGTATTTTCATCTTAGACATTTATAGTATTCATTTTAAAAATTCAGTTTGCTTTAAAAAATATTCCCACATCTCTCTTAACATCCTTATGCTTTCCTCTTCTTTTTGGACATAAGGACTGTAGTAATAGCAACTCTAGTGCCCTTACTGATCCATTTTACCATCTGTGACATTTCTAGACCTATTTGTATTCATTGGCTTTTCTTATGAGTCACATTTTCTACTTCTTTTCATGCCTAGCATTTTTTATTAGATGCTAGATGTGAATTTCACTTTATTGAATGTTAGACATTCTTGTATTTCATTAAGCATTCTGTCTTCATTCTGATATGCACATGCAGTTAAGTTACTTGGAAATCATTTCGTCCTTTCAAGGTTTGTCACTAAGCTTTGTCAGGCAGAGTTGGAGCAGCCTGTAGACTCAAGCAAGTTTTCTGCACTACTGAGGCAATACCCTTCAGAATAGTATGCCTAATTCCATGTATATTATAAGGTTTTTACATTTTGGTTGTTGAACATATACCATTCCCAATGACAGCTCCTAGGACTGCTCCATCTGCTTCTTTTAGGACATTTCCCCCCAAGCTAAAGATAGTTTCCTTACATGCATATGCTGATCAGTCCTCAGGTGTAGATAGTGGGTGGAGGGACTCTGTAAATTTCCCAAATTCTGTCTCTGTGCAGCATTCTCCTCTCCAGTATTTTGTCTTGCAAACTCTAATAACCTTGGTATCCCTGAACTCCAACTCCATCTCTTAAACTATGAGAAACTACTGGGGTCTGCCTGGGCTCCCCTTCCCTGCAAGGTGGCCTGAAGACTCCCCAGGCATTAAGCAGGGCATGGTAGGGCTCCTCTAGTTTGTTTCCCATTTATTAAGAATTTCTACCTGTATGTCTTCTTTGGAAAAGTGTCTTTTCATGTCTTCTGTCCATTTCTTAACTGGATTATTTGTTTTTGGGGTGTTGAGTTTGCTAAGTTCTTTGTAGATACTAACCCTTTATTAGATATGCCATTTGCAAATATTTTTGGATACTAACCCCTTACCAGATATGTCGCTTGTAAATATCTTCTCCCATTCTGTAGGCTGCCTTTTAGTTCTGTTGATAGTTTCCTTCTCTGTGCAGAAGATTTTTATTTTGAAGTCCCCATCATTCATTTTTGCTTTTCTTTCCCTTGCCTCTGGTGACATGTCTAGTAAGAAGTTGCTCTGATTGAGGACAAAGAAGTTGCTGCCTGTGTTTCCTCTAGGATTTGGATGGTTTCCTGTCTCACATTTAGGTCTTTCATCCATTTTGAGTTTATTTTTGTATATGATGTAAGAAAGTGGCCCAGTTTCATTTTTCCGCATGTTGCTGTCTAGTTGTCCCAACATCATTTATTGAAGAAACTGTCTTTTTTCCATTGGATATTTTTTCCTTTGTCAAAGGTTAGCTGACCATATAGCTGTGGGTCCATTTTTGGGTTTTCTATTCTGTTCCATTGATCTATGTGTCTGTTTTTGTGCCAGTACCTTACTGTCTTGATGACTAGAGCTTTGTAATGTAGCTTGAAGTCCAGAATCATGATGCCTCCAGCTTTGGTTTTCTTTTTCAGGAATTGCTGTGGCTATTCGGGGTCTTCTGTGGCTCCATACAAATTTTAGGATTGTTTGTTCTAGCTCTGTGAAAAATGCTGGTGGTATTTTGACGGGGATTGCATTAAATGTGTAGATTTCTTTGTGTAGTATAGACATTTTAACAATGTTTGTTCTTCTAATCCCTGATCGTGGAATGCTTTTCTATTTCTCTTGTCTTCTTCAGTTTCTTTCAATGAAGTCTTCTATAGTTTTCAGAGTACAAATGTTTTACCTCTTTAGTTAGGTTTATTCCTAGGTGTCTTATTGTTTTTGGTGCAATTGCAAATGGGATCGATTCCTTGATTTCTTTTTCTGCTGCTTCGTTATTGGTGATTAGAAATGCAACAGATTTCTGCACGTTGATTTTGTATCTTGTGATTTTGCCGAATTCATATATTAGTTCTAGCAATTTTTTGTGGAGTCTTTTGGGTTTTCTACATAGAGTATCATGTCATCTGCAAATAGTGAAAGTTTGATTTCTTCCTTGATGATGTGGATGCCTTTTATTTCTTTTTGTTGTCTCATTGCTGAGGGTAAGACTTCCAGATGGCTAACAGACACATGGAAAGATGTTCAACATCACTCACCATCAGGGAAATACAATCAAACCCATGATGAGATACCACTTCACACCTGTCAGAATGGCTAACAACAACACAAGAAACAACAGGTGTTGGCAAGGACACCACACTGTTGGTGGGATTGCAAACTGATTCAGCAACTCCAGATAACAGTATGGAGTTTCCTCAAAAAGCTAAAAATAGAACTACTCTATTATTCAGCAATTGCACTACAAAGTATTTATCCTAAGAATACAAAAATACAGATTTGAAGGGGTACATGCATCCCAATGTTTATAACAGCATTATCAACAATACCCAATCTATAGAGAGAGCCCAAATGTCCATTGACTGATGAATGGATAAAGAAGATGTGGTATGTATGTACAATGGAATATTACTCAGCAATCAAAAAGAATGAAATCTTGCCATTTGCAATAACGTGGATGGAACTAGAGCGTATTATGTTAAGTGAAATAAGTCCATCCAAGAAAAACAAATACAATGTGATTTAACTCATATGCGGAATTTAAGAAATAAAACAGATAAACATATGGGATGGCGGATAGAGAAAAAAACAAACCATGAAAGACATTTAAAGATAGAGAACAAACTGAGGGTCGATGGAGGGAGGGGGTGAGAGATGGGCTAAATGAGTAATGGGTATTAAGGAGGGCACTTATTATGATAAACACTGTGTTTTGCAAGTGATGAATCACTGAATTCTACTCCTGAAGCCAATATTGCACTGTATAGTAACTAACTAGAATTTAAATAAAAATTAAAAAATAAAGTTTTGCTGCCCTGTGCTGCCTGGTGTCCATTGTCTGGAAAAAATTGTTTCCTATATTTGGCTTGTTTCTGGTTGTTTAAGGTAGGCCAGTGAATCCTGTCACTGTTACTCCATCTTGGCATAAAGTGGAAGTCAAGTTATGTATTTTTTTATATTCCAAAATCTATGTAATGGGCCTGTTCCAGACTGAGTACTGAAAATTATCACACTAAATTGTCCCTCAGCTACTTCTGAGAATTTCTCAGGTGTTTCCTCTCATATGCTCCAGAATACATTTCTCAGGTTATTCATTCATTGATTCCCTTATTCACATAATAGATATTTATTGAGTGTTTGTAATATTCCAGGTCTTATTGTCACTACTGGGATATGATGAAAGACAAGAAAGAACAATTTTCATGCTTTTAGCAGTTTACGTTTTGTTGCATGGAAGCCAGCATTGAACAAATATATTTCAGAAAGTAGCAGCTACCATATAGGAAATAAATAGAGAGTAACTGGACAGAAGGATGCTAATTTAAGTTAGGAGTTACTGAGGAGGTGATACTTGATCTGAGACCTAAATGGCAAGAAAGTACCACCAATAGAAAGGACTGAAGAAAGAGAATTCCAAGAGCAACTAGCAAATACAAAGGGCTTGACACTGGAATGAGAAGTGTGTATTTGAGGAACAGAAAAAACAGTGTGGCTGGAATATAGAGTGATGAGGAAAGGGGTGGGATATGAGACAAGAAAGGTATAGACTAACTTTTAATCTCAGTGCAAACACAAAGTAGGTGAGACCTACTTTGCTCATTCCTACCAACATCCCCTTCTCTCTTGAAGGCCTAGCCAATTCTGTTCAAGTGTCTAGTCCTATCTCCAGAGTAAATGCTAATTACTATTAACCAATTATAGCAACCCAATCTATCTGGCTAGTGATTGGTTCAAGAAAAGGCAAGTGACAGAGACCCACACAAAGAGATCTAAAGGGTAGTTTTCTGGGAAGGGTTCCCTTATCTATAAAAGGAGACATACAAAAGGATTTAGTTTCATCTTTCACTAAACCAGGGATTCCCAACTGGGAGCAATTTTGTACTCCAGGGGACATTTGGCAACATCTGGATGCTACCGGTATCTAGTGCATACAGGTCAGGATTACCACTAAGCATCCTATAAGGCATAGAACCATACACACAGCAAAGAATTATCCAGACCTAAATGTTAATATTACCAAGGTTGAGAAACCCTGTATTAGACATTATTGCATCTAAATGTTATAGCTATCTTGTGACCAGGAAGTTAGCTAATGTGTTAAAGATGAAAAAGTGAAAAAAAACATAAAGACTCTGAGGTTGTACTGATATCTTTCAGTACTAAATCAATCAACTTGTTACTTACAACAGCTTTACCTTAGGACTTCTTGTTAAGTGAACTATCTGTTTGTCTATAATTTAGGATATTTTGAGTTAGACAGTTGTATATGGGAGTCAGGAGTCTAGAGGATAGATGATCTATATTTGAGAGTCATCAACAAATTAATGAAATTTGAAGCCCTGGGACTGAAAGAAGGCATAGGTAGAGATACGACATCAGGGAATGCCAATGTTTATAGGTTAAGTTGAGTCAGCAAAGAAGACTAAGGAAAAGAAGTCAGGAACAGCTAGTAATAAAATAACAGCCAACATTCCTACGCTGCATTCTATACGCAGGGCACTTTTCTAAATGCTTTATAAATATTAGCTCATTATTCCTTATAACAACCCTATCAGTCAAATCCTATTTTCATTCCATTTTGTATATGAGGATGGTTAGTTATAGGTCAATGAAAATTAATTTGCTGGGATCACAGAGTCAGTGAGCGTATGAGCTGAGATTTGAACCCAGGCAGTCTGGCACCACAATCTAAATTGCCTTGTCATACGACATCTCCCAAATCAGAGGCATATGTCTCATAGGAGTTAAGAGAAGGAAGTTTTTCGGGAAAGAGGGAATAGCCAGTTGTATTGAACACGGTTAATAAACCAAATAAGATGAGGAGGGTGGTTTCAATTCGGTTTGGCAACATGGAGAACATTGGTGACCTTAACATGACCAGTTTCAGTTCCTCAGGTGGGAACATCAGCTCATTTGTAAGGTTTGAAGGTGATTAGAAGGTGAGAATTCTAGACTTAAAATACATAATTGTATTTATTTATTCATGTTATAAAGAATCATGCATGTGTGTATCTGTGTGTAGGAATTAAATAAACTTCTAGACTTAAGGTTAATTAAGAGTCAAAATGAGTAATATAGACTTTTATAGTCAAATTAGTCAGATACCCACTAGTATATTTAAATTATAATCTGGAATAATTATAGAACTGGTATGTGATTTATTTTGCTACCCACCAAGCATTATTAATCTTTTTTTTTCCAATTGACTTCTTTCCTAGATCTTTTCTTTCTCTACTTTAATCTTCTCATTTTGCCTGCTTTGAAATAGAGACCTGTGCCTCTGGTAGGAACACAGCCATGTCTGTCAAATTATGGCCCTGACTATCACTAAGGCATTGAATTCCACAAGTACGTGCCTCTTAACCTGTAACGAGCAGCAGGTTACTGTAATTCCGTGTGTGAATTTCTGGGATAAACATTACAGGCGTTTCTTTCGTTGTGATAAATATCTAGGAAATCTCACTGCAATCTTGGCATAGTAAATCTTAAATCCGAGTGTATCCTAGAGTCAAACCAAATATATTACACAGGGATTATAAACAAATCAGATAACAGTTTTGTTTGCATCTACCAGTTTTAAGAAGGTATCTTATGGTATCAATGTATTCTTTAGAGAATTGGCTGGTGCTACAACATTCTGCTATATTTCATTATTAAAGTGACTGGTGGTTCAAATTCTTGAACTGGACTTTAAGCATGATGGATATGAAACTATACTTCTAGTAATAATAAACTCATTTTTATGGATTAAGAGGAATATTCTGAGAGGGGAACCACAGACAATAAACAAATGAAGCATATTCAATTATTATTTCATCTGAATAATGTTTTCTCTATGGATAAAGTCACAGCCATGAGTCCGCTGAAGTGGCATTATGATATGATGTTAACTGTGTGTGAAGTCCTGTGTTCACAAGGGCAGAATTATTACATTTCTATGTAAATAAAACATCATTATCAAAGTGTAAGGTGTTTGCCTTTGCTTTTGTTGTCCTACATTTTCATGTTAATAATCACAGAGGAAAGGAACACTAGGCTTCAGGTGTACAGCCCAGAGAGAATGTTTGCAACTAACTAGTGGTATGATGTTAGCCAGTTACTTAATCCATCTGAGTCTCAATTTTCTCACCTGCAAACTGGGAATAATAATACCTACTTTGCATGTAAAAAGCACTCAGTAAATGTTTTCTAATCTTGGCTTTAGTAGGGCTGATATCACATTTATGTACAGAAATCACCGTGCCATCAGTGTAATGATCCTTGCCATTTTGCTGGAATAGGCAATGGAGGGTAATTCCGGTCTAGAAATCTTTAAGCACACAGAAGATACTCATTCATTTGGACACATACCAATCTAGGCCTAAATTAAAAAGGACAAATTAGATGACTTGTGAGGTCTAGTTCTCTTTCCAACTGAAACAAAAAGATAAATATCTTGCATAAATAAATATTAATCCAAGTATGATGCACGTTGAGATAAAACTGTAGGAACTGCCTGACCATTTACTTGTTTAGTGTCCCTCACATCATCCAGCATGGCCTGACTCTTTGGCTTTGATTTTTGGCACTAATGATGATCTTTTTAAAAAGCCCATAAATTCATTTGAATGAGTATCCGTGGCACAGATCAAGTTTTGACTGGTAGAGCCAAGTCATGCTCTTTCCCTGTGCTTTTCCTTGGCTCCCTGTCCAATGTTCCCATTGCTTTTCCCACAAAGGACAGCGACTTGCTCAGTGTCCAGCCCACACAAAGGAAGAGGCTTATTAAAGTGCAGATACAGGTTTGTTTCCAACAAAACCAATGCCTGAAAATGAAGTATTCATTCCATCAGTATCTGATGACAGAAAACAACTGGTCTGACTAATGTTTTCATTATGTTAACAGGTGTTTAATATCCTGAATATAATACATGCTGTGGTTTAATAGAAAGAACATAAACATAGGAATCAGAAAGGCTGGGCTTAAAGTCAGGTTCTGCTCCTTATAAATGCCTCAACCTTTATGATCTTCATGTTATCTATAAAATTGGTGTAATTGTGCTCACGCCAAAATGTTTCATGAGAATTAAAATAGGTAGCATGTGTAAAATACTTAGGTTTCAAATAAAGGCAACTAAAAATAGTATGAAAGAGGAGAAGAGAATGGGAGAAGGGTCTCAGTTAGGGGACTATTGTAATATATAAGTAAGAAATGATAAAGTGGTGAGAGATTTTTTAAAAACCCTCAATGTTTTCTGGGATCTACTCCAGTTGTAGGGATGATAGGGTGGTCGGGAGAAAATGGAGCAATAAACAGGAGGGCTGTGGGAGGAGCAGAGGAGAAGGAGAACACAGAGGTTTAAAGCTGAACTTGGTAAGCTGAAAATACTCAACAGACATCCACGCGGAGTTCAGGGAAGAGGCACGGGCTGGAAATACAATCAAGGGAGTCATCAGTATATAGATGACAGTTAAAACCATGAGGCTAAATGAGGTCACTAAAGAAGTACATGGAAAAAGAGGAGAGCAGAGGACCACAGGCTGAGCCTTAGACGGTCTTGGGAGCACCAATGTTTGGAAGTCAGACTGATGAGGATGTACCAGAAAAGAAGACAAACTAAGACTAGCTCCTTTTCTGAATCTATTTATATTTGCAATATCTTTGAACATCATGGTGCTATGGCAGAGTAAATAGGGGTTGCCATAAATTATTCAGAAGAATCTAGGAAAGAAATAGCTATAGGCACCTGGGTGGCTCAGTCAATTAAGCATCCAACCCTTGATTTCGGGTCAGGTCACCATCTTACGGTTTGTGAGATAGAGCCCCACACGGACAGCGCAGAGCCTGCTTGGGATTCTCTCCCTCCCTCTCTCTCTCTTAGTCCCTCCTCTGTTCACACTCTCTTTCTCTCAAAATAAATAAACTTAAATAAAGAAAGAGCTATTATAAACTACCGTATGATAAATTAAAGGTATAAAGAATCAATGTGTGCATATGTTTTCATAGTTTCTCAATTTATATTTCCTTTGGTGGCAAAAAAAGTTTAATTTACACAGAAGTTCAAAGGTACAAAGGATAAATCCTCAACATGTGCTTTCATATCTCAGTTTCTGTATCCTTTTATTTACAGCAGATGGTACACGAAGGCAAAAATTCACCCCAGAGTTTGTCCTCCATGGTATCTTAAAAACACAAAGGCGCTAATTTGTGTTTTGAAAGACAGGGTCTATTTCAACAATTTCCATTTTTCTAAGGACAGTCATTCAAAAAAATTCATATTGTATACAAGGAAGACTTTATGTAATATAATATTCTGCAGCAGGGTGTTCGGCTTGCTCTCATTCAATTCCCTTATTGGCAACTATTCGTAACACAAATGCTTTTTGTCCTTTCCTCCCTCTCCCTGCCACAATAGACCAAGTAATTAACCAAGTGAAGAGGCTGTCAATTAAACACTGATACTAATCTAGGCATAAAAGCTTCTTTAGGGAACATCGGTTTTGAACATATTTTCAGCATTATCAGCATTGATTTTATTCAATCCAATTCTCATACAATCGAGTGCTCCAAATGTTTACATGCCATCCAGGCAACGCTTGCAACATGGATGACCCACGCTGTAGAAACAGCGCTCACAAAGAATGTACGAAGAATAAGCTCTCTATTGTGCCTCCGAGGCCTATTTTTCCAGGAATAGATGTTCCATCATTAATTAATGTCGCACATCTTTAATGATAAGATTGTCAAAGACAATTAAGGAAATGATTACAAGTGTCCTTGGCAACTGGAATGCCTACTGATTTTAGCTTACTTTCCCTAAGTGTGGCTTAAAGGTCATTTCTTTGAAGTGTGAAGACTTAAGCATGCCTTGCATTGGTGTCATTATGTACAAATGTTACACAAAAAGGAGACATCTTTTTAGCTTGATTTCTTCAACACGAATTAGAAGATATTTGAAAATAATTACATTTTTGAGCCATTGCTTCAGCCATTAACTTCAGGAATTGCTAGAGTTGTTACCTGTCTTGTTAACCTGTATGATTAACTCACATACTGTGCACTGCAATTAGTTTCCTTTAAATAAATTAACTTGGGGCCCTCGCTGGCTATCAACGATTTCCTCCTTTCTCTGACTTTCACTTCAGTATGCATCCATTCAGACAGACTTGCCCAAGCCTGTGAGCCCTTGGGGCTTCATGAAAAGCCTCCTCTTTCAAATCATTGTCGAAAACTGTGGAGAGTCTGTAACTGTACCCTTTCTTCAAGCCAATGAGTTCATCTTCTAGCTTCACGGATGCACAGCAGGCAGCAGAAGCACCTTGGTTGCTACACTTCTCTTTATCCCAAATCCCATGCAAATGAGACAGGGATGCGGGTGGATGTGACACACAAAATGAATTTGAATGACAGCTCAAAAGCCCCATGTGTAGAGAACCCTGATCTTTTATCATGGGCACCAAGCAAACCCATGTGACTTGTTCTAGAGGAAAAAACTGTCTTTAACATACTGGACAGGAAGTAAACCTACCTTCTGCTCTAGAGGGAGACACTATCTCTCTATTTAAAGGCTTTCTCTTACACAAAAATCCGTGTAAAGATAAAGGTAATCAGCACCTCTAGTTGGAGGACTTGCAGAAACATGAGAAGCCGATGGAGAGTCTTTTCCTAACACCTATTTCTGCCAGACATTAATTATGACAGAATGTCTGGCAGAGAAATATTAACCATTATCACCTTTGAAGGAAGACTTCAAACCACACATGCTCCATTCCGGAAAAACATTCTAATGACCCTTTCCCCACCCACTCCTACTCCATTCCCCAAGCATGCCATTTTCCCTCCTGATATTAAGGCCTATGATATTTTCACTGGTTTTTCTTTGTGCTAGCCACACAAGAGTCATGTCTAATGCTCAGTCATATAAATCATGGCAATGCCAAACAATACCTTATTTGCTTCATCCTTCTTTCCCTAGCCCTATGCTTCCATTTGCTTTTAACATTTTCATTTACTTATAAAAGAACTTACTGCATATAGTCTGTATTGGAAACTGCCTTAAAATATCTTAGGAGAGAAGCTGTTACATATTTTAAAATAAATATCAAATAATGGAAAGATTGCACAGGCCAAAATAGTAGAACTATTTAAAAAAATTTCATAAACAGACCAATCACCAATGACCTCTCGAAAGATATTTCAAAGCACTTCTTCAAATTCATTCATCTCGTAGCTATTCCCCAAAGTATTCTAAAATATCAGAAGAGGTGAGATAAGGGACATCACAATAGTGAATAAAACAGGCCTGCTAATTTTTAAATTCATATTGGTTACTGGTAATGATAGTAGCATACATTTATTGTATTAAAAATATGTGAGATATAACAAAGAAAAATTAAATTGTCCACAGTATATCACTATCTAATATAAACAATGCTAACTTTTGTGTGTGTGTGCGCTATGCATTAGAATCACCTGGGGATTTCTTTCTTTCTTTCTTTCTTTCTTTCTTTCTTTCTCTGTCTTTATTTCTCTCTTAATATAATTTATTGTCAAATTGGCTTCCATACAATACCCAATGCTCATCCCAACAATTGCCCTCCTCAATGCCCATCCCCCACCCCTCATCAACCCTCAGTTTGTTCTCTGTATTGAGAAGTCTCTTACGGTTTGCCTCCCTCTCTCTCCGTTTGTAACTTTTTTTCCCCTTCCCCTCCCCCATAGTCTTCTTTTAAGTTTCTCAAGATCCACATATGAGTGAAAACATATGGTACCTGTCTTTCTCTGATTTATTTCACTTAGCATAACACCCTCCAGTTCCATTCACATTGCTACAAATGGCCAGATTTCATTCTTTCTCATGGCCAGGTAGTGGTCCATTGTATATATAAACCACATCTTCTTTATCCCTTCATCAGTTGATGGACGTTTAGGCTCTTTCCATAATTTGGCTATTGTTGAAAGTGCTGCTATAAACATTGGGGTACATGTGCCCTTATGCATCAGCACTCCTGTATCCCTTGGGTTAATTCCTAGCAGTGTTATTGCTGGGTCACAGGGTAGTTCTATTTTTAATTTTTTGAGGAACCTCTACACTGTTTTCCAGAGTGGCTGCACTAGTTTGC
This sequence comes from Panthera pardus, assembly GCF_024362965.1. Classification (NCBI taxonomy): domain Eukaryota; kingdom Metazoa; phylum Chordata; class Mammalia; order Carnivora; family Felidae; genus Panthera; species Panthera pardus. Next base: position 46,185,463 of record NW_026526732.1, on the reverse strand, counting down.
ATTCCCACCAACAGTGCAAGAGGGTTCCCGATTCTCCACATCCTCGCCAGCATCTATAGTCTCCTGATTTGTTCATTTTAGCCACTCTGACCAGTGTGAGGTGGTATCTCAGTGTGGCTTTGATTTGTATTTCCCTGATGATGAGTGACATTGAGCACTGTTTCATGTGTCTGTTGGCCATCTGGATGTCTTCTTTGGAAAAGTGTCTATTCATGTCTTCTGCCAATTTCTTTACTGGATTATTTGTTTTTCGGGTGTGGAGTGTGGTGACTTCTTTATAGATTTTGGATACTACAATGCTAACTTTTAATTAGCAATAATCGCACCTCAGATAAACCTCATCGGCTATGATACTGCCACGGCGCAAAGCTACAATGCTAACTTTTAAATGTAGTTCCATGTCGTTGCTGCAAATGGCAGGATTTCATTCTTTCTCATTGCCAAGTAGTATTCCATTGTATATATAAACCACATCTTCTTTATCCATTCATCAGTTGATGGACAGTTAGGCTCTTTCCATAATTTGGCTATTGTTGAAAGCGCGGCTATGGAACTGGAGGGTATTATGTTAAGTGAAATAAGTCAGTCAGAGAAAGACAGATACTATATGTTTTCACTCATGTGTGGATCTTGAGAAACTTAACAGTAGACCATAGGGGAAGGGAAGGGGGAAAAAAAGTTACAAACAGAGAGGGAGGGAGGCAAACCATAAGAGACTTTTAAATACAGAGAACAAACTAAGGCCTGATTGGGGGTGGGGAAGAGGGGAAAGTGGGTGATGGGCATTGAGGAGGGCAATTGTTGGGATGAGCACTGGGTGTTGTATGGAAGCCAATTTGACAATAAATTACATTAAAAAATAAATGTAGTTCTGTGTCTATCTATATTAATATAGGTATCTATTAATCAAATTGTGTGTATAGATTATTTACTGATTATTTTTAAAATTAACAACTTATCATGAGCATATTCAAACTATGCTATTGATGTTATTTAAAAATATAAGTTTTTAATGGCCTCATGTATTTTTTTATCACTTGACCAGACCATATTTTATTAAGCAATTACCTGCCCTATGGTTTACTATTTGAATTGTCTATAATTTTCCCAGTAGAAAGTCTGTAGCACATAACCTTGTCCATATTTGTGATTATGTCCTTGGAATGGATTCCTAGAAATAAAATAACTAAGTCAAATAATTAGGTGTAAGGCTCTTGACATGGGTGTACTTCTTTCCAGAAAAACTGAACCAATTTATACATGCAGCAATTGCAAATAAGAATGCCTGTTTTGTAGTTTTTCTTATTCATTAAATATCATTACTAAGGACATTTTGCCTGTCTTATTTGCCATAAATACATTGTCTAAGTTTTCTGTTTTCTTTGAGGTTTGTTTTTTGTGTTTAGAAATATGAAACATGTATACCATCAAATATATCTTATTATTTCTTGCATTGCTTTTATGATTTTAAATTCCTTGTCAATTCTGAAATTAGTTAAATATTTTCTGACATATTCTTCTAGTTTTGTGAGTGGTAGAAGTGTCATGTTTTGTGTTTAAATCTTTAATCCACTCTGGGGCTGGACTCTCAAATGATAAACCAGCAAGGAATTCCTTAACTGAACTCCAGGAACAGTAGAGTTGAATCCAGCACCAAGAGAAGAGCACGAAGTGAAACCCGAATTTTAGTTTCTTTCTCTCCAGTAGGGACTTCTACAGATATAAGCTCCATTTCCCTGGTCAAACCCTCACCCAGTTCTGACTTTTAGGCATGATGTGATCTAGAGTCCAAAAAGTGAATTTGGTGCAAAGGCGAAAACATGTGGATAGTGGATTGGCCAAACATCCTTCACCTCATTTATCTAAACACACTTTCTTTAATCACATTTTTAGATTCCTCACAAGTGCTCAACTCATACACAGCAAGAGGGAGTGTCTCCCTAGCCCCTTTCTCCCCCCACCCCCACATTTTAAGCAAGAAGGGTCAAAGATATCTTCTTCTTATCTCTGATTGGGTTCTATCATCGTGATGTCTTATGGGAGGGCAAAATTATCAAGTCTCTCAGTCTAAACTAATATCTAGAGTCGGAGAGTTGACATAACCCTGAAGTAACTTGGTAAAAGTATACAGCTATCCTTGCCATGTGAAAAAAGCCACTTTCAAGATTATTGAGGATTACCACCTGCCAGAGTCTCCAATGCAACAGCAGCTAGAATTGAAGTCACACTTGATTAAACTTGTAATAATTATTCTTGTTCTCTAAGATTCATCATTCAAATATTTGGCAACGTACTGTCACCTGATTTCCTCAGGGATAAATATTGCTTTGGCTTACAATTTTGTTAATTAATGGGAACTCCAGGGACTTCCACATCATGCTTTCTATCAGTACTAATATGTTCCTCCACACGTTAGAGAAACAAAGACAGGAATTGGGGATTCTGAAAGATGATTAAAAAAAAAGTATATTCCAACTATACATTTAGGCATTGATGAAACAAACACCAAATAGCTTCATGGACTCTCTTAGCTCACACTAAGATAAATTCTCCATTTTTCACCTGAATTCCATAAGCTTCCACTCTAAAGGATACAGCACAGCACAGGTAGAATTCTGTGTTCCCAGGAAATAACTCCCAACCAGTAGTTCGTAATTCTGCAAAATTCTGAGTATTTCCTCCTCTGATCCTAACCTAATCCTCAGTATTTTATGATTCTGGAAGTGATTTCAGATCCTTTTAGGGAAGACTAGAAGGAAGACTTACTGAAGTCTCTGAATCTGTCATTTGACTCAGGTAATGACCCAGTTCAGGCCTTGGTTCATTAGATCTAGAGTTCTGTTGGTTATTAAACACTAATTTAGATTTTGGAGGGCTATCCAGGCAATTCAGTCTTAGTGATCAATTAGCTGCTATAAAAAAATCTCAGGCTTGATGCTTATTATGATACTCGTATCCATTTTGATCCTTGAGGTTAAGTGTTGATTCCCAGCTTCTGCTACCCTAGGATACCATTATCCCCACTAAAATCTGGGGACATATTTCCAATTTTAGTATATGTGCTGCCGAAGCGAGCACTGGGGACATATTTCAAAGGCAGTATCGCCCCTCATTTTAGCCTCCAGTGCAGCACTTTTCTAGGGAATTGGCATTAGTTATCTAGTGTATTTTTCCACGTCTTGATGAAGGGTGTGTCTTCTCAGGGGACAGTGTTGGAAGGTAACTACTTACACATGATAAATCCACCTTATATCCATCTTTGTATCACTAATCATCTTATTTCATCCTCTGCAATAGAGCACATTATGTCTGGTATCTCAAATTTATTCAGTCCAAACCACTATCGAGTCCAATTTTGGCTTACCAACTAAGCAAACAAATAAGATCCTCAAGCTAGAACACTAAAACCAAAATCTGTTAAGTGCAGCTATATAAATAAACTCTAAAATTGTGTTTTATCCTATCTAGTCTAGAATTCTCAGCAGCCATTACTTCCATATCTCCATAATGGAAGCCATACTTCCCACGTCCTACCCAAAATAAGTTAGAAAATGTTACAGTTCTCTTGGAATGTGGGTCTTTTCCTCCTGGGTTGGTTCATAATTGACCCTTAGGAATATGCTGCTATCTAGCTCTCACTATTGATCTAAAGGCACTGAAGTGTAGTAAAGTTAGATCACGGGGAAAATTGGCATCCTCTTCCAAACTAGCTACCTTATATAAAGTCATAATAGAGTCTCCAAGCAAGGCAAGATGAGCCTCTCAACAGAGACTACTTTTGCTGGTAGAGGAAACAGAGGGATTTGGGGTCTGAGGCACTCTAAATCCTCCAAATCTTAGCCATTTCAAATCTCAGTATTTCATTCTTTCCAACCAAAGCCTTTATTTTTACATGAAATTTGACAAGGCTATAACATCAATCAACCATGTAATTATTAACTACAGGACCCAAATCTAATTCTCAGTGACATCAACTGGGTGACTAGAGAAAGGAAGAGTCTCTTTTAGGGCCAATGTAGAAACTTCCCAGTATTTTTTTTTTTTTTTTTTGCCTTGTCTTTGGCTCAGAATTTAAAGTCCCCACGCAAACCTTTGTTCCTGAAGTACTCCAGTGAAATTTTAGGTATTTTAAGTGAATTTTATTTTTTTTTCAACGTTTTTTTTTGTTTTGTTTTGTTTTTTTTTTATTTATTTTTGGGACAGAGAGAGACAGAGCATGAACGGGGGAGGGTCAGAGAGAGAGGGAGACACAGAATCGGAAACAGGCTCCAGGCTCCGAGCCATCAGCCCAGAGCCTGACGCGGGGCTCGAACTCACGGACCGCGAGATCGTGACCTGGCTGAAGTCGGACGCTTAACCGACTGCGCCACCCAGGCGCCCCTTAAGTGAATTTTAAACTTTTTGAAATTTTTTTTCTTTCAAAATTATGCTCCTCTACCAAGCCTTCACTGTAGTGGTTCTACTCCCTTGTTCTACAGGATTTTTTTTTTTTTTCTATTGGCCCAAGCAGTTTCGTTCTTATCTTTCGTTTTTCTCCAGTCCTTAATTCTGTTTGAATAAAGAAAAATCTATCTGGACTTGGAATTTACCAACAGATAAAGCACCGGGATTACCCTTACTTCTTACTCTTTCTGTGGGAACTGATAAACCTATGTTTCAGATTTATAATTAAAAAGCAGGTTGGAAAGCATAGCTCTCACTTTACTTCCCAATGAATAATGGTGTTTTATGTAGCATGGCTCTTATCCTATTACTCTGGCTGGTTCTCAAGCATGCCACAGTGATGCCATTAATGAAAACCTGCCATTTTCAACATATTTACTATCAGGACTCTTTCTTCGTTATCCCTTTCCACAAACGTCTTGATGTAAGAAACCATCAGTAGTCGCCACCCTCATTCTGTCCCCAGTTTCTGCCTTGTTTTCTGAGACCAAGTCACTAGGGAATGAAGAAAACTACTCTAGGAACTTCAGAAGCTCTACCAAGTCAAAATAAGCTGCCTAGCTTTGCAGTGAGTACAGACCATGGTTATCTGAGCCATTATGTAGACTAGCACTGTCACAAATGTAAACTGCATATGTTATTTTAAATTTTCTATTAGTTACACTGAAAACATGCTCAATAGTCACCTGTGGCTGGGGGCAAGTGTTGGTCAGTGCAGATCTCAATAGCCAGGGAGTGTTATGAAAGTCCCCATGCCTACGTTCATCTGCAGGTGAATCTTTTTATTTGGTAAAGGATGGATGAGCTTCCAACTGCTTTAAGTCTTCAAATTGCATTCATAAACATTTTAAATTAAATTCTCTGAAAAATCTGGTCAGTGAGACAAACATTTCCTAGGTACTACAGTAAGAACTACATTAACGTGATATATTCAAAGACATCCAGAAGCCAGGAGTAGAAGTGGGTTGGAACTCTTCTTACCATACATAGTGTCCCTAATTCAGTGACTGATCTATGTCTAACACGTGACCCTCAATATCCCCGTGGGAGCTGTTTGGAGGTCATGCCCGCTTTCCAAACTAACTGAGCCACTCTAGACTCAGAGCAGCTCACAGAATAGGCAACCCTTTTTCGATTTTTTATTAGGAAAAAATATCCATGGGTCGTCATATCAATTCACCCATACTGCCTCATCAAAACACTCAGACTCCAGTCTTGTAATGCTTTCCTGATTTTGTTTTTCCCTGCTAGGCACTCCAGGCTAGTCATCATTTCCACTCAATAATTCTGTTTCTTCTCCAAAATGATCTTTGTTTTCCAATTCTGCTTCAGGAAAGCCTCATGCTAGAGCAGTGTGCCACTGTGCCCAGTATCGCTTTTGTTCAAGTCTAAATATCTCAGACTTTGGTTTGGAGGAGCTTGAAAGCCATACACTGGCAGCAGAGGTGAAAGTTACCTTTTTAGCTCCAGAATCTGTAGACCAGAATCAGCGTTCCTCAGGCGCCTCACAGGAGAATAACCTCATTGTCTTTCAAGCTCTTAAAACCAGACTTCTCAGGTTTTTATTTTTATCAAAGGCAGATGCCAGGGGCACCTGGGTGGTTCACTTCACTGACAGTCCAACTGCTGATTTCAGCTCAGGTCATGATCTCACAGTCCGTGAGATTGAGCCCTGCGACCGGCTCCATGCTGACAGCACGGAGTCTGCTTGGGACTCTCTCTCTCCCACTCTCTCACTGCCCGTCCCCAGCTCTTGCTCTTTCTCTCTCTCAAAATAAATAAATAAACTTAAAGAGAGAGAAAGAGAGAAGTTGGGGGGAGAGAAACCATAAGAGACTCTTAAAGATAGAGAACAAACTGAGGTTTGATGGAGGGAGGTGGGGGGAGATGGGCTAAGTGGATGATGGGTATTAGGAGGGCACTTGTCATGATGAGCACTGGGTGTTGTATACAACCAATGAGTCACTGAATTCTACTGAAATTTTTAACTAGCTAGAATTTAAATAAAAAATTGAAAAAGGGAAAAAACAAAACAAACAAAAAAACATTAATGCCACTTACCATAAATTTAAAAAAAAAAAAAAGAGTAGGGGCCACATCCTGACAGCAATCAGAAGTCAGGGCACAATGTCTCAGATAGATTACTGGTTTGTTATAAAGAAGCTATAACTCGGGAACAGCCAGATGGAAGAGATACGTAGGTCAAGGCTCGGGGAAAAGGGTACAAAGCCTCCGTGCCTTCCAGCCACACCACTGTGCCAGTGTCCACACATTCACCAACCTGGAAGCTCCCCAACTATTTTTCCTCATCCTGTGCCCTTCCGCCCTGTGGAAGGAACTAAAATTTCTGACTATCTTGTGGAAATAGCTTATTAATCTTAACTCTAGTGTTGATATTACTTTTTATCTTGCTCTCTATATTTGTGTGTTTTGTTGAAAAACTTGGGTGGCTGCATTTTAAACTCCGATAAAACTCTGAATCAGAAAAATTAAGGTTAACCTTTATTATTTTTTCCACTGCTACATCAAAGAAGCTCTAAAACACACAGGAAAAAAAATCTACCATTTCAAATAAAGTCAGAGTCTAATGAAGGATAATAACTGATGATAGCAAGAGGTCTTTTCCGTCATTTTTGTATTTCTGACAAATGTATGTGTTTGGACAGTTTTGAAGTTGTTGCTCTCATTTGTATTTTCTCTTTGTAGAGATGATGTGCAGTCATGCATCGAAAGGCTTTGCAGGAAGCTGAAAAATGTTCCCATTCTCTCCATCTGTTTACCAAACATGCTGCTTCAGAGAAAACTAAACAATCCTAATGTTTCTGTTTCAAAACGTGGCTATTTTACAAGAATGTGACTAGCTTAGAAAGACAATCCTGTTCTTTTAAATGTTCACGACTAAATACCCTTTGCTACATTCAGTTGACAAAATTCATTCTCAAAATTTCCATTTTACTTGAAGCTGACATCTTCCCCGTAGTGGACAACCTCAATAACTTTCTTCTGTTACAAGAATTTTTATTAAAATGATTAAAAAAAAAACTGAAAATGCAGAGACTTCAGAAGTGAAATCAGGACAGAAATGTCAAAACTTGTGATACTTGCAATATAAGAATCTACTATTAATTCCTAACACTGTAATTATAATGAAAAATCCAAAGTACAGAATTCTAATAGTTTAAATAACAGTCTTATAATGAATCAAATGAAAATTGTTAACAATAACCAAATGAATATTTCATTTTATTTTTAATAACTAAGTTGTGTTCTTTTGAAAAACAAATTTAACTGATTAAAAAAATTAACTAAATCTGGCTATTGTTGGTGGTCCATGTATAAACTGACCTAAGATTTCATACACATAAAATACTAACAGTGATTTTTAAAATGAAAATGACATTGGTGCTTTAAAAATATAGCAATAACATATACTTGCATCATCCACAATGCAAGGCCGGAAGGGTCTTTGGAGAGGAGTAAGACTTAGAAAAACCTATTTTTTTTTTCAAGTTTTTAATAACATCACTTTAAATCTTCAGGTTGGAGAAAGATACAAAATCTAGTCAGTGTCTTCCAATAATTCAGTGATACTTGACTTTAATTTTGTAGGTGAGTAGACATTTTAAAAATGTGTTAATTATGACTTAAAATCTACTTGTACTAACCAGCACGTAGTGAGCGTGAGCCATCTATAGAGAAGTGTCCTAATGGTTTACGTGTATTAATTTCTCAACAACCCTGTGCTAGGCATGACTATTATTTTACAGAGGAGAAACTGAGGCATGGAAAGTTTATATAATAAAAGGACATTGAATGAAAATATCTTCCCTGTTAAATAATATTTATTAGAAGATAATTGTTGCAAATGATCAGTAGCTAGGAATAAACACCAAAAAAACCCTTATGATCTCATAGAATAGATGTGTTTATAATTAGATGGAGATTGAGAAGTAAGCCATTACTTCTTTTTTTTAAATTTTTTAATGTTTATTTTTTGAGAAAGAGAGAGACAGAGTGTGAGCAGGGGAGGGGCAAAGAGAGAGGGAGAGACACAGAATCTGAAGCAGGCTCCAGGCTCCGAGCTGTTGCACAGAACCCGACGTGGGGCTCGAATTCATGAACCGTGAGATCATGAACTGAGCTGAAGTTGGACGCTTAACCGACTGAACCACCCAGGCGCCCCATAAGCAATTACTTCTGATGAGTGTAAGCAGCAAGGGCACACCAGGAGAATCCTATGAAAACCCAATGAAAAGGTCTACAGGAAAGTAGGCACCAGTTTTTTCCTTAGCTCAGGAAAGTTAAAAGTCACTGGTGGGAAACATCTAGAAGCAAACAACAGACCTAAATGTGTGGGGTTTAATCTTTCATGTAGGAAGGTCCATTGTGGGTACAGACAGCTCAGGAAGTACCTGAGATCTTGTACCTGGCACAAGAGACCCTGTATTTAAGAAATGTTCCATGGCTCTCTTTCATTCCCTTTATACCAACCCTACTCAAGTAACTGGAGAAATAAACTTAAGCTACAGCTATTGACAAACATGTTATAACTATTAATACACTTGGCTGCATGTTCCTGTATAAAAACTATAAATTGTTTTTACATAGTATGTATTCAGTGTCCTTTGAATGAATGAGTTAATTAGTTGAATGACTTAACAAAGGTAAAGTAACATGAAAGAACAATCCTTGTCTTCAGTGTTTAAAGCTGTCTAAGGATGAGAGATGGATAAATCAACACCTTCCATGAGTATTCCTTCAGCACTTGACTTTGTTCAGAATGCAAGCACATCTCTAATACTGTTTGTTTTAAATCACTCCAATTGGTCTATTCTGTTTACTTTGAACTTCTTGGAATTCCAAATCTGTAAATTGCATTCCAGCGAAACATCAATATGCCATTCACAGAGTAAAATCCCTCCAAGAAGAATGAGATTAGCTCATGTTAGTGAGAGATAAGTTCATTAGGACACTTTGAAGGTTGGCGGAATGTCTGGAGTTAGAGTTGTTTTCAAGTACCCTGAGTTCCACAATGTAAATTAATTTAACCCAGTGTACATTTATTGACACCTCTTATGAGCAAGACACTGTGAGGATACATATAGTTTCAAGTTGCTTCCATTAAAAAACTCATTATCCGAAAAAGTAGATATATCCACTATTAATTATAACAGAAGGAAGAATGTAGATAGTTCCTGAAACACAGGAGGGACAAGTCAAATTGGGACTAGGGGACTGGGAAGAATTTGTGATAGCACCGTAGCAGCCATTTTGTGACTAGGTAGCTACTACTGACACACTTAGAATAGCAGAACAGAAGATAGCAAAGCCTGTGGGTCCTTAATGACATCATTGAGCTGCTAACCAATCCAGCAACTGCCTACCTCTGGAGTTCTTTTTTGATTGGGGAGTTAGAATTTAATACATTTTAATTACATTTAAGCTATAATTGGGTATAGTCTATACCCAATTTATAGTATATAAATGGCTCAGTCACTTAAGCATCTCACCCCTGGTTTCAGCTCAGGGCATGATCTCACAGGTTCATGGGTTTGAGCCCTGCATTGGGTCTGTTTGGGATTCTCTCACTCCCTCTCTCTCTGCCCCTCGCCCACTTGTGCTGTCTCTGTCTCTCTCAAAAATAAGTAAATAAACTAAGAAAAAAACTGTAATTAAGATAATGCCTCTTCCAGTCCATCCTTTGGTTCTTGCAGCTGAAGTCACCCACTTTTTTTTGTTAGGCCCCAGAAATCTGGCTGAGCTGTAAAAAGAGTTGAACAAAGTGTAGGCATTGCAATAAAAATAAAAGGTGGTAATATCTAAAATATATAAAGAACAAATACAATTCAACACCAAAAAAATCTGATTAAAAATGGTTAGAGGACTTGAATGGACAATTTTCCAAGAAGACACACAGATGGTCAACAGACACATGAAAAGATACTCAACATCACTAATCATTAGGGAAATGCAAATCAAAACTGCAAAATCACCTTACACCAGTTAGAACAGCTAAAATCAAAACGAGAAGAAATAAGTATTGGTGAGGACGTGGAGAAAAAGGAACCCTCATACACGGTTAATGGTATAGGCACTTTCGAAAACAGTACAGAGGTTCCTCAAGAAATTAAAAATAGATATACCATATCACCCAATAATTCCACTCTTGGGTATTTATCCAAAGAAAATGAAAACACTAATTTGAAAAAAATGTATGCACCCCAATGTTTACTGCAGCATTATTTACAATAGCCAAGATACAGAAGCAACCTATTGAAGTACCTATCAATAGACAACTGGATAAGGAAAATGCGATATATATAATGGAATATTGCACAGCCATAAAAAAAGGACGGTAGCTATATTTGTGATGGACGTAGTGTAATGTGTAAACTTTTCAGGTCACTAAGTTGTATACCTAAAGCCAATGTAACACTGTGTTCCAACTATACTCAAATAAAAATAAATGAAGAGGGAGAACAACTCTGAAAATGGCCTTATAATGGGGTCTTGAAACAACTGTTTGCCAAAAAAAGTCATCTATATCATTTAGTTAAAAACTGATCCTACAAACAACTTATGAGGAAAGGTGTTTAATAGATTTATAGATTTCCAACTTAAAAAAGAAAAGAAAGGAAAAGAAAAGAAGAGAAGAGAAGAGAAGAGAAGAGAAGAGAAGAAAAGAAAAGAAAAGAAAAGAAAAAGGTGGGACCAAATGCAAAAAGGTAGGATAGAAAGGATACTGTATTTCTGAACATGGACTTGGAGAGCAAGAGGAACCAAAATGTCTGAGATTTAAGATCTGATTAATTGTAGGTATGATTGCTATCAATCTCTGCAAGGTAAAAGAGAAGGGATAGGTTTCAGGGAAGAAAGCACTGAGTGTAATTTTGGTGTGGGGTTAGAAATGCAGAAAGCAATCTAATATCTAAATAATTTTGAACAAAATCATGCCATCCCTTATGAGGAAATCAACATGACAGTATCCCCAATGGGTACAGTAAGCCTTATTTACTTCACACTGATGTGGCATTTATCCAAAGTTGAGTTTAATATTACAAAGAGGGGCGCCTGGGTGGCTCAGTCGGTTAAGCATCCGACTTTGGCTCAGGTCATGGTCTCACAATTCTGTTCATGAGTTTGAGCCTCGCGTTGGGCTCTCTGCTCTCAGTACAGAGCCTGCTTCAGATCCTCTGTCCCTTCTCTCTCTGCCTCTCTCTTTGTCAAAAATAAATAAACATTTAAAAAAATATTACAAAGAAATCACTGGCCTGCCTCTTACTGGTTGAGTGAAACAACTGAATAGACACGTTAATCTCAGGTTTCTTCTGAAACCTGACTAAAATGAGAGCAAAAAGAATAAAAGTGTTTAAATCTGTAAAGGCCAAGAGAATGGGCACCTTTCTCAGGGGGCTATTTGAGGATGTTAGCCCTCAAAATGAGAGAATGACTCAAGAGCATGGTCGGGATTCTGTAATCAGAGCATCCAACACAGGAAAGAAGTGAAGGGAATTCCTAGGACAATAAGGAAGGAAGCCCTAGGATGACAGCAGAAGCCAGTGCTGCCTGGAGCAAGCCAGTGGCAGGCTGGTCGAATGTGTCTAATGGGAAAAAAAATTCTTTAAAAAGGGGTACATTTATCTGTTCTGTCATTTTCTGCTCACACAAGTAGATCTCTCTTGGTCTTGATGTAATCCCCAAGGAGACTGGGAGTCTTCCCATGCTCCCAGGAGGAAGAGAAGAACTAGTATGGTCAGTACCAGTCATCTTTATGAGTGTCCAAAGCTGAATAATCAAGTTACAGCCATAAAAGCTTTGATGGAAAAATGGAAGCAGATGGCAGGAGAGGTGAAGAGTGGGAGGCAACTGGCCTGAGGAGTTGGAATCAACAGCAGGGGAAGGGGAACCAGGAACTGCTGTATAATTATTAGAATATGCCTTCCAGAGCATTTTGATCTTTAAATGAATCGTATAAGTAACTTCCATGAAAATAAAAAGTTTAAAGGACATGAAAAGGTAAAGAACACATCCAGGGAGTGGGTTCACATAAAAAGGTAACAGTCACGCCTGCTGAACTCTTATTCAACAAACCCTATCCTTGCACTCTGCTGCTGGCTAGCCCAGCCATTCAGCTTAAATGCTCATCTCCCTTCCCTGGGCTAAATCCTGCAAAACAATGGAGAACACCTTGCAAGGATACTGGAAGGATTTGCTTCCCCAAACAGCTCAGTCACAGTCTCCCCTGGTGTGGGTGACAAAAACACACTTTAAATCTCTATTCAAAACTAGCATTTACATTTTTGAGCCCAGAATTCTGGGGAGTATAAATAATTCCCAGAGAAATAAAATCAGAGGTGGTTTAAACATGATGATGCTTTTAAAATTCAACCAGTCCAATACCTTTGACATACAGGGACAGAAGCAGAGGACCCGGAGGCCAAGTGACTTGCTTAGGGCAAGAGACTACGGAAAAGCAGGGAACAGAACGGAGACTCTTTCTACCAACTTTTTGTCAACCCATGTTAAGTACTGGCTTCCATTGTCCCTGCTGACATGCTGCTGCCAGGCTGGAGAATGGGGGCTCCTGGCACAAAGGACTCACAAAGGTGGCTGTTTCAACCAGGCTGCAAGTAAAGTGCAGAGCAAGCGTTGAGTTAATGCACTGTGCACAATGCCACTCAGACGTGCGCTTGAGTAGGGAGCTTCACAAGGGTTTTTCAAGACAGTGAAGTGCTTGGGAGCTTGTTTTAAAGGATCAGAACACTCCCACCTCTCTCCTGTTCCTTTCATGTGCACAGCAAAAGAGCAGAGGTATTCTATTTCCACTGCAGGTTTCTGAGTGTGAGACCAAGAAAGCTATTGATGGGAAACTGCTCTTTAGCGACATGGTGCTTCAACAAGACATCCCTAGCACAACCAGGGATCGTGGCAATGGAGCCTCCTTTTTAGGACATCAGCTTCAAGACAGCCCCTCCCCAGGACAAGTTGCGAATGTTGCCTGTAGACAGGCTCCAATGAAGAAAGTTAGCAGTTGCAATTTCTGCAACGTGCTCCACACACCTCTTCCAGCATACCCTTTCCAACCATAACTCTAGATCCCAGTTTTCCTCTCCCTCTGTGTTCCAAAGCATGGAGAAAAAAAGCACGCCTTTTGTTAGGTATCAGTGCTGGCTCATTGCCCCTTATCTACCAATTTCCCTGTCATTCAATAAGCACAATAAATATGTTTGATACTTGCTTTAAATTCCCCGGTTCTTGGGAATGTTTCATTGTGAAGGGTTTTCCTTTACCTCTAAAGTAAATGAGCTTATCATAGCCCATTAAAATTGTCATTTCGTCGGAGGACCACGGACAAACTGTCAGGTAGTGTTTCACTCTTATCTCTCTGTCTGATCAGAGAGGAAGTCTCGCTAGTCCCTCTTTAGCTTGAAGCTAATTATTGGCCTCACAATTACACAAAAGGAGATGCAGTTCTTTCCACACCTGAAGGCATTTGAGGTGCAATTTGTGTGGTACTTACAAGCCCTGCTAAAAGGAACGGCTGCCTATTCTCCTAATCTGTCTGTTTGCATTTGTAGGCATTGAGAATGCACAGTAAACAAGCCAAAGCACAGATGCTTTCACAGGCTTGTGTTGGACAATAACTATGGGAACAAAGAGGCAAAAAGCTCTTCCCAAATCTGTACTTTACCGGCTGATACGTGTTTGTGGATATTCTTGGGTAGACCCAAAATGGTCAGAACGTGCCATGGATGTGGACAAAAATGAACATATCTGGAAAAAAGGCTTTCATCCCTTAATTTCAAATGCTCTGTTCTCATCTGAAAACACGCATGTATAGTATACAAATATAAGGTGCTAATCTTAAAGTGGGTTAAAGACAATAAGATACATTGTAAAGAGAAATTGATTAATGGCTTTCTATAGGATTTATACGAGAGAGAGTTTTACCTCTCTCTGAGGGCTTGGTTTTTCTGCTGGAAGTTTGAGATGAATTAGAGCCGAGTGAAGTCCTCTTCAGCATTATGATTTTATTTTTTTACACATCTCTGTTTTAGTCTAAGTACTTTCAATACATAAAAATTGTGTAATCCTTAACCAGAATCTCAGCAGATGAGGCCTGAAAATCTGTGTTAATATACATTGACTGAGATCTGTATTGATACAGATCATTGCACAGGTGATTGTGATGCCCAGCTTCTGAACACTCGTAGCATCCATCAACACCATTTGCTGTGCCCTTGACAGTTTGAGATGGTTAGGTGCCTGCAAGAAATGTGTTATGCTATTCACTGAACATCTCTTACAGCTTTTAGAATCCAGATAAATAAGAAGTTGAAATTTTTGTTATGAAAATAAACTAGTTTGATTTATATCTTTGGTACAGAAGCAATTACAGAATAGATCAAAACTTTCTAAGGAATATTTCTTTAGGGATCTCCTCAAGTGTTTCAGCAAGTATTCTATTGCAATTACAAAGTTATGTACCAGAAAGCAAAGAACAGTTGACCGTGGCCCAGAAAACTTTGATGGCTGGAACGACCAATCAACTAACTCCATTATAAATACTTGGTAAGTTTCCTGCATCAGCTTCACTTTTGAAAAAGAATAATATTAAAAGATGAAGTAGCATGTTAAATAAAGTTGCTTGGCAATTGTCTATAAAGGTACTAAACTATATCCGCTTGAACAACAATTTGGATTTTTATATACTTTATATTCAATCTTGTTTCTGCATGTAATTATTCATCACATTCAGTTGTTTCTTCAGAACTCTTGATCATCCTGTAAGGGAAAGGTTAGAGGCAAATTCTTATCACCACTGTGTTAATGACTAGAGAACTTGTATGCAATATTTTATCATTGATTTAGTCATCAATTCAGCAAAAGTATACTGTGAACTTACTATGTGCCAAGCTCTGTGAAAACCTCTTGGAATTCAGTAGTGAATATGACAGGTATTATCTGTACTCTCCTAAGAGCATTAGAGGAATTGAATATATATGGCTTGGATTATCAGGTGCTAAGATCAGAACTTATTCCTAAAAAATATGCTAGTATTAATTTCTTGCAAAGATACTAGGAAAAAGGCTTCAAAATAATAAGATCCACTAAACTCAACCTATGTATGGTTCCTCTTTAAGGAGGTAGTATCTCATGATAAATGAACAAATTCTACAGAAAAATTTAAATTGTTCCCAGTAATCTCACTAATTAGGTGAAACAGTCCACAAAAATTATCAAGAGCAAAAGTATTGTATAAACTCTATTTGTTTCTCATATAGGATGATAGCATTAAGGATTCAGACTTGCAGTTCTTAAAAAAGCTAGGTGCTTTTAGATTTTGATAGATTATGTAGATCAACTATACTGAGTAGAATTAGCAAATTGAGTTAAGGAGCATTTTGAGAATATAGATTATCAGGTAACTATCATAGAGCTATAAACATCAGTAGAAACAACTTAGTAAACAAAAGCCATATAAACCTAAGGTACTAAGGATATAAAGATGAAAGCAATCCTTCCCTCAAGGATTTTGCAGATTGGTAAAATCTCTAAAGAGGATGATTTTATATTCATATCCAAATATCTCGATGAATTGCTATGAAAAAATTATGTAATAGGTATAGGGAGAGTTCAAAGAGGGTGTCTATTTGGGGTTAGATTCTCAGAGAGGTTACCACTCACCCTTCTTTTTTTTTTTTAAGTTTATTGATTTGAAGAAAAAGAGAGTGTGGGAGGGGCAGAGAGAGAGGGGGAGAGAGAGAGAGAGAGAGAGAGAGAGAATACGAAGCAGACTCCACACTGTCAGCATGGAGCCAGATGCAGGGCTCAAACTCACGAAACATGAGATCATGACCTGGGCCCAAACCAGGAGTTGGACACTTAATGGACTGAGCCACCCAGGTGCCCCTCCACTCACCCTTCTTAACACAAGGACGAATTTAACAATTAGGCTCACATACTAGCATAGGAGTTGTCTCAGTGGAGGGAGCCACATAAGGAAAACAAAAGGAGATGTTAGGAGCATGTGTAGGCAATGGGAAGCAGTACGTTTGTTTGGAAGATGGGATTCAAAGGAACCAGTAGGAATAATGGATCTGAGGAGGGTTCAAGACACAAGAAAGAGGGCAGAAGAGACAAGTAAGCCAAATGGCCCGCGCCTCTTTACCCACTAAGGCATTCATTGAAATCAAAAGCAGTGCAGACTGAGAGTCTGAGAAGGAAAGCATAAAGCAACTGTCAGGGGGCTGCGAACCTGAACAGTGCTACTAGCAATATCACGGTGCTGTAGAGATTAAAATTGGACTTCAGGGACTGCCAAAAACAAACAAACAAAAACAAACAAACAAACAAACAGAAAAACCTTGGTAAACATCCAAAACTTCCAGTTAGGATCCCCAAAGGACTACTCTCTAACAGCACATTATAAATATACACAAGGTCTTACCAAGATTGGAAGCCAGTCTTGTTGCAATCCTTGATTCACTCAAGATAGTATATACCTACACTCTCTGCTAGACAGTAAACAAACCCATTAAAAAGAAAAGTGTTACCATTTAGAGACTCTAGAATTTTTCAAACACAATTTCTAAGGGTTTAATAAAAAATTACCAGGCAAACCAAGACACAAGAGGGGGAGCAACATGGGGTGAAAAAAGACAAGAGAAATAAATTAGAAACAGTATTAGAAATTTTTATTTTTATTCTTTTATTATGTATTTGTTTGTTTAATGTTTATCTATTTTTGAGTGAGAGAGCACAAGCAGGGAAGGGGAAGAGAGAGAGAGAGAGAGAGAGATACACAGAATCTGAAGCAGGCTCCAGGCTCTGAGTTGTCAGTGCAGACCCCTATGTGGGGTTTGAACCCATGAACCATGAGATCATGATCTGAGCCAAAGTCAGACATCTAACTGACTGAGCCACTCAAACACCACTGTTTTTTTGTTTTTTGTTTTTTTTAATTTAGATTCAAGTTAGTTAACATATATTGTCGTATTGGTTTCAGGAGTAGAATTTAGTGATTCATCACTTACATGTAACACTCAGTGCTCATCTCAACAAGTGCCCTCCTTAATGCCCATCATCCATTTAGCCCAATCTCCTTCCAGCAACCCTGTGTGTTCTCTGTATTTCAGAGTCTCTGATGATTTGCCTCCCCTCTCTGTTTTTAACTTATTTTATTTTTCCTTCCCTTCCCCATGTTCATCTGTTTTGTTGCTTAAATTTCACATATGAGGAAATTATATATTTGTCTTTCTCTTATTAACTTATTTTACTTAGCATAATACACCCTAGTTCCATCCATGCTATTGCAAATGGCAAGATATCATTCTTTTTGATGCCCAAGTAACTTTCCATTACGCGTGTGTGTGTGTGTGTGTGTGTGTGTGTGCGTGTGTGTGTGTGTGTACTACATCTTCTTTATCCATTAATCATGCTGATGGAAATTTGGGTTCTTTCCATAATTTGTCTATTATTGATAGCACTGCTGCAAACACTGGGGTGCATATGCCCCTTTGAATCAGCATTTTTGTATCCTTTGCATAAATACCTAGTAATGGAATTGCTGAGTCATAGGGTAGTTCTATTTTTAACTACTATTTTCCAGTGTGGCTGCACCAGAGGCAAGAGAAACAAAAGCAAAAATGAAGTACTGGGACCTCATCAAGATAAAAGTCTTCTGCACAGAGAAGGAAACAATCAATAAAACCAAAAGGCAACTGAAGGAATGGGAGAAGACATTTGCAAATAACATATCAGATAAAGGGTTAGTATCCAAAATCTATAAAGAACTTTTCAAACTCAACACCCAAAAGACAAATAATCCAGTGAAGAAAGGGGCAAAAGACATGAATAGACACTTCTCCAAAGAAGACATCCAGATGGCTAACAGACACATGAAAAGATGCTCGGCATCACTCGTAATTAGAGAAATACAAATCAAAACCACAATGAGAGATTTTTATTTTTTTAAGTTTTATTTACTTAGGTAATCTCTGAACTCCACGTGGGGCTTGAACTCATGACCTTGAGATCAAGAATCACATGCTCCTCTGACTGAGCCAGTCAGACACCTGAGAAATTTTATATCTATGATATCTACATTCAAGAAAACAGATGAAAAGAATAATAATTTCATCTAAGAGCCGGTGTCTGCAAGAAAACACCAAATGGAAATTTTAAACTAAATAAAACCAAAACTGAATTAAGAAAGCAAAAGGTGGGTAAAAAACAGATTGGTCACAGCTAAAGAATATTCATCATCTTGAAAAAAGTTCAGTAGGAAATTCCCAGACTAAACAATGGAAAGAAAAAAGGATGTAAGATACATAAAGAATTACAAGAGACTTGTGGGGCACAGTGAAAAGGAAAAACATACATGCAATTGGAGTCCTAGAAGAGGAGGAGATAGACAATAGCACAGAAGCAATATTTGAAGAGATTATGACCAAGAATTTTCCAAAACTGAAGAAAGACATTGAGTCACAAATTCAAGAAAACATAGCCTCAAGCAGGAAAAGTACAAAGAAAGTCATGCCTTGGCACTTTATAATTTAATCTCTGAAAAATCAAAGAATAAGAGACAATCTTAAAAAGTAATTAGAGAAAATTACCTCCAAAACAAAAAAAGAAAGAAAGAAAGAAAGAAAACCAAAAAACTAACTTTTTTTCCCCTAAAGCAACAGAAATATGTGAGAGAAAAAGCACATATTCAGGGAGGTAGAACTGACAACATGTTTTAATCCATTAGATGTGAGAGGGGACAGCAAGCACAGAGCCAAAGATAACCCCAGGGTTTCAGGCTTAGAAGCTATTTTGCACTGTTCCCCAATTCAGAGGATACAAGAGGGAGAGGCCTTCCTTGACCTGGCCAAACTCTCGTCTCCTCCCTCCCAATAACCTCTGAAACACCTTTATTTCCCAGAAGTGGCAACTGACATATTCTCTCCCACCTCTGACCATTGTCACTGTTATTCTCTCTGCTTTTCTTTAACATCTTCATAACCTTTGTGAGTCACAAATTTCATTATCTCCTGAAGACAGTTCAGCTATGACCATAGCACTTATCATTCTGTTTGAATCTCTAGCTTGCTTTGTTCTGCATCCTGGATCACCTTGAGGCTGGTATTTTGTCTTGTTTATCTCATATCCTAAGATAGGGCACATAGCTGTATACACAGGAGGTGCTCAATTTTAGTGGACTTTAATTGAGTTACTATTTGTTTCTACAAGGATGAATTGGGAGTTTTACTAAATTAGATTCAATGAAATGCCCCAAACTATGCAGTATATAGAATATATGGGTGTAGGGGAAAGGAACATAAGTCAGAACTCCCTGAACTAATACAGTTTGCAATTTAGTTAATAATTTAAGACTTTAACAATCTCTAAGTTTTTTGATGATGTTAAGTAGATTATTAGTTTAATTGTATTGACAATGGTACAGTGAATTTTTAGGACATCTAGTTCTAGTCAATATAACACATAGAATAAAGTACTTGAAAAATGACATATATTTCCTTTAGTTATTTTAGTAAGTTTTCAAAGTTATTTGTGTATTATGCTATGTTGAACTATACTTACAAGATAGAGATCACTTTACAAAAGTCACTCATTAACTGGGTTCACTCCTTAGTTTGGCTCTTGCCAGGACTTTTCTGCTCTTTTGTAACACTTTCTGCCCAGTTTTCGACACTAAACACGGAATATATGATTATATCTCATGATTGAAGGTGTGATAATGTGTGCCAAAAATCTTTATTACTTTCTTTTTACTATCATTTATTAATGCTTGCCCGTATCTCTCTTAAGGCAATACTTTATACAATGTATTTCTACCAATCATGCAACTGGTAAAGACTCTCTTAAGAGCCAAATTGGATCCAAGGAAAGGGAAAAGAAAATGTAAATGC
The DNA here is from genome assembly GCF_024362965.1 of Panthera pardus. Taxonomy (NCBI): domain Eukaryota; kingdom Metazoa; phylum Chordata; class Mammalia; order Carnivora; family Felidae; genus Panthera; species Panthera pardus. Next base: position 46,165,103 of record NW_026526732.1, on the reverse strand, counting down.
AAAGAAAGAATACTTGGCATCTTAAACTGCCTTCCTAAATCATAGACTAAAAACACATCTGAAGAACTATTGCATGGAAATGATCAGACTAATAAATAATTTAAACACAAGTTTTAAAAAAAGAGCTTAATAAAATAAATTTATAATTTTAAAATCACTTTCTTCATCCTAAGTATCTATCTTTTTAATGAAAAGATTTATAGAAAAATCACCATCTCAAGCATGAATCACATAAAATAGCTAAAGTAGTAAGTAAGTAGAAACTATAAAAATAATCAAAGCCTTGGATTTGAGCTTGTCTTTTCTTTTCTTCTATAAAATAACAGTTATTTTAAGAATTTCTCCCAGTAATGAGCACCACTTTGGCTTGGGTGAAATAATTTTAGTACGTCACTGGTTATTTTCATCCTATTTTCCCATCCTATTCTGAGGATATGATTTCTTCAATTATGAAAACTACAATTAATAATTCATGCAAACACAGACCCACAGGAACAAAGTGTGAAAACGTATTAGGAGAGAACTACAAGGACATCCCCAGCAGACAGTGCTTTCAAAGAGAGAGAAAGAAGCTCCCTTCACAAAGAACTGAGGGGATCTATTTGTGGTTTCACATACACATTTTGAAAGCTCCCAATTGTGGTTTCAGTATCAAAATAATGAAGTGTCAATGGCATTTCTCCTCACGGTAAAGAATTAATTAAACAACCTCTATAAGGATCTGTTTTTTAATAGTGCTGTTTCTGACACGAGACCCTTTTACCTTGGTTCTGAATTACACGAATCCTTGTGAATGCTTTTGTTATAAATACTCATCTTGCCTCCTCATGTGTGATGTGAATTTCTATGCTCATAGGATCACAATTATCTCCTTACTCCTTTCAGAAAATTTGTATAGACTCTTTGATATGAGAAACTCAAAGTGTTTTTGCAAATATACCATTTACTCCAGCCAATGTGAATCATTGCCCTCATTTTATAAGGGTAGCAATACCACCTTTCAGACAAATTGTTAGGCAAGGGAAGGTCTTAACTCACACCTAGGGACAAGCTATAAAGAGCTAGAGAGCAAAGTTCTAGAAATCCGGTGATGTTTCCATTATCAAATATGCCTTGCTTTATAAAATAGCTGAATTTCCTTAAAGATTTTTATAAATGAAGAGAAATGAACAGACTCTAATAAATGAATATTTGTTTTCCAGTCCAATCAAGCTTTAATGCATTCTGAAGACCTATTCCATAGCACTGAAGCCCGTTGGTTACAACCACTGAGTTTTCTAAAGGGGAGATAAAACATGTACTACATATTTCAGAGAAAAAATATGCTTTGTCTATGCCACAGAATACCTAAATTTGAGATGTCTCTTATACCCTGTACAAGAATTACAAATTCCAATGGCCCATAATAGGGCCAGGCAGGAAACACAACCAGATAGAATGAGTCTGAGTATAGAGCAGTAAGGTGGGGGCAGGTAGTGGGGGCAGGAGGTGGGAATTAGACACTAGCATGCATGAATAGATACTTCATGTAAAAAGGCAACTGCTGTTCAAATCTCAAACACCCTGTGTATAGTATTTGGAAATATAAGCGCATTTTACCATATCTTCTGAGTTTTCAAGACACAATAAAGATCCATAGGTTTATGTAAAATTTCTTGATATCCAAATTCAAAATGTTTCAAAATCACTGGACAAGACAAACAGACAATGCATGCTGACTAGATTAAACTATAGGACACTACGTTGTGATCTCCATATGGTAACACACTCTGAAAAAAATGCACCTACTCAGAAGTTAACCCTTTAGCTCATGAAAGGAAATCTCAAGAGGTCATTTGGCCTAGATCTTCTATAAAGGTAGCTCTATGTCAAAACTATTGAAGATCGTTTATTCGATGAACATTTACTATAGGTATTAACTCATGCCAGTCACTACGCTAGGTGGTAGTGATATGACATTGAACAGGGTGAGTCCTCCCTCTTTTGAGGAGGTTTGGGGATAAGGCTGTTTTATCCCATGGCTTTATGGTTCCAATACTAGCATAATACTCCTGGTCGCTGGTCCCTTCTCCTCACTACCTTTTCCCAGGGGAGTACAGTGACTTCCCTGATTGGTGAGTTGTTGAGAAGAACCTGGAAAAGTATATGTTGGCTCTGCATCCTTATCTGTCCTTGGGGATTCACTTGCCTACTGTCATCATCTGCTCTTGGCCTCATGTGGGGGAACAAATGATATTTTGAGGGATACATTCATTTCAAGGGAGAGTTATAAAAACTATTTGCCTTCACCTAACCCATGCCCTCCAGTACAATTTTAAAGGTTAAAAAGGGTGAGAGTATAGAGAAAAGTGGAGGAGAGGCAAGGAAGGGAGTCTGGAGGAGCCAGCAAGTTCTGAAGGGTCCTGTGAACCATATGAAGGAATCTGGCTTTCTGAGGAAAATGAAGGGTGCCTCTGAAGTGTGTTCAGTGGTAAAGTCACATAATCAGATCTCTGGTTTTAAAAGAGCAGTCTGACAAGAAGGAAAGCTCGGTCTGACCAGTGTTATAAACAGGTTGCAGGCAACCTCCAGCTTAGAGAGACATGAACTAGTTACTGTTACAGGAATTCAGGCAAGAAGTGAAGGTTCTTATTCCAGACATAAAGAAGAGAAATGCAGGGAGTATGCAGGAGAGATAATCATCAGGACTCAAGGGACCATATGAGCTCAGAACAAAAAAAGTCCTTGGATCTAAGCAATGTCTCCACCCTGCTCCTCCATTGCTGGCACTCCGCTGGGTCCAATGCTAGTCAGCAGCTAATATAACTCAATATCTGGTCCCTCTTAGCTTGATCAGAACTGGTAACACACCTTGTCTGACAGCCCACCCTACTCTCAGTGGCACTATAAATTCCTGAGTCTCTTGTAGGTCCTCCTCAGACATCCTAGGCTGAGTGGTCCACCCCAGCCTCTGTGAGGGGCTCATTAGCCCTCCATCATGACCATCCCAATGGTTCCCATATTAACTCCTTCTCAGTGCTTAGGCAGAGGGATCGACTGCAGCTGCAGAAAGTTTTAAAATCCTGCCACACCACTTAAGAACCCAGAGCGGCCAGAAAGTTAAGTCCATACGCCCTCAAAATAATGTTCCTTCTCACTTACCTAACAACACTCCTTCTCTTGAAATCTGAATGCATCTCTAATTATTTTGTTCTCCTACCTTCAACTCTGTATCAGTCTTCTTTGATGGAACTGGGCTTTCATTACCCTGTGTTCTTGCCTAGGCCACCGTGGTCTACACCACCAAATCTGTCTTTCAAAGTGCCAGTGTCAAGCCTCCAATCTCATGGGCCAGGATTTGAGGAGGTCTGCTGTAGGATCACGTTTTAATGAAGAAATCAAACAATCAAACGTAATAAGAGCCAACATTTTTTCTGTGTTTACAACAAACCTGGTGGGCACTGTTCCAGGCTTGATTTAATTGTCTTTATCAACACAATAACCCTAGTATATTCCCCACGGTAGAGGAAATTGAGGGGCTAAAGAGTTTTGTAACCAGCCTAGGATGACACAGATACTCAGTGGAGGAGTGGAGTTTGAAACCAGGCTTCTGGACTTTTGCAAAACAGAACAAAACAAAAACAAAAACAAAAACAAAACAAAAACAAAAACAACTTTTCATGTGATATATTTCAAACTAAGATAAAAATTAATCTAATAATCTTAGAATGGTGGTCAGTGTTTCAAATGCTGCTAATCAGTCAAACTAAACAGGGACTGTAAAGGGCTCATTTGATTTGGCAGTAAGAAAGTCCTCATTGACCTTGGTGTTTTTAAGTTTAGGGGAGAATGAGGGTAGTTACAAGGGGTGGAAGCATTTGTGAGAGTTGAGGTGCTGAGAAAGACACTGTACAACACTCTTCAGGTGAAGTAGCTAGCGGTATATACAGGGTTAAGGTAGACTTTTGTTTTGTTTTGTTTTGTTTTGTTTTTAACTTGGGAGAGAATTAGGCATACTTAAGTTACCAGCAGAGAAAGAACCAGAAGAGAGACGATGACCTGAGGTTAGGAGTGCTGAGAAACCTCTCCATATGTCATCAGAAATATCCCCAGTGATCGCAGAAGTGGTTAGTTTTGGGGTTGAGATAAGCAAACAGCAGAACATAACTGTGAGGGTATGAAGGGAAATCCAGAATTCGGTGACAGCCTATTTCAGAACTGGTTAACTAAGATCCAGAAGCTCATCATGAGAATTGCACAATTTACTGTGTAAAATAAAATAAAATAAAATAAAATAAATTCACTGTGTTAAAATAAAATACAATACAAAATAAACAACATAAATGCCTAGTTAGCAGGCCAGTATCCTCATCTTACTTGTTCTTTAGGAAGCGGAAGCCAAGGGGGTTCGGAAATACACATAAGAGTTTCCATTTGATAAAATACAAACTTCAAGGCAGGCTTTGCTTTTAAAAATTGTTGTTCCCATGTTCTAAAAGATCTAAAGCTGTTAAACCTAGTGGCTATATGCAAGGGGAAGAAAACCACTTAAGTACTGTTACAGTTCTACTAATGGAGGCTTTGTTCAAAGCAAGTACAGTGGATAGTGCTCCTGGATTTTCCTCCCAAAGTAGCATTTACCAGATGGGAAAAGCCTTGATCTTCAGCTCATACTGGGCAAATGTCATATTGCATTTTAGCAAGACCTTATCTAAAATACCTTAAGTTTTCTTGTTTTTTAAGGTGGGCATGTTGTTTATCATCATTATTTTCCTGTTTTAGCTCTATGGTGATTTAAAAACATTGTCAGTGCATTACAATGATGCTCCAAAGGCACAATATATAAAGCAAGCCAAGAAAGTATAATTTACAAACACTTCTCCCTCAAGTAGTTATTGTCTGAGTTACTCATATCACTCAGCACTGATTGCCTTATATTCTTGATATTTGCATATTTTTCTGGAGAATATATTTCTGTTTATGTCCCATTTCATACATATTACACACAGAATAGAAAAATTATAACTATTAGCTTAATGAATTAATTATTTTAAAAAATTGTCTTTTGTTTTCTGTTGTGGTTTATTTATAAGTTCCAGGAAGAAATCTCAGCCAAAAGGAAAAGAATTTCCTAGTAGATTTCACAGAAATTGCACAATTTTCTCTGCCAAATAAATACTGCTCATATTCTAAGACTGTCTCCACATCTGTAGGTCTATTTATATGATTATAATTTTGCCTTGTCTTTTTTAAGTTGCAGTTTTAGGAAGAGTTTAACCCCTAGCCTAAATTTTAGTTCAAGGGTAATTTTCCAACAACAGCCACATCTGCCATGCATTGAGAGCCACATATCTCAGGAAGAGCCTGCCCCACTGAGGGTGATGCTTTGGGGCCTCTCTTGAAGCTTCCACGTGTCAGTATAAAGGGCATGAGGAATTGAAAATCCATTGGTAGGAAGACCTACTTCTTCTTTTTTTTTTTTTTTAATATATGAAATTTATTGTCAAATTGGTTTCCATACAACACCCAGTGCTCATCCCAAAAGGTGCCCTCCTCAATACCCATCACCCACCCTCCCCTCCCTCCCACCCCCCATCAACCCTCAGTTTGTTCTCAGTTTTTAACAGTCTCTTATGCTTTGGCTCTCTCCCACTCTAACCTCTTTTTTTTTTCCCTTCCCCTCCCCCATGGGTTTCTGTTAAGTTTCTCAGGATCCACATAAGAGTGAAACCATATGGTATCTGTCTTTCTGTGTATGGCTTATTTCACTTAACATCACACTCTCCAGTTCCATCCACGTTGCTACAAAGGGCCATATTTCATTCTTTCTCATGGCCACGTAGTATTCCATTGTGTATATAAACCACAATTTCTTTATCCATTCATCAGTTGGTGGACATTTAGGCTCTTTCCATAATTTGGCTATTGTTGAGAGTGCTGCTATAAACATTGGGGTACAAGTGCCCCTATGCATCAGTACTCCTGTATCCCTTGGATAAATTCCTAGCAGTGCTATTGCTGGAAGGAAGACCTACTTCTAATGACTCTGAACAGCTTAAAGAAAGAGAACTAGAACATCCAATGGAAAAAAGACAGTGTCTTTAACAAATGGTGCTGGGAGAACTGGACAGCAACATGCAGAAGATTGAAACTAGACCACTTTCTCACACCATTCACAAAAATAAACTCAAAATGGATAAAGGACCTGAATGTGAGACAGGAAACTATCAAAACCCTAGAGGAGAAAGCAGGAAAAGACCTCTCTGACCTCAGCCGTAGCAATTTCTTACTGGACACATCCCCAAAGGCAAGGGAATTAAAAGCAAAAGTGAATTACTGGGACCTTATGAAGATAAAAAGCTTCTGCACAGCAAAGGAAACAACCAACAAAACTAAAAGGCAACCAACAGAATGGGAAAAGATATTTGCAAATGACATATCGGACAAAGGGCTAGTATCCAAAATCTATAAAGAACTCACCAAACTCCACACCCGAAAAACAAATAACCCAGTGAAGAAATGGGTAGAAAACATGAATAGACACTTCTCTAAAGACATCCGGATGGCCAACAGGCACATGAAAAGATGCCCAACGTCGCTCCTCATCAGGGAAATACAAATCAAAACCACACTCAGATATCACCTCATGCCAGTCAGAGTGGCCAAAATGAACAAATCAGGAGACTATAGATGCTGGAGAGGATGTGGAGAAACGGGAACCCTCTTGCACTGTTGGTGGGTATGCAAATTGGTGCAGTCGCTCTGGAAAGCAGTGTGGAGGTTCCTCAAAAAATTAAAAATAGACCTACCCTCTGACCCAGCAATAGCACTGCTAGGAATTCACCCAAGGGATACAGGAGTACTGATGCATAGGGGCACTTGTACCCCAATGTTTATAGCAGCACTCTCAACAATAGCCAAATTATGGAAAGAGCCTAAATGTCCATCAACTGATGAATGGATAAAGAAATTGTGGTTTATATACACAATGGAGTACTACGTGGCCATGAGAAAGAATGAAATATGGCCCTTTGTAGCAACGTGGATGGAACTGGAGAGTGTGATGCTAAGTGAAATAAGCCATACAGAGAAAGACAGATACCATATGGTTTCACTCTTATGTGGATCCTGAGAAACATAACAGAAACCCATGGGGGAGGGGAAGGAAAAAAAAAAAAAAAAAAAGAGGTTAGAGTGGGAGAGAGCCAAAGCATAAGAGACTGTTAAAAACTGAGAACAAACTGAGGGTTGATGGGGGGTGGGAGGGAGGGGAGGGTGCGCGATGGGTATTGAGGAGGGCACCTTTTGGGATGAGCACTGGGTGTTGTATGGAAACCAATTTGACAATAAACTTCATATATTGAAAAAAAAAAGAAAGAGAACTAAGAGCATTTTCAATTCAAATCATAGGATGAGACCCCATGACTTTCCATGTCCATGTTAAAAATTCTGTCTTTTCCAGTTGTATGGCTAAATGACTTTGTAAATTTTCTTCCAGCAAAAACCAAACCCCAAGTCTGACATTGTGGATCATTAAGTGTGAAGAATACTTAGATTGGTTCTTTTATATGCTGTTTTACTATACTTGAATTTGGAAAATAAACCAAGTTTATTTTGAGGAACCAGGGAAGAAATGAATGGCACATTCAAATTGAGTAGTTAAAAAAAAAAAAAAGTTTATTTATTTATTTTAAGGCAGGGAAAGGAGCAGAGAGAGAAAATCAAAGCAGGCTCTGTGCTGACAGCTCAGAGCTCTTTGCAGGGCTCAATCCCATGAACAATGAGATCATGACCTGAGCTGAAATCAAGAGTTAGACACTGAACTGACTGAGCCACCCAGGCACCCCCAAATTTGAGTAATTTGAAGAATGTTTAATAAAGGGATTATTGACAGAGGTCTGGGCAGGGTGAAGGGAAAGAGTACTGCAAAATTACTAAAAACTGCATGCTATTATCACTCATAAGCCTGAAGGTATAAGGAGATGGAGAAGTTACCAGAACCCAGAGACAGAAAGAGCTCTTTGGGGAGAACCACCAGATAAGAGCTGCAGCCTTTGGTAAAAACGATGCAGTCAATTTACAACAACCTCACACAGAGAGAACTAGGGGAATAAATATTCTCCTACCCTCCCTCACTCCTATCTACTCCTGGCACCCCTTTTCATCCATAAACTTATTTGTAAATCATTGGACAAGAAGGATTATTAAATGCAGGCCAAAATCCTAGAACACAAGGAGGAGGTAGAGAGGTCTTTTCGTCCAGAAAGATTAGAAAGCTAAAAGCCATCTCACTAAATCCTTGTTTCTACTAATTAGATGCACAGATGTTATAGAAGATGGGGTAAGTACATGAGCTGGCTGCAACAGATGTGATTCTCAGCAGCAGCTGGACATTAGGTTCCATTATCTGTCACCAGCTTTGTGGTGGAGGGCAGCTAAGGTGGCACCAGCAGAGTGACAGCTGCAATAGCCATTTCCTGATCGCTGGATCACAGCTATGGTGTTTCTACTATTTACCTAAAGCCAAAGACCCAATTTCCAGTCTTGTAATGCTTAAAATAGAGTAGTTTCTGTTTCCTGAATTGAACTTTGATATCAATTATCATATCAATTATGGCAGTAGGTGAAAACATTGTAATTTCCTTACCTCAAAGAGTTTTCACGTATATATTTTACTTTTCCACCTGCTTTCAGTCTTCAGTTGAGTTATATCCATGAATGCCCTGGAGGGCCTATTACTAAATAAAAGACTTGAGGAGAAGGCTCATATACCAAATTAGCCTCTGGATATAATTCCAGAGTTTACTTGAATGGTTTATGTTAACCTGATCTTAATTGTAGCTTATTCTAAATACGTGAGATGTAGAGATGTTTGTAAAATGTGAGGGGAAATGTAATGTGTTTGAAAGAGGTAAATGTTGGCATGGATTTATAATATATGACTTATTCACCCATTCTGTATGTTCCGTGAGAAGGACCAAAATGTATGCATGTTCTTCTCCAGGGTTTTAAACACACATCTGCATGGGGTGAACAAGCATTTCTGAAAGCTCTTTAATTGGTTATTCTGTGTGGGTTGGGAATACTGGTAAAAGACAATGTAGTTGAAATGAACTTGTTGATTACCACGGAGATTAGAAAGTCATAGAATGGCAAAGGCAAAATAGTGTCACTCATCCTTCAGAGGCTAACTTAGTTTTCCATACTGTAGTTGATAGCTAATCCAGTACAGTTATCAAAATTGAAGAGCCCAGAGAGATCTTTATTACTGGTGAATTGATCAGCTCAGAAAAGTCATACCTATGCTGCCTAATAAAACCAAATAAAATCTTCTTAGTTTGATGAAAAGAGACCAACATGAGTCCCTGAATGTCACTGAAGTTGAAATGAGGTTAATTAGAATCATGAAATAAATGGAATTCTAATTTGAGTATACCTCATCGTAGACCCAGTAGAAAAATAATCTGAACATGCGGTTGGAACATAAATGTTCATCAACTTGCTAGAATACTCACATTAGTGTCCCAATTATTATGGTAGGAAAGGCAAAGAGGAAACTCTGAAGCTCCCACATCCCATCAAAATTGCAGTTCAAAAGCAATAGTGCAGCCCAGCCCTTGGATAATTTCAGATTTAAAGACCACTATCAAAGATTTTTAAAATTCAGAGATTAGGGGCTCCTAGATATCCTAGTCGGCTAAGTGTCTGACTTCGGTTCAATTCATGATCTCACGGTTTTTGAGTTCGAGGCCCGTATCAGGCTCTGTACTGATGGCTCAGGGCCTGGAGCCTGCTTCAGATTCTGTGTCTCCGTCTCTCTCTCTGTCTCTCGCCCAGCTCATGCTCTTTCTCTCACACAAAAATAAATAAACATTAAATAAAAAATAATAAATAATAAACAAATAAGTAAATGAATAAATAAAATTCAGAGATTATAAACTACATCCTTATGCTGTCCCATAGCTTGTGAAGTGTAGAGTACAGATGAACCTTTAATGATTATGGTTTATTTTATACTTACACAGCAACTTATTAAGTGAATGTGACCTCCCTTCCTGGAGTGAATCAATCCAGAATCTATCATCTAACATATACTTATTGCTCTGGTAAAGGATTTTCTCTATTTTACTAATCAGAATACACCAAACACCGTTTCTTTCACATGGTCAAGCCAATGGTAAATCTTCACTATCCTGAGTCACAACAACATTAATTGTCCACATTTCTGACACAGTTTAGTCAACTGATACCTTAACCATATCAACATCATTTTAGATAGACCACTGGTTACTGAAGTGATGCTACTACCCTGATAGGATTTGAAGAATAGAAAAGGAAAGTATCTAATATGCTTTGGCAACTCACCTTAGTGTTGGAGCAGTGATACTCAAAACGTGATCCAATTTGCAAGTTTTCTGTTACTGGTCCAGAATGAGGTAAGAGTTCAGAAACTTTTATAGCACTTGACAATATTACAGCATCCAAGCTTGAGAGGAATGGTTTCATCTAGTTGAGCTGAACAAGGCACACCAGTCCATGATAGATTGGAAATAAAAACTAAAAATACTCCTTCACTGCAGATTGTTTGAAAGTGTTGTGTTACAGAGTAGAAGATAAATCTCATAAGACTACAAGGGCCCACTTTAGTGAAGTTTCCAGGATCCACCTGAGACATGTTGGGATATTACCTTCAAAACAAAGAACACTTTTCTGTACCTAACTGCCTCTATAGCTGGTTAATAACCACAATGGATGATGGAATTTATTGGATTTGGGGGCCATCAGATACTGATTTGAGCATTCTTCTCCAGTACATTTAATGGGTCACTAGAAAACTGCCAACTTTGTGGGGTCCAAGAACAAAAGAAGCATCTCTGACTTGGCCAGAGACAATGCAAGCGGCTCTGCCACGTGGCCTTTATAACCCAATGGATTGAATTTTGTCCTGGTGAAGTCATAATAAGATACACTGTACATGGGTAGTGATATGATCTAGAGTTTTAAACTAAAGCTACATCCTCTCCACAAGAAACAATCTGTCACTTGAGAAACACCTCTTGTCTCATTAAGGGACCAGAATAACTTATTATGGCACACTGGGTAAATATGCATAACAAGATAGGTATCATTGAAACCATCACAAAGTCACATGTGCCTATTCCTGCTACGCTGTCGCTCTTCCTACAACTTTGCCTTTATAAGGAAGTTCCTTATGTCTAGTAAGTAATAGAGAACAAAGTTAGAGCTATAAAAATGTAAAATGTGCTTAATCCCGTCACAACTTTACTTACATTATATCAAAGCCTTCCTTGAGGGAGAAGGTGAAGACATTGAAAAACAAAGAATGGAGATCATCTTTGGGCAGAACTTCAAGAGTAAATCTCTTTGTCTGGATTTCCAGGCAGGAAAGGTGCCCAGAAGTAAGAATCTAAATCAAATAATGGAACCAAACTAGTAGACTGGCCAGGTGGTTACAGACCTAGATGAAAGGTAATATTGTGGTTTAGGTAAAATTATGTGGATAGATCTTTTGGAATAAGACCAGAATGCGGGTATATGTATGTACTATGTAAATGCTCATTAAAATCCTTCCCCATTAGGGAAAAAAAAGAGAGAGAGAGAGAGGGTTAGAGTGGGAGAGAGCCAAAGCATAAGAGACTCTTAAAAAATGAGAACAAACTGAGGGCTGATGAGGGGTGGGAAGGAGGGGAGGGTTGGTGATGGGTATTGAAGAGGGCATCTTTTGGGATGAGCACTGGGTGTTGTATGGAAACCAATTTGACAATAAATTTCATATATTTAAAAAATAAAAAATAAAAAAAAAAATAAAATCCTTCCCCATTGAAGTCTCTTAATGTGATGCTGGACAGGGTGACTTGTTCTATACATGTCAGTATCTTCCCCACCCATTTTGGTGCTTGCTCAATGAAGCCATATACATGGTGTCCATGAGACAATAATATAGGCTCACACACCCCTAGGGTAATCTGGTTATTGCTCCAGTGACCACCCAACATCCAGCAGCAGGAATCCCCATTGTGATGTCAGACTAAGACCATTCAGCTCTCTGGTAGGAAGTTGAATACATTTTATTGGCTACAACCATTGCTGGAATGCAAATTTTTACCCCCACTTGACTGTTCCCAAGGGTAGCGATTTGTTTTCACTGGAACAAAAACACACACAGGATTTGGATTTGTATTCCCTACTTATCATTTTCTGTTTGCCTATATATGTTTGCCTATATCATTTCCAGAATGCCTATATATTACCAGGGCATCTCACTCCATATTGCTTTCATTTTATTATAAGAGAAATATAGAAATTACCTGATGGTCATGGGACTCACTATTCTTATTATGCACTGTGTCATCCAGAAGCAGCTACCCTAAGAAAATGGAGGATTGGCCAATTGGAGCTTCAGTTATGTTACCTGAGAGATAACACCTCGTAAGGTTGTAAAGTGTCCTATGAAACACAGGATATTCTCAGGAAAAAGCACCCTCTTCAACTAATTTATGCTACAGGAAAATGCATGATTTTGTTTCTCTCATAGTCAGAGTACATCAACCAGCAACCAAAGGTGGAAGAATAACAACTCTTAAGATTAGACCTAATGATCAACTGAACAAAGTTTTTGTTACCTCATCTTTATGTCTGTAGCCTTTGATAATTTGATAATTTAATGAGATAAATGTTTCCATTAAGGGGCCCCAAAAGTAATTCTACTAAACTCGAATGTGAGGCTTCCAGCTAGTGCTTTTTTTTTTTTTTTTTTTTTTTTGGTCTCCTCATGCCACTGAACAAATGGGAAGTAAAGGGGGTTATAGTGTAGATAAAGTGATTGGTCCTGATTATGAAGAAATAGGGTTACTTTCCCTTGCCGGCAGCACAGAGGTGAACGGAATCTAGTAATGGTGGATTGCAACCCCATGTAGATAGAATCATCAAAGACCCAGATGCTTTAGGTATGATGACCTTTCACTCCAGTAGGTAAGAAACCCCAACTAGCTGAATTTCAAGATGAAGGAAAGCAGAATCTAAATGGTAACTAGAGGAATAGTTTTGAAGCAGTGTTTTTATCAGCACTATAGCTTGTACTTAAATCTTTCCTTGCTTTGTATTGATATATTTTTATTTACATAGTTTAATAAATGTTTCTTGCCTTGCCTTTCCACTTCTCCCCTCTTGTTTTTGGAGTGTGTTGAATGTTGTTGACCTTACACTTCATTTCGTGAGTTGCAGAACATTCAGATAGGATGAGACAGAATTCAAGAGAAGTGGACATTACCTCAATTCTGAACTTGGAATCCTTTGAGGTAGGAGGAGTATATGGCATTGTAGTATGTGGGAACCTTTCCTTTATGTATAAAATATGGGAAATAGGTCATGGTAGTGACTAGTTGTAAGTTTTTTGCCTTTTCTTTATTTTTTAATATGCCACACACTTAAACTACTTTCTTATTTCGTGAGAGCTCTTACTGTATGAGTCTTGGTGAAAAGCAAAAGACTAAAGGTAAATTTTCTGCTCTTAGTTCTCTGACAGCCAAGGAGCGGGCTTAAGACCAACACTTGGCCCATCAGACATTGCTACTTTAGGACTTTGAATTTTCAGTGAATTTGATTGACCATGCATCAGGAGCACAGGATTCACCAGTGGCAGCTGTTTCCAGCTGCTGTCCTGTATATATAGCACATGCATAGACCATATGGTTCTGCTGCCCAGCTGCTAGAGCATCCCCTGGTTCATGCTCAACTTGAACTTATTCCTTCTGTTTTTGACTCCTGTGAGCCTTCCTATAAGCTTCTGATAAATGTCTTTCTTACTAACCGTAAGAGTTGGTTTTCCCTGCAGATTACAAGGAAGCCAGCTCCACCTTAAAATACAAAAACTGTAAGACATAAATTACTTATAATGACATATGAATTACTATTGTCTTCTCACAGATGAGGAAACTAAGGTGCAGAAATATTAAGTGGTTTGCTCACAATGCTAGTCAGTGGTGAACCCAGAATTGGAATTCAAGTCATTGCCCCCAAATCTATAGCTTTCATTCTGCTCCATTCTACCTTCTTGTGTGGTTTATTTCATCACTGGCCTATTCAGGTTCCATAAAAAGAGGAGAAAGGATTATCTTTCCTTTAGTTTACAGGAAACTGGCTTTTCTCAGAGCCCATGATCCTCACTCCCGAGACTACACAGTAACCAAATTAGCACATACTGCCTTTGATTTACTGTTTTAGTGGTGTTGGTAAGTAACAATTTTTAATCTCCTTTGTTTTTATCTGAGTCTTCGCAATTAACCCAGGCATTTCTTTAAGGTACGAGAGAAGCACACAACAACAGCATAGTAAACATTTATTGATTCATTTGTCTTGTCTTCTTTTCCTCAAAGTAATTTTAATTACCTGTATTAATCTGTCTTTGACATGAATTAGTTTGGGTTATAATCCTAATAATAGAAAATAATTCTGGTGCTGCTTTGTCATGCATCTCTTGAAAAGAAATATCTCCCTTTAAGTTCATGACCACTTATCTCAAGTAGGTCATTAGTCTTCTCCTTAGCACTCACTTCCCTGGTTCATTCCCTCTTGGCCTCCTCTGGATACTTATTTCACATTGTCTCTTCTTTCCTTACATTTAACTGATGACCTTATTACCATTTCATAAGAAAAGAGATGTCAGATGAGAAATTGCAAAGATCCTACAACATAGACCAAGCGATTTGCATACATGCCCTTATATTTTGTCTTTTCAGCTCTTATTGTAGGTGAATCGTCCATATTCCTTTCTAAGACAAACCCTTCCACTTCTCGTAAGTCTATCCTCTCTTACCTATTTAATGAAATCATTCCAGCAGTTGAACTCCACCTGTATATAGCTATGCTACATATTACCCACCTTTTAAAATATCTGGCTTCATCTCAGACCTCTTCCAGTAACATCTCCATTTCTGTTACTTTTTTTCTTTTTAATTTTTTTAACGTTTATTTATTTTTGAGAGACAGAGAGAGACAGAGAACGAGCAGGGGAGGAGCAGAAAGAGAGGGAGACACAGAATCCGAAGCAGGCTCCAGGCCCTGAGCTGTCAGCACAGAGCCTGACGCGGGGCTCGAACCCACGAACCGTGAGATCATGACCTGAGCCCACTGAGCCACCGAGGCGCCCCCATTTCTGTTACTTTTTTAAGCAAAATTTACAGAGTTGTCTCTACTTTCTCTCTGTCTTCTTCTTTCCCATTTCCTCTCAAGTCCAATACTCCTCTGAAACAGTGCTTGTGGAAGTCAGTGATAAACTCCATTTGCTAGATCCAATGGTCAGTTCTCAGTCTTCTGATCCAAATACTGTGGCACAGTTGATTCATCCCATATTTTTGAAACACTTCTTCACTTGGTTTCCAGGACACCGTTTCCTGTTAAGTCTCCATCATCTTCACAGGTTGCCCCTTCTTAGTGTTCTCTTCCTATTCCTCTTCATCTCCCAGAATTCCAAACATTGGAGCACCCATGATTCAGTCTTCATATCTTTTCTCTATCTGCTCTCAGTCCATAAATGAACTCATCCAGCCTTCCATGTTGTATATTTATCTAGTTATTTGTAAACCCCATGAGAATAGTGACTTGATCTGTCTTATTTCACCTCTTCATCAACTCAAGACCCAGTACCTGGATAAGATGCTGATCATCAAGTCCAATGTATGTGTGGTTTGACCCCACACCATCAAGCAATTAACTCAATTCTGATACTATCTACCCAGAGGTAGTCTCAGATTGCACAGGTTAAAGGCTCTGTCCCACCAGACTGCCCTCCACTTCACATGCCAGTCTCAACTCCAAATTGTTACTTATACTTCTGGAGTAATTGGTTATAAGCCAGAGGTTCCCATGAACCACTCTTTGCATTTGATTAATTTGCTATAGCAGCTTACAGAATTCAGGAAACCAGTTTACTCATTAGATCATTGGTTTATTACAAAGGATATAAAGCAACAGCCAGATGGAGAGATATATGGCTAAGAGGTGGGTAAGGGTGCGGAGCTCCCATGCCCTCTCCAGGCACACTACTCTCCCGAAATCTCCACGGGTTTATCAACCCAAAAGCTCTTTGAATTTTTACGGAGGCTTTGTTACATAGGCATGATTGATTAAATCATTGGCCTTTGGTGACTGAACTCCTTGAAATCACACGTCTGGATCCACTGGCAACCAGCCCCCATCCCTAGGTGCTTTCAAAGTCTCATTAACATAACAAAAACCCCATTACGGCTCTCATCATTTAGGAAATTCTAAAGGTTTTAGGAGTTCTGTGCCTGCCAGAAATGGGGAAGAAAACCAAATATGTATTTGTTATAAAACACAATATTACACCAGAACAAATCTGGAAGATAATAGTCACTTAACATATGTTGGCTGCAGGAATATTTAAATATTCTTTTCTGCATACTCTACAGTTATTTCCATTATTATTCCCTTTCTCCTAGACCATTTTGCTGTATGAATGTCACTCAATACTACAATAAACATATTTCATGGTACCTGCCTCATCCAGTCTCAAAGGGAAGCTTACATATGTAACAACTTCCATATCTGTCAGAGCTGAAAGGTCGTGAAATGCATACCCAGAGGCTATGTCTTAATTAATTAACAGGGTGGATATTAACTTGTGACTTCTCTGTTTTTGTAGATGAGCCACCAGATCAGGCATCTGGAAGTGACTCCTGCCTAATTACCATCTGAATGAAACTACAAGAGACACCCTGAGCAAAAACCATCTATCTAGTTGATCCCATTGAGCCCTCATATTTGAGAGCAATACTAAAGGTTGTCATTGTTTAGTCACTAAATTTGGGTTGTTTATTGCACATCAATAAGTAGCTGATACAGCAATGCTAAAATTAACAAGAAATATAGAAAATATATATGAAGGGAACTTTATTTTATTTTATTTTTTTAATGTTTTTATTTATTTTTGAAGAGAGAGAGAGAGCATGAGCGGGGGAAGAGCAGAGAGAGAGGGAGACACAGAATTCGAAGCAGGCTCCAGGCTCTAAGCTGTCAGCACAGAGCCTGATGCAGGGCTTGAACCCACAAACTGTGAGATCATGACCTGAGCCGAAGCCGGATGCTCAACCTACTGAGCCACCCAAGCACCCGAAACTTTAAAATGATATTGAGGAACTCAAAAGAAGACTTGAATACCTGGAAGGTATGTGTTATGCATTGACAGAAAGATGCAATATTATAATAATATCAATTTTCCCAAAATCAATTCATAAATATTAAATAAACCCATTAAGATATTTAAAAGGCTTCTTTTTTTAATAACTAGATGACAAAACTTTAAAACCTATATGGAAAAATAAATTTTTAAGAATAGGCAGGGAAATTCTGAAGAAAGAAACCCTTTTTTAATACTACAAAATATTGAATCATATTGTAAAGCAAAAATAAAGGAAACAGTGACATACCAGCACATGGATAAATATACCTGTACAATTCAGCCAATACAATATAATACAACCAATACAATTCAACCAATAACAAACTCTATACTAACAAATTTGATAACTTAGATGAAATTCCTTGAAAGACACCAAGAAGAAAGAGAAAAAAATCATGTGATCTTATGAATTGATGTAGAAAAGCATTTGACAAAATCCAACCACCATTCAATCCAAAAACAAAAACAAAACAAAACAAAAAAAAACAACCTCTCAGCAAACTAGGAGTAAAGGGGAACTTCCTTAACATAATTAGCAACATCTACAAAAACTTGCAGCTAGTAGCATACTTAATGGAGAGAAACTGGCTTCTTTTCCCCTAAGATCTGGAACAAGGCAAGGATGTTCTCTTTCACCATTCATATTCAACATCAGACATCATATTGGAAGTTGTAGCTAGTGCAATAGATAAGAAAAATTAAGAAGGAAAAAATAAAACTCTTTTTGCCTGAAAATGACCTCATTGTACATTTAGAAAATCCCAAAGCATCAACAACAAGAAGAAAAAACTCCTGGAACTAATAAGCAAGTATAAAAAGGTCACAGAATACAAGGTCAATATAAAAAAGCCAATTGCTGCCCTATATATCCGCGATGAACAATTGAAAGAAATTAAAAGCACATTTCATTCACAGAATGATAGAAACAAATAAATTCAAAGAAATAAATAAAGAGAGATATGTATAAATTTAATAAAATATGTACAGTACCTACGTGGAAAAATATAAAACTCTGCTGAAAGAAATGAAAGATCTAAATGGAGAGATATGCTGTATTCATACAATATTTACTCTTATTAAGATGTCAGTTATTCCCAACTTGATCTATAAGTTCAATGTAATCCTAATCAAAATCTCAGCAAGGTTTTGTGGATATTGACAAACTAATTGTAAAGATAGACAAAACTGCCAACACACTACTGAAGAAGACCAAGTTGAAGGACACTACCCAATGTCAATATTTACTACAGAACTACAGTAATCAAGATAATGTGGGGCTGGTGAAAAATAGACACAAAGTAATGGAACAGAATAGAGTGCCTAGAAATAGACCCATATAAATATAATCAACTGATTTTTGAGAAAGGAGCAAAGGCAGTTCAAAGAATAAAGAAAGAACAGTCTTTTCAACATATGTTACTGAAGCATATAGTACTGACACCCATATGCTAAAAAATAAATCTAAACACATATTACACCTTTTACAAAAATTAACTTGAAATACATCATAGACCAAAGTATAAAATACAGTACTATAAACTTCTAAATGAAAGCATAGGAGAAAATCTATGTGATCTTGGTTTTGGTGAGGCAGTTTTAGATACAATACAAAAAGTGTGATCCATAAAAGAAAAAAATTGGTAAATTAGACTTTATTACAATTAAAACTCCTGCTTAAAAAAAAAAAAACTGTTAAATGAAAAGACAAGCCACAGACTGAGAAAAATAGTTGCGAAACAAAGATCTGATATAGAACTTATAGGCAGGGCCACTTGGGTGGCTCCGTCAGTTAAGTGTCTGACTTGGGCTCAGGTCTCATGGTCTGTGAGTTCGAGCCCCGCGTTGGGCTCTGTGCTAACAGCTCAGAGCCAGCCCGAAACCTGCTTCAGATTCTCTCTCTCTGTCTCTCTGCCCCTCCCCCACTTGTGCACACACACCTCCTCTCTCTCTCAAAAATAAACATTAAAAAAAATTTTTTAAAGAATTTGTATACAAAATATACAAATAACTCTTAAAAAAAAAAAAAAAAAAAAAAAAAAAGGAGGTTAGAGTGGGAGAGAGCCAAAGCATAAGGACACTCCTAAAAACTGAGAACAAACTGAGGGTTGATGGGGGGTGGGAGGGACAGGGGGTGGGTGATGGGTATTGAGGAGGGCACCTGTTGGGATGAGCAATGGGTGTTGTATGGAAACCAATTTGACAATAAATTTCATATATTGAATAAAATAAAAAAAATTTTTAAATTAAAAAAATAAATAAATAAAATAAATTAAAAAAATTTTTAAAAACCCAAAATATACAAATAACTCTTAACACTGAACAATAAATAAAACAACCTTCCCCTCATACACATATATATTAATATTTCTACATATAACTTGTAAGGGTTAAATTGTAGTGTAGGGCTAACGCTTAGCTTGAAAAATAACTTTTTTCTGACACTAAAGGTCAAAAGATAACAGCCTTGCTTTTACTCTTGTAAATCATACTTCATACTCTTGTGAATCAGGCTTTACCAATGAAGGAAACAAAAGCTCAAAAAAAAAAAAAGAGCATCAGAGACAAGGTCAAGGAGATCCACTGGTTGCAACTTAGTGGCAGAAAGTCTAAAATAATCACCTCATTCTATAACTGTTTCTGACTCATCTGGCAACTGTTTCTAACTCATCTGGGAACTGTTTCTCTGTTCTGTTCCCAGATAATGGTAAAACGATGTGATCGGCTTTAAAAATTCTGTACCCTGGCTGTTCGGGGCCACACTCTTATCAAGAGTGTTGGTCCCGATCGGTCGGCCTTGCTTCTCATTGTAATAAACTTCGTTGCGACTGTCACTGGTACCCGTAGCATTCTGTTTCAGGAGTCGTGTGGATACAACAAACTATCTGTATCTATATTAAACTATGCATGAGCCCATACCTATATAAACAAATGATTGAATAAATTAATATTTCAGAAAGAAGAAACAAATCTCCCATGCAAAAGAATTCCAAATAACTTAAGTAGACATTCTACCATCAAGGAAAGGGTGCATAAATCCTTACTCCTTAAGTGTGGGTTCCATATAGTGACTTCCATCCAAAGAGCACTGTATGGAAAGAGGGGAAAATAGTAACTTTATAGTGGAGAAATGTGACAAACTCTATAGGGCAAGCAACCAATGTAGGGGCTATGTCCATTCTAATCATGTATTTGGACATTGAGAAAAAAAAAAACACTAGGAATGAGGACTCACATATGCCCCCACTCTAATTTAGAGAGTCATGAAGACACTTCAGTTACCTAAGTATCAATGTCAACTTGAATTCTGAGCCCAACAGTTCCTGAAATGTTTGCATATTCTTCTTCCCAACATATGGTTTCTAAGTAAATGACCGTAAGTCAGTCCTTTTGGGAAAGACTGGGAGAATCATTACTGTGTATAATTGTTATGATGTTATAGGGTCTTTCTTTTTGGAATCTAGACTCTTTTTTTTTCCTTTTTAACATTTATTTATTATTGAGAGACAGAGCATGAGCATGGGAGGGGCAGAGAGAGGGAGACAGAATACGAACCTGGCTCCAGGCTCCGAGCTGTCAGCACAGACCCAGACGCGGGGCTCGAACTCACAAACTGTGAGATCATGACCTGAGCTGAAGTCAGACGCTCAACCGACTGAGCCACCCAGGCGCCCCGGGATCTAGCCTCTTTTAATCAGTGTGTTCAGCATCTGAAAACTGGCTCAGGTTCAGAGCGACAGCTTGTTACTTTTTCATTGGAGCTGCTGCCCTCAGCCTCCTAATCATCCATCCTTGATTTCTTTTGGTTATACAGATTGAACAATACCTGTGTTAGCTGCCCATCTATCTTTCCTCCTGGGATGCCATATTCTACCAACCATCTCTAAAGCTCTTTGTGGTTCACATCCCTCTAATTGCCACTCTGACTTTGCTGCTCATTATACCTGCCTTGATTCTGACAGCTAAATACTGCCTCCTGGTCTCCATTGTTATTAGTGAGCCCAGCACCACCTACCATCTGCCCTGTCCTCCATACTAGAGCATCATTAGCTCCCAGTGATGCCAACTCATCCCTCCCCCCCCCCCCCACTGGTCATACTGGATTAGGGGTCCTTCTCCAATATGACCCTATTCTAATTACATCCACAATGAACCTACTTCAAATTCAGTTACATTCTGAGATAGTAGGTGTTAAGTCTTCAAGATTCCTTTTCCAGTGGGTTTGGGGCTTTGTCAACTCTTCACAAAGGATAATTGGTGGAGAAGGGGACCTAATTAAATCCGACTCGAAACTATACCTTCCATTTGCCCTCACCCCCACTGATTTCAAAATAAAGCATGTCTAAGTTTATTTGGTGTACACATTGGGTTTTTGCCCACACTTCCATTCAAAGGAAGAGCCTCTAAAATTGAAAATTAATGGACCAGATAAACTTCCAGGTTCACCAATAGAACCTCTTGATTTATAACTCAAGAACCGGGGTCATATGACCTGGGCTCAAATCCCAACTTAAAAGTATTGCTCTGCTATCCTGGGAAAGTCAACCTAAATTCTCTAGAAATTACTTTCCTATTTGTAGAGTGGAATAAGTAGTTCCCTACTTCAGGGGGCTGCTGTAAGTATTAATTAAGATGATCCAAGGGAAGTGCTTAGCACTATATCAAGCCCACAAAAATTGCTCATTACTGTTCACTCTTCTAAATTTTGGAAATTACTGTTCCATCTCCAAAATTTGTAGTGTGGGGTCAATAAGAATTAACTACAAGGACTGTAACATGGCTGTATTGGGTGGCAGTAAAGAGTCAAGTGCATTTCTACAGGGCTAACTTAAAAAACAAAATGAGAGGGGTGTGTGGGCGGTTCAGTAAGTGAAGTATCTGACTTCAGCTCAGGCCATGATCTCACGGTTCGTGGGTTCAAGCCCCGTGTTGTGCTCTATGCTGCAGCTCTGATCCTGGAGCTTCTTCAGATTCTGTATCTCCCTCTCTCTCTCTCTGCCCCTCCCCTGCTTGTTCTCTCTCGCTCGCTGTCTCTCTCTCTCTTCTTTCAAAATTAAAATAAAACTTTTTTTTTTTTTTAAATGAGAGTCCCTGCTCCGAGAAAAATATCCAAAAGCTTTGAAAGCCATAGTCTACAGACATCGTCTCATACTATTCTTACAGCCAGACTCCCAACAAATGTTGAAAAACACTGGAAAGATTCTGGAAACAAAGGGGCAATCACTGTTGTTCCCATGTAAGGGAAGTGTCTTGCCTCTGAGGGAGAGACAGTAGACAAGTGAGGAGGCAGTGAAAGCTGGCACCAGGGTGAGGCAAGGGAGGGAGGGGCACAGAGCACAAAGGCGAAGGTGGCCTCTAGGGTCTGCAAGGGCCACCCTGTGATTGCAGGACCCTGAGAGTGACCGCACCTTCTGAGTCCAGGGACCACAAAGTTTTCTGCATGCACATATAGAAGTGTAGTCTTAAGTATTAAGAGAGAGAACGAAATGGTTTCAAGAGAAAAAGAATGTAAAGCTGAAAAGAAGTCCTTCATTTCAATAGTGAAGAACATGAGACCAGGGGAGAGAAGTGATTCCTTCCAGCTCACACAGCTGGCAGTGGACAGAGCCAGGACTGGAACTCACTCTCCTCCCTGGCAGAGTTCCCTCCACTGTGATGCACAGACGCCCTGAACCGTCAAGGGAAGGTGCCAAGAATCCCAAAAATTTTAGATGTGGAAACAAAATAAATTCGTAAAAACTTTAAAGTGATGAATTAAATAACAGGCAAAGAGTAATAGAAAAAACATCTTTAAAAAGCATTTGATTCCAGATGTATTCATGTTCTATTAATGGGATAAATTATTCTTTTACTCAATCACTTTATCAGTACAACGGTGGGGACGTAGCTTTGGCATTATAGAGATAGTTTGTACTAGGTGCCGCAAACCTGTTATATGCCGGGACCTGCACAAGGATTATCTCTTTGATTTCTCAGTACAGATCTCTGAGGTAGATATTATTATTTCCATTGTTACTAATAAAGAAATAGCAAGAAAAATAGTAAATTACTTGCAAAAATAAATGACAGAAAACTATGATCAAGCAAAGTTTTATGAATTAAAGCATTCTATTAACAAAATCAAGGCAAAAACAAAGAAGATACATATTAAAACTTTAGAAGTAACAGCAGAATTTTCTTTATTTTAATCAGTTCTTGGGGCACCTGGGTGGCTCAGACAGTTAAGCGTCCGACTTCAGCTCAGATCATGATCTCGTGATCTGTGAGTTCCAGCCCCGCCACGGGCTGATGCTGACAGCTCAGAGCCTGGAGCCCGCTTCAGATTCTGTGTCTCCCGTTCTCTCTGCCCCTCCCCTGCTCATGCTCTGTCTCTCAAAAATGAATAAATGTTAAAAAATGTTTTAATCAGTTCTAAATAATTATTAATAACATAAATTTGTTTAGCAGAGATTTGCTTTTCCTGTGTGTGATCTAGAGAATTTTTGTTACTGCAGAGGAAGAGATACATTTGAATTAAAAAGTAAATACGGTACACAGAACACCAGTCGCTCAAGAATGGGTGGTTCTAAGATACAGTGCCTGTTCCTTTGTTTTGTGCTAAAAGGCAGGCATCTTAGGAATATGTTACCAAACCTGGCAACTTAATCGTTTCTGTGTGGCTCCTTACAGCCGCTCTTCTTGTTGGCTTGAATTAGGCCATGGTAACAAAAACAAAGGCTCTCCTTGAGGATTTCTGGGTAAAGCAGGGCTGAGTTATGTGACAAGGTCAACCAGGTAATTCTGTGTTTTGTCTGCCACTGTTTCCCCCTGACATCAAAATCGGGTGCAAGTGACTCAAAGGAGAGACTCCGTTGAAAGGGGTTGCATATTTTTCCAAAACATAGAATCCATTTATTAAAAAAAAAAAAATGACTGAAACTTATATATGTGTGTATATATAAAAAATGTTGTAAATAAACAAAAATTTTCAAACTTGGTTTAGGTATTGTCTTCTCTAAATTCTCAACACACAATTGGAAACAAACCAGAGAATAGCATCAAAAGACAATAAAATGCTAAAGGTGATCAACATAGTGCAGTTTATTTTTCTCTCGTTCTCACGTTGTTACAAAGAATAACTCATGATCTCTTAAACAGTACTGATAATTATAAGAGCTTAAAATTAATATGCTCTACCATCAGACTATACACGGATAAAGCATGAGAAATCTACTTTTCAAAAGAAATGAAATATAAATGGTGACTAAAGGAAATAGAGGCAACAATGAAAGTTGTTTTAAAAAAATAAATTGGAAACAAATGAAATTAATTAAAAAAATTTACTTAAAAAAAATAAATTGGAGAGCACCTGTGTGCCTCAATTGGTTAAGCATCTGACTTTTGGGTTTGGCTCAGGTCATAAACTCATGGTTTGTGGCTTAGAGCCATGCATTGGGCTATGTGGAGCCTGCTTGAGATTCTCCTTCTCTGCCCCTCCCCTGCTCTCTCTCTCACTCTCTCTCTTAAAAATAAATAAACTTTAAATAAACAAATGTGTGAAAAATTATGCCAACATTCAAGTCATTTTTTTCAAGAAATATTTAATGACATTGGCAAATTTTTATGACATAAAAATAAATGTAAAAAGCCTGATATAAAATTTCACATATAGGAGAGCCTGGGTGGCTCAGTCGGTTAAACGTTCAACTTTGGCTCAGGTCATGATCTTGCAGTTGGGAGTTCAAGCCCTGCTTGGCTCTGTGCTGACAGCTCAGAGCCTGGAGCCTGCTTGGGATCCTGTGTTTCCTTCTCTTTCTCTGCCCCTCCCCCACTCACACTCTGTCTCTCAAAAATAAATAAACCTTAAAAAAATTAAAAAGAAAAAAAGGAAATTTGAGAACAAACATGCACACAGGGAAAACACCATGTGACGATGAAAGCAGAGATCAAAGTGATGCTTTTACAAACCAAGAGAGGCCCCAAATTGCCAGAAAACCACTAGAAGTGAGGGTAAGGGCAAGGAACATATTCTCCTTCACAGCCCTCAAAACTCCAGTCCTACCGTGTACACATTGTATGTTAGCCAACTTGACGATAAATTATATTTAAAAATAAATAAATAAATAAATAAACATTAAAAAAGAAAACAATTCTGCTGACACCTTAATTTTAAACGGCTAGCCTCCAAATGCGTGAGAAAATAAATCTCTGTTGTTTGCCACGCAGCTTGTGGTAATTTCTTTAGAGTACCAATATTTTTATTATCGGCTGAATTGTGCTAACAAGTTGCGCGTGGGAGGGTGGGAGGGTGGGTGCATATATGTGTGTGTGCTTATGTGTGTGTGTGACTTCTCCGTGACCCTTCCTTGGTGACAGATCGCATGTTCCCTAGTGACCCTGACTAAAATGGCAAAGTCTCATCATCCCATACATTTTCTTGCTTTATTTTATCTAATTGCAGCAGTCACTCTCTGAGCCAATTGCCTGAAGAGTTGATGCACCTGACCGTTCACCCTGAGGGCCTGCGGTGGATGGGCGGTGGGCATGTTGAAGGGCAGGGAGCATGGAGCAAGCAGAGATGGAGAGAGTCAGACAGCTTAAGGCTCAGGGAGCATCTCATGAAGTCTGTTCTTTGCCTGCAGTTGCATTTCCTTCCCGCGTGGTTGGTTTATTCCTGCTGATTGGCAGTGGGTTCTTAGAACAATGGGGCCACGTCTGACAAAGCCCTTCCCTGAAAGGATCCATTCTTCAAGGCTCAGTCCAGATGGAATCTCCTACTTGAAGACTTCCCCCACCACACCAGTCAGAAGTGACTCCTTCTCTGGGATCCCCTTAGATCTTTGTAATCTAATCATCCTTACCACTAGCTTATGTGCCCATTTGTAAACTCTAAGTTCCATGAGGCTAAGAGCATGTTTATGCATTTAGTGTTTTCCTTGTTGTCTAGAACAACACCTTCCGTCCTTAATAATATGTCTTTGGAGTAGGAATCAATACATGGCCATTTCCTGGTTATACAGGAAGGGGGTGTTTGATGTCATAATCTGGAATTGTTTGGCTTTATGAAATAGAAATCCATGGGAGAGGCTCATATTTTAAAAAACGGGTCTAGAAGGATACAAGAGAATCTCATGGAACCGAGCTGCAGCGTTACAGTCTGGGTGCAGGGAAGAATCAACACTTTCATTAAGCTCCTGTCTGCATTCCCCTCTTCCTGTGACTCTGTGGTTCTCTCCAGCCTATCTGCTGTCTCTTCCATCATCCCCTGAAGACCCCTCAAGGCTGTTTCTGTTCCCTCATTGCATAAGCTTATGTGTAGTATTACCTTGCTGCGAGGCAAACTCCGGCCCCAGCTCGATGCCATGTTGTAGCCCGAGATTCATTTCTTTTTGCTAAGGACAGTTTTCCTAAGTCCTTAAAAGTTGTCAAGGGAAAGACAATGGCTAGCCATGGTCAGATTAAGACACTCAGAGGCTCTAAACACTAAAAAGATTATGCTTCACCTATATAGTGAAAATTATTCTAAACCCCCTTCCTGTATAACAAAATAAGTGTGAGAGGGGGTGCCTGGGTGGCTCAGTCGGTTAAGTGTCTGACTTCAGCTCAGGTGGTGACCTCACGGTTTATGAGTTCGAGCCCTGCATCAGGCTCTGTGCTGACAGTGCAGAGCCTGCTTGGGATTCTCTCTCTCTCTCTGCCTCTCCCCTATTCTCTCTCTCTCTCTTTCTCTCTGTCTCAAAAATATAATAAACATTTTTTTAAATAAATAAGTGTGAGAAAGTCCACAACATCCTGAATTTTTCCCCAAAGATGACTTCAACTACATTTTTTTTCCAAAAATAAATATTGTCATAAAAAATGTGGAGTTTCCTCCATTTTGCTGGTGCCTCAGTCATTACCTACTGGGTAATCTGGCTGGGGGCTTTTTAATAAATTGTCTCCCCAGGTAAGACTTGCATCTCTGCTCCAATCAGCCTTGACCAAGAGACAGCTGGGCCGTGTGGAAAGGAAGGTTGCCCCTCCAAAGGCTGTAAATCAGGGAAGTTCATTTAAAAGACAATCAGATGAGACAGGCACAAATAACACATGCACCATATCCAGTGGTGTTCACTGCAGAAAGCTGAATGCCTTAACCTCAGTTTCCTCCCTCTGGTTAAACAAGTCATGGGTAAACTAATGTTCGTTCCTTTATCAGGTATTCCAAAAAATTTATAAGCACCTTATTGGCATCATTTGTTCATTGCTATGGAATAGGATGTGCTTCTGTCTACAGGAAAATATCACCATCAGTTATAATCTAATTTTTTGAATGTATCTTAGTGCTTTGCAACCTAATCCAAAGGTTATTATTGAATTCTTTATGCTGTATCATTGTAACCTTCAAATTGACCTCCATGAAAACAAGTGTTTACATTTTCAGACTAGACTTTCACTGTTCACATTATCCTCCCAGTTTATAAATGTTATTTCTGTATATATTTTTAGCTAAACAGAAGCAAAACCTGTCCTTGTCTCTACTACAAATATGATATTCCTGGCATATGAAATCCTTTAACAAATGTTTTCAGAAATGTTGACTATAATGTTATAGGTCTAAAAGACCATAATAGGTGTGGTAGGCAAAATTATAAGGTTCATGACCTCTGTCATTCAATTAAACATTAACTGAGGTGCTCTTATGAAGGGATTTTACAGATGTAATTAAAGTCCCCAATTGACTATCCTTAAAACAGGGAGATATTCTGGGTGGGGCTGACTCAACCAATGGAATCCCTATAAAAGAAGGCTTAGGTATTTCCTGAGCCAGATTCCAAATAGCAGCTAGGTCTACAAGAGCTGGGTTCTCCTTTCTCTGGATGTTCACTTTTGGACTAATGCCTATGGACAACAGCTTTGACCTGTGTCCATAGCATTCCATCCTGCCTGTGATCCTCCCTTCCTATCCACTGCAGTCCTATGAAATGTGGACTTGCTTAGCCAGCTCCCATAGTTATGTAAACCAATTCCCTATAATAAGCAAATGAGTAGATATATGCATATATGGAATATACTTGCTATATATAAAACTTGATATATATATATATATATATATATATATATATATATATATATTACATATATATTATATACGTAAGTCTCTCTCTCTCTCTCTCTCTCTCTCTCTCTCTCTCTCTCTCTGTTGCTGGAGAGAGCCACATGGTGTGTCCAAGAATTAGAACAGAGTCTAGAAGCTGAGAGCAGCAAGTAAATGAGGTCCTCAGTGTTAGAAGCACAAAGAACAGAATGCAGTCAATGGCATCACTCAGTTTGGAAGCAGGAGCTCCAAACTCTAGAGTCTCCAGAAAAGAACTCAGCCCACACAATACCTTTATTTCACCATGTGATACCCTGAGCTAAAAACCCTATCATGACATACCACACTTCTGACAGATCCTTGCGCTAATAAATGGAGTGTTTTAAGACGCTACATTTGTGGCAATTTATGATATAGCAATTGCAAACTAATATGGAAACAATATGAGATTTGAGCACTGTAGTAGTCCAAGGAGAATGATTCCAGCACACTCTGAACAAGTATGTTTTCGTTTGCCCACCATCCATTTCTCCTTTCTGTGGTTATCCTAGAAGATCCGCCCTTCCTCTTTCATTGTGATTGGTATGGAGCTGACTCCACCCTTTACCTAAGGATGACGTAAGTCTGGCTAAAAAGATTCCATTAGAGCTTCCTTTGGAGCTATTGAGAAAGAGAAGTTCATTCAAAGACAAAGCCCACTAGATAATAAAACTATCACCAGAAAGTAGAGACTGAGAGATGGGGAGAGTCCTAATCCTGATGATATCGTTTGCCCTAATATCCAACCATACCAGAAAGTAGAGTCCCAGTGCTATTCAGTTATGTAAGTCAGTACATTTTCCCTTTGGCTTAAGTCAACACTGAGACCCAAAGGAAGCAACCAAGAGAAGTTTACAACCAAAAGAAGTCTGGGAAGATGCAGCCTATGACCAAAAAACTCAAACTCTACATTTTCTCATGTATAAGAGTCTGAAAGAAAGTCTGAAAGAAATATAAACCACAGTTCAAAAATATAATCCAGAGTCCAAAACTAAAGATGAGCATGTATGGCTTCTACTACAGGAAAGATTATAATATGTGAACATCACTTCTTCAGGAAAGCCGTGGTGACATCTCCCACTGGGTCAGGTACACCTGTTACATGCTTTCAGGACATGTATACTTCCCCTTCTGCAGCACATTGCTATGATAACCAACAGATATTTGCTAACATAATTGCCGACTTGATGTCTGGCTTCCTCGAGCAGTCTTAAGTTCTGTGAGGGAAAGCACTGTGTCTTGTCCATCACTCTATTCCTGGGGCTGCCATATGACAGGTGCCCAAAGGTAATATTGAATGAATGAGAGGAAACTAACATGTCTAGGGTTCATAAAAGAAAAACTTTCCTTTTTTAAAAAAATGTTTTTATTTATTTTAGAGAGAAAGAGACACAGAGCGTGAGCAGGGGAGGGGCAGAGACAGAAGGAGACACAGAATCCGAAGCAGGCTCCAAGCTCTGAGCTGCGGGGCTTGAACTCACGAGCTTTGAGATCATGGCGTGAGCTAAAGTCGGACACTTAACCAACTGAGCCACTCAGGCCGGGTTCCCCAAGAAAAACTTTTCTTAACCTATTTGAGAGAGTTTGTGTATATTGCATGTGCTTGAAGTCTGAATTAGTTGTAATGTAATGTAAGTGAATTTTGTTTCATCACTATTCTTGAGATAATCTTACACAGATTAGCTTCAGATTTTCTTCCAGAAACTTCACTGATATAAGAGCTAACACATGGAAACCATTTTACAAATTACAAAGTACTTTTCATATACATTAGCTTCCTTAATCCTTACAAAAGTTCTAGGAGGAAGGACCTGAGGCTCAAGGAGGCCAAGTGTCTTGCCCAGGGTCACACGCATATGGTGAGGTGGAGTCAGGCACAAATCCCAGTCTCTGGACTCCGAATTTAGTGCAATTCTTCCGAAGAAAATGAGCATGTGAGTCCACATTTGTTCTTCCTTAGCATTAGCCATTTCAATATTATTTTAAGCTGTGTGTGTGTTAAGCAAGATATGACTGAGAGCTGAAAGAAACAGGGAGCACACTGGAATTCAGCTATTCTAAATGATAGTGTTATATTTTATATTTTAGCCAAATGAGTGAAGCCCAGACGCATTCAAGCATGAGTGAGTGTGTAGGTGTGCATTGTCTTAAAGTGTGGAGAAAAAGTCTACTTAGTTGTTGAGATCAGTCAGAATTTCCCAGTCATATTTCGCCTTATCCCAGTGAAAATGCTTATTTTTATTTTGTTTTTGTAAAGACTGGTGTATATTTACTTGCTCTTTTATGAGAAAAATAAACTATGCTCTAGGAAGGAATCACTTTTGGGTACCAAGCCATTGCCTCCTTGAGGTTGCACGGTTAAAAAAAAAATTGTTTATGGGGGTGGGACCTGTTTTCTTCCTTTTATAATTGTCGTAATCCACCAGAAATAATATGTAATTCCGTGTCGCTCTACGGCTGTCCCACAGATGGATGGTGTAATATGTCTCTGTTTCCTCCAACCCTAATCACAATCCCCTACTTCTGTCTTCTGCACTCACTCACGGTCCCGTAAATGTCACTTGGTAATGTATATGAGTGTGCACGGACAGAGGTAAAGGGAATGTTCACGTAGTCCTGTCAGCGATGCACCGCCTTATGTCGTAAACAGTAAATCCTTTATGCTGAAAGCCTGTTCATTTTCACACCGTTAGCTTGTTCACTAACAGTTGTCCAGATTTTTAAATTCAGCCTCTTACACTAATCCTGCAACTGCTGGTCCCGGACAGGTGCAGGGATCAGACCGGCTCAGTTAAGTAAAACATCTGGCCCGAAAATGATAATAGGCTCTTTTTACTCCCTCAAGTCATAGGAGGAATGTGAAGTTTTCAAATATTAAATCACACAATTAGGCCCTAATAGTCACATAAACATATACATCCCCCTCTCCCCTCTGTCTGTCTGTTCTGTCTCTCTCTGTCTCTCTCTCTCATACACGCACACACAAACACACACATACGCAAACACACATATACACGGTAAGCAGCAATATTCTACTATTTATTTTATAAAACAAGACCTCTAAAGGGCAGCCAAAGAAACATGAGGATCTAACTCTGTGTGGACAACCTTCCAGCAGCTTTGTCTCTGGGCTTCAGCAGGTATTGTGGCACTGTTCTCATAAGGGCTTAAAGATAAGTTTTTGCAGGAAGCACAACATTAATTCCAATGAAATTCTCAAGTCTTATGACTTTATGAGTTCGGAGCAAATGACTGCTGATTCG
Organism: Panthera pardus; assembly: GCF_024362965.1. Taxonomy (NCBI): domain Eukaryota; kingdom Metazoa; phylum Chordata; class Mammalia; order Carnivora; family Felidae; genus Panthera; species Panthera pardus. The sequence continues at coordinate 46,133,551 of NW_026526732.1, read as the reverse complement.
AGATGAGAAAGACGATACCTGAGGATGGGGTTATTGGATGGAAGGTCTTTTACCTCACCGCTGCCACTTAGAATCCAGGCATGGGCTCCAAATAGGATACATGCCTGACATTTATGATTCCTCCCAGCTCTAAATGTGTGTTGATGTTATGATTTCACCACTACGTGGTCGCGGACATGCTGGGTAGTTTTCAATAGGAAAATATAAGTATCACAAGGATTCCTGGTTTTCAGCAAAACGGAGAATTTCTTCAGAAAACATACTATCAGGTGGTTTCCCCAAGTACTCTCTCAGGGCTGAAGACAAAATTTCTGCATTTCTGGCCAGAGCCACCCACTAGAATTTTTACCACTCTCATTGCTCCATGAAGAGCAGTGTTTTTATGAACACAGATCAGCCAAGTTTGATTGGGCTCAGTTGTCAGGGAAAGGCTGGAGGGGGCATTAAAATGGAAGACCTGACCAGGGTCAGTGTGAGGGCAATAAAAACTGAAAAAGGAAATTTGCTTAGGGCTGGCCTTCCTGACACCAAAGATTAGTATATAATTGTGGGTGCAAAATGAGAATGCAGGAATTCTGGTTCAAAAAGTAAGAATTTCAAGATGGCAACAGCAGAGCATTAAACCAAGCATGGGGCCATTCTAAACACATGACCCCACGTGAGTGCATAGGTCACATGCCAACGAAGCTGGCCCTTCTGCCTCCTACAACCTCATGGCGTACATATCCACCAGACTGTGCACACTATGAGGTAATGAGAGTTACTTTTCAGCTCTGGAGCCCCAATATTACCTGGCACAGTGCCTGCCTCACTTTCATTCTCTGTAAATGTAGGATGGGCTAGATCTTGGTAGGAAATTTAGATTTTAATTGTTAAGTCATTGGTTAGCTGTTCTGAAGGGTGTGTGGCTCCTGGATGAGCAACCTCAGCATCACCTGAGAATTTGATAAAAATGTACATTTACTGGCCCCACTCCAATCCTACAGTATCAGAGACTCTGGCGGTGGAACCCAAGAAACTGTGTTTTAACAAACCCTTGAGGTGACTCTGATTATAGAATCCTTTGAGAACCACTGGATTAGGGAATAGTTAAAGGGAACTTTTAGTAGGGCAGTGGCAGGAGAAGGTAGGAGAAAGAAAAGATCCAGAAACATTAAGAAGGGAGGACTGCCCAGATATAATGACTAATTGGTGGCAAGGAAAGGACCCGTAAGATAACTCCTAAGTTTCTAGCTGTAGTGACTGCTTTGTTGGGGGTACCACTTACTGACACGAAAGAAGAAGGGTAAGGTCTCAGGAAACAGGAATAAATGAAGACAGAGATCCTCACTCTCCATTCAGACCACTTGCCTGCCTTCAGCTATCCAGAATCAATGATTAAAATACAACAACTATGTTTGTATTTTCTCTGAAATAACCAATTGGATATAATAAGGTTAGTGCCACCTCAACCTACATATATACCCTCATTACTTTGGGGACACTTAATCCCCCACCACAGAGGAAAATAAAACACCTAGAGTGGGAAGTGGTGAGAAAGGCTAGTTAGAACCAATTGTAACTCCTGGAGGAAAAAAAGTCAAGAAGAGAGAATGGGCTGGGGTATGAGTGAAGAGGAGACAGGAACTCTGTAGCCAAGGAGAACATAGTATACCATCATATATCATGTCATGTATCATACAATATGTCATTTATATATATATCCTATATAATATGAATAAAAATTTAAAAAAATGAAATAGTAGACTCAAAGAATATATTTGCAAAATGTGTATCAGATAAGCAATTTGTATCCCGAATACGTAAAGAACTTTCAAAACAAAATAATGAACAATCTGTCTCAAAAATAGGCAGAAAAGGGGCACCTGAGTGACTCAGTCAGTTAAGCGTCTGACTTCGGCTCAGGTCATGACCTCATGGTTTGTGAGTTCGAGCCCCGCATCGGGCTCTGTGCTGACAGCTCAGAGCCTGGAGCCTGCTTCAGATTCTGTGTCTCCCTCTCTCTCTGCCCCTTCCCTGCTCACACTCTGTCTCTCTCACTCTCAAAAATAAATTAAAAAAAAAAATGGGTGGAAAAATACTTCAAAAGAAAAGATATAGATGACAAATAAGCACAGAAAAAGATGTTCACCAGTATTAGTTACTAGTAAAATGCAATTAAAATACGATTAGATATCACTACAGACCTAATAAAATGGCTAAAAATAGACTGAAAATACCAGATGATGAGGTGATAATGCCAAATGTTGACGCAGAACAAGTGAAACCCTCATAAGTTGCTCATGGGAATGCAAAATGGTACAACTATTTTGGAAAATAGTTTGGTAAGGTCTTAAAAAGCTACACATAGAACCCAGAAATCCCACTCCCAGATATTACCCCCCAGAAATGAAAACATAATATTCACACAAAGACTTTTATATGACTATAGCAGCTTTGTTCATAATTACCCCCAACTTCAAACAACACAAAGGTCCACCAACCAGCAAATGGATAAACCAGTTGTAATACATGCACACAATGGAGTACTACTCAGCAGTATACGGGAGTACATCCACTGATGCATACAACAAAAATGATGCTCAAAAACATTTTGTATTAACAGAATCCTGCTCTTTTTAACCAAAGGACCAGGAAAGGGGCAGCCCTGCAAGACAAAAGATTTTAGACAATAAATGTTCTATTCCAATCAAATGGCCAGAAAAAAACCTTGGCCCATCTCCACCCATGCTAGCAAATGTCGAGTAAAGAGCCTACACTTTCACCCTCCACAGACTGTAATGAAGTGCACCAACACTCTACTAGGGTGGTGTCAGAGAAGGTCACGTAGGGGGCCAAGAGTCTCACCTCCACCAGATAGTATCGAAGCCCCAACCCATAGTGTCAGTGGAGACCACATGGAAAACCTGGACTTCTATCCTCACTAGGCATTATTGAGGCATTTGGGTGTCATCAGAAAAGGCTTGGTGGTGAGTCAGGACCTCACCATCACCCAATGATGAGGCCACCTCCAACATGGGACCAGTCAAGACCAAATGGAGAGACAGAACTCCCTCTCCCACGGGGAGACTTCCCCGTGAAGGCCAAGTAGGAAACCTGGAATTCTACCCTCACCTGATGATAACAAATTGTTTTCCTGACAAAATGGTGTCAGAGAAAGCCAATGAAAACAGAAGACCTGAATTTTCATAACACAATACCAAAAAGTCAAGGTTTTAATTTTAAAAACCACTTGTTAGGGGCACCTGGGTGGCTCAGTCGGTTAAGTGCCGGACTTCAGCTCAGGTCATGATGTCACAGTTTGTGGGTTCGAGCCCTGTGTCAGGCTCTGCATGGACAGCTCAGAGCCTGGAGCCTGCTTCAGTTTCTGTGTCTCCCTCTCTCTCTGACTCTCCCCCACATGCCCCTCTCTCTCTATATCTCTCTTTTTCTCTCAAAAATAAATAGACATTAAAAAAAAATTAAAAAAAAAACTACTTGTTATACCAAAACCCAAGAATATACCAAGTAGAATGAAAAAAGACAATCAATAGACACCAACACCAAGATGACACAGATATTAGGGTTATTAATGACTATATACACATGTTTAAGTCCATCAAGCTACACTGAAATGGAATGCATTTTATGTGAATTTCGCCTCAAAATGGACTTAAAAAGGCGAACTCAAAATGAAATGCACAATATTTAAAATTATTTTATTTAACAGTTTAAAAAAGATTTTTGCTTTCCTACTAAGGACTAGCTGATTGAACACACTTCATTACTTTCGAAAAATCTTTGTTTAATACTTTGTGATACGACAGTTGCAAGGTCTTTTCTATATCCAATTGCATTTGGTTTAAATCTCAGGTTTTCACGACAGCTAGACTTTGTCAGAACTGAATATAATCATCAACTCTGTCACTTGGCACTCGTACTTGCATTATCAGTATCATCTTCCCCCCATACTTATTTTTTTTTCTACTCGAGGGGGCAAGGATATTTTTACGTCCTTATCCCTTTGATTTCATAAGTCAATAATACAGTTCCCAGGTCCGCTTAACGGAATCACAGCAAAATGACCTACAAGTGAATAATTGAATGAAAGAAGCTCTACTCTGAGCCTCTCTGTTGATGGAACTCTGGTCTTTCCCTCAGAATACCCTGCATACCTAACACAACATATGGACTGAGCAAGGGTGCATGTGCCATTTTGTATGTTAAATACCAGTAAAGCATAATTCTTATGTTTAGGTAAGATTTTAGCATTAATATAGTATGGTTTTTTTCCACACCTCGATGGATTGTCTTAAACACCCCAGGTACATGAACCACCACACTGGAAACCACTAGATTAAACTATTCAAAAAAAAACACAAAAAACCACCCAGATACCCTCCCAACACTCTATGACTTACTAGGACCTTGACCAGTTTGAATTGGATGAGATTATCTTTTGAAGAGGAAGACTTCCTGTCCATCTATTCTTGTTTATGAAAATTTATTTCTTTGGACATTTTTCCATGGGAATCTAAGGTGCCTGTGTGATAAATTATGAGATGAGCCCTTACAGCATCTCTTTCAGCATGAATAGTATCATTAAGACTTGCCACTTCTTCACTCAGAAGAATATGTCCTCATATTATAATATCTTCCTAAATGACGTGTGGATATTCTGTTCCACAAAACATATTGAAGCCACTCAATATTCCTAGCCATGAAATAGCAGTAGAATCACAGAATCACCAAGCATTTAGAACTGGAACAAATCTTAGGGGTCAGGAGTTTATAGCACTTTGTCACTGTCCATGTCCACATTCTAAATGATGATTTTGAGGTGAAAGGCCCTTGTTCAAGTGAAAGCTCTCAAATAACCCAATCCTCAGACTTCATGAACTTTTAAATCTTGAATCGTCCACAATCCATGCATAATAATTAGTCTAATATTATACGTTTGTTTCTGTTCCTGTATTTATTTCCATGAAATCAGAATATATGGATTTTTTCCCCTTTGGCAAGACAGAGATTGAGAAAAAGAAAAAAGGCAGTGGGGGGATTCCAACTTCTTAGTGTAATGAAGTATTGTAACTGGAATGTTTCAGTTGTGGCACCCTGGGGAAAGCTGGTCTCCAACTTGAGAGTGTGAAGTATTTTACGAACAGTGTAAAGAAAGCAGATGTATTGGCAAGAAAGCGTCTGCTTCTCCCAGCTGTGTGTTTTTTTAACTTAAAAACAAGAGAGACACCCCAAAAGCAACCGGCTTCTTGAATGTGAGATATAATATTGGTCATCTATTTGTTGATATGTATTTTATGTATTTTCAACAAATAATTATACTATTTATTATATATTTTAAACGAATAAATACACTATTTCCAGTGGGAGGCATTTTTTTTTTCATTTTCATGTATATTTACCTTAACAATTAAAGATAAACTCCTATTAAACAATAGTAACATAAAATGATCACATGTATACAACCAAGGCAATCCTGTAAATCTCCAATTTAGCAATTTGGTATTCCAATTTTTCTACTATACACAATTTACCTACCTCACATTGTAAATTATATGTGACTCTGAGGTGTATTTTTAAAATTTATGTTATTTCATTCATCTACAGGTTGATATTTTTGAAAATTTTAAATGTTTATGTTTTAGAAAGACAGAATGTGTGAGCAGGAGAGTGGCAGAGACAGAGGGAGACACAGAATCCGAAGCAGCCTCCAGGCTCTGAGCTGTCAGCACAGAGCCCAACACAAGGCTCGAACTCATGAACCACAAGATCATGACCTGAGCCAAAGTTGGATGCCTAACCGACTGAGCCCCATGCGCCCCTAAAAATTGATATTTTTAATGAGAACATGGAAGTCCGTTCTCTTAACACCAGCATTTCGCCTGGTAAACTCTTTACCTTTGTGTATTTAGATTACAAATTGCTTTACGTCCTACAAGATACAATTATAAGCAACATTCAAATATTCCCTTACTGCTTCCAATCTTCTTCTCAGGTGGAATTCTTCAATTTCAATCAGCTCCAGGCCTTCTGCTAACATGGCTCTGCTGGTGATGGGAAAACCCAAAGGGAGTCTGTGCAGCCACAAGCCAAGTTCTGTAAGGGAGGCCTGACAATTGTCCCAATTCCCTTGTTTTCACCCCCGCAAGGTAGACATTATGAATTCTTGGTATCAATCTAATTTAGCATCCAAGGCATAGAAAACTTTTTTTTATTATATTATAATGCATGGAAAGTAAGCCAGCATAATATCTAAACAAAGAGTAGCTTTTATTATGAAAATTGTGAATATAATGTTTTCCTCCTTTATTGCAGTATAGAATATATCCTTTAAGAAAGGCGTTCCTTGGATGGAGCTTGCTTCCCATGAAAACGACAAATTGTTGCTTCATGATGTAAGAGGGTCTCATGTCTATTGGGATTTGTCTGGGGATTCTCATAAAAAGTTTATGAAAATGTAATATTATTCTTTAATTCATTTGCCCATTCATTCATCATCTTGGGAAGTTCCAATGAACTTTTTGAGTTTGTTTCATATTTGTACTTTAGTTAGGGACATAATTATAATGGACAACCTTCTTTTTATTTTCTCTGGAAAACTGCTATGCATTATTTACCTTTGTCATATTTATTACCTTCAACAGTTTCTGACTGCATCTGGATTTTCTCTTAAAACCTCAAATTTTCATTCTCTCACTCTGGATTAGGCTAGTAAATTTGTCATGATCTTCATGAAATGCATTTCATCCTTCTGTAGGAAATCATCATCCTACAGTAAACCAAGAAAAAAACTCCGTATTTTTTCTGACTCAGATCTTTTCTGGAATAAGTCTAAGAAGTCACTGAGGTCATGACTACAAGAAGAAACAAAAATATTACTTGTGTCTACCTATCCCTCAGCTTCCTACTCAGAAACCCAAAGTCACCAGTATCACATTCCTGTGTGCTCTCCACTGCCATTTGATGTAACAAAAGTAAGTAATGATAAGATTAAACTACTCCACATTATTCCTAAGAGTACGGTTTAAGAAAACAGATCTATTGATCGGCCTGCACGACCAGCCTTCATCTCTCAGTCGGGTCTGTGCCCACTACCACCTGTCCCTTTGTCTTGGATGGGCAATGGGATTCCTCAAGCCAGCTGAGGGTTGTGCATTTATTTGGCATGATTCTGGACTGCCGCTGCTTTGAAAAGGCTGGTTATAAGTGACGATGAGATATCAAAGTGGAAATATCCTGGACATCTACAAATATGGAGTCAGAGCCCATCTGGGAACACAGAGCTCAAGTTCTGAGACATGAAAGCACAAAGACATGAGTTCAAAGCATGAGAAAGCATTAAACTGTTGAGGTAGAAAGCACTATCTGAAGGTGGGAGAAGAGAGAAGGAAAGAGAAACAGACACAAATGAACTGGAAAGGTTGGAGCATAACTAGGAAAACCCAGTGTCACTTGAGCCCAGAGAAGAAAGCCTCGAGACTGATGATTTACCTTATCAAGTAATTCAGATAGTGCATGTCAAATAAAGTGACCTCCAAAAGGCCATTAAATTTAATATCTGGGACGTCTATGAATGACTCTATGTAAATTTCAGTGATGAGGTACTTGTGAGTACTCACATAATATTCTCTTCCATACAGACATGTTAAAGAAAAAAAAAGGTAATTTTTTATTCTTTCCAAGAAAGAAAAAAAAATAACGTTCAGAAGTTAGTTATCTGGGCGAAGGAAACAAAGTCAGAGCTGAGAGAATTGATTGAATATTTTCTCTGATTTGCTAGGAAGCCCTCCCTGAGACCCCCAGCAACACCATCGTGCCTTGAACCGTGTGGCTCATCACACGCTGCTCTATTCTCAGTGACTCAGTGGACTGGGCTGGAGTCAGAGGCCTGGGGCTCATTTCTCTTTTGATCTAGCAGTGTCTGATCCAGAGAAGGAGTGCATTAAATATTTATGCAATAAATGAATGAATGACATGCCTACAGATTGGCATGGGGGGAAACAAAGGTGTCGATGCTACCTCGCAAATCTCAGTGTGTTTTATGCAAAGGCTTTTCAACCATAATATGCACATTGCCAGGATTATTACATTTGCTTAGATTTGATAGGCTCCTTTATGAAAGATTTTCATTCGTATTCACACACACACAAAAACCAAAACCCACACATCAATAAGTGCTGATACTAACCAGCCCATCTTCCCCTTTAACTGGCAGTATTCACAGTCACTTTATTGTGTGAAATAATGTTGTTTCCTCCTCCCTTTATGTTGCTTATGTCTGACCTTCCATTAAAAGTTGCTTAGAAACTGCTTAGCAAATAGTTAGTGGTGCTCCTCGCTGACAACTTCCTTTTGTGACTTCTCGGCTATTCTATCAGTCCGTTCCCTTTCCGTAAGTGTTTTTAGGCTTCTTTTCATCTTCTTTCAACAGACAAGACTAAAGCCCAACATTTTCCCTCCATTGAAAGGAAACATTCACAGCTTCTGAAGCTTTGCTACGCTTCATACAAGCAGCCTCCCTACACCTGCCAGTTAAGGGAAGAGTAGATTAGCAGAGCTTCCGTGGGCTTTTGATTTTTAGTAATGGCTTTGCACAGTGTGCTTAAACAAGTCATAAAGTTAAAAAAAAAATCGCAAAAATGTAAAGTCCATGGTGCTCACTGAAATCAACCAGACTTGGAGGACATGGTATCAGAGGGCATGGGGCTTCCTTTTACAAACAGCAAAGATTAATTCACATTCTTCTGTGAACGCAAGCCAAGTTAGAATCTGCAAACAGAATTCTGCAAGGCCCAAGGAATGGGACTGTCCTCAAGACTGCGGAATGCAGAATAAATCACTCCTCTCCACTATCCTCATCTCAACACTTTTATTGCACCCTTTATTATATGCCTACTATGGGTTAGGTAATATCCTGGAGTCTAGACGGTGAGTGGCAGAAGGAGAGGCACAGTACTTGCTTACAAGGAACCTACAATCATGGGTAGGGAGGGGACAGAAGATACAGTGCACAACTCTAAACGCCTGTCTGTGCTATGCTGGCTCTGTGAGCAAAGCATTGTAGGAGCAATGGGAATAATACTAGGAAGGGGAAGTAAAAGTGGAGGGGGTCAGAGAAAACTTCACGTTGATGACCAACTCAAACGAAGCTTGCATAAAGGGGATTCCGCGAGGTGAAAGCCATTGTAGAGATTTCAGCGGTGCGTGTGGAAGAACAGAGGGGCAAGCACACCAGTTTCCCTTGCGATTGGACCACGATAGTGGTAACGCATTGATCGTCAGCCTTTGATCCAGCCAGCAGAAATGTTTCCTTCACACGCTGCCTTTCTCCGCGGTATTGTGGGACCCGGGTAAATAAATCATTCAGGTGATGGTGTATTTTGTTGATATTTTTGCTACCCAAACCGGCACAGATAATATGACAGTGAAATTTTCTTTTCAGATTTTTGAAAATATTTATATGAAGTTATTATCAAGCAAGAACATGTTGCATACTATCCCGTTCTGAAGACCCTGAGGAAGAAATTTCTTCCTGATCTCAGTATTAGGAATGGTTGTGCTTCCCCTGAACAACTGGGCATTCAATTAAATTTTCTCACAGACGGCTAATAACTTTAACATCACCACTGTGCTAAATGGCAGCAAGTAGGGGCATCTGGGTGGCTCAGTCAGTTATGCGTCCATCTCTTGATTTTGGCTCAGGTCATGATCTCGGCTCAGGTCATGATCTCACAGCTCAAGAGATCGAGCCCCGCATCGGCCTGCTTGGGATTCTCGCTCTCCTATCTCTACCCCTCTTCCGCCCTCTCTCTTTCTCTCTCTCCAAAAATAAATATACAAACTTTAAGAAAAATGTTTTTGAGTAGCAGCAAGTATATATAATCTATTGTATATATTGCTGTGATAGTTTAATCCTGGCTGCATTTTACATACCTATGCTTTCTTGCTAGTCTTAATTTCATTTCATTTTCTATTTTATGCATCCTTTAAATCCTTTTGAAACAAAGTAGAATATATATGAATGAAAAATAAAATAAATATATTTAACCACATATACAGCTAATGGATCATGTTTACTGAAAATAAGTATGTTCAATTAAGTCACAATTACCCAGAAAAACGGAAGAGATCTAATAACTGGTTTAAAGCCCACCTGTTGAGAAGTTGTTACACAAGAGCACCTTACATTCTTGATGTTGCTTTGTTATTACCCTAATATAAACAAAGTTGGAAATTCAAGGTTGAACGGCTTTTTGTGACTATAATTCTAAGTGTCTACTATTTATAACAGAACTTTAAATAACTAAGTTATTATGAAGCCAGTTATCAGGAGAGTAATTTTCAACAACCTGTCTAAGAAGGTGAATGAGCTTTGAGAAGCCCTGCTATTTTTATTCTGGACACTTTATGGAAACCAATTCTAGGGAGCCATTATTCCAGTATTTCCATCACATATTAGTGTTCTGCCATTTTGTCAAATCCATAAACTTATGTCTGCATTTGTCTTTCTAAAATTAAAGACAAAAGTTACGTAAATTTGGATGAACACAGCAATCTCCAGAATAAAATGAAGAGTTTTCCAAAAATGCTTATGCTTTTGTTTAAAATCCTCCTTTCCACATTAAAAAAAAATGCATTTGCCTCTCAAATCTTTCCCTCCAATTTTATTTGCCTATATTCAGGACAGTCACATATTAAAAAATTTTAGCTCTCCATAATTTCCAGAAGCAGAAGCAGAAGAGTTTTTCTGTGAAGACTTCCCTATATAGAGAGATTACTAGAGCTTTCAGCTTTTTCACTTTATTGATGAAAAAGAGAAGGGAGCAGCCATTCATTAAGCACCTACCACATGGCAGGTGTTTTGCCAAGTGCTTTGTATACATTATCTGTCTTAATCCTCACAGTAACCCTATGAGGAAGGCAGTTTTATCCCTATTTTATAGCTCAGGAAACCCAAGCTCAGGGAGGTTAAGTAACTTGCCCTGGGTCACCCAACCACTGGATAGATTATGACCTTGGCTCTGTCTGACTGCAAAGCACTTGGCCCTTCCACAAACCATGCCACCTCCCACCTCGCATATGCTTTGCAAGACCTTTTCTCTTTTCACCCTGATATTTTAACCTCGTTCATAGATTTTTCACTTTGAATTGCACAAATCTTCAATCAGGGTCCTTTTCTGGTGAGTTTCACGGTCTTTTTATTTATTTAAGCCGTTTTTTTTTCACCGAGGAGACAAATTTCTCCCCTTTTGGGACATTTTAGATCATTATTCACTATCAAATATATGTCAAGGGCCCCAGTAATGTAATTTAAAAATTTAAGCTTTTGGGCACCTGGGTGGCTCAGTCAGTTAAGCGTCCAACTTCAGCTCAGGTCATGATCTTGTAGTTCATGAGCTCAAGCCCCACGTTGGGCTCTGTGCTGACAGCTCAGAGCCTGGAGCCTGCTTTGGATTCTGTGTCTCCCTCTCTCTCTGCCCCTCCCCTGCTCACACTCTGTCTCACTCTCAAAAATAAATGAACATTAAAAAAAAAATTTAAGCTTTTAATAATTAGCACCAAGTTAAGGGAAAAATTATATTATAGCAGTTGAATAAATGGAGAGGTTTTCATTTTTCATTTTATTCTCCTTTTCTAGATGTCTATTGTTGCATAACGCATCACTTCAAAACAACAACTCTATTATACCTCAAAATTTTTTGGTTCAGGAGTTTGCGTAGGGCTTGCTTCACCGCCCCATTTTTCTGCTCCACGTGGCTTTGGCCGATTACTGGGTGACATTAAGCTGGATAATTGGTTGACCTGGAGACTCCAGGACAGTTTCACTGAGAACTGGGTCCTGGTGGGACGGCTGAAGGGTTCAGATGTGTTGAGAATGGCAACTGAAGCGTCTACACTAGCCTCTTGCTCTTGGTGGTCTCAGTGTTGTCAGACTTTTTTATAGAGTGACTCAGGGCTTTCAGAGCAAGTGTCACAAGAGACGGGAAGCAGAAGCCACTGACCTTTTAAAACCTAGGCCTGGAGCCTGACACAGCATTTTTTTCCACCTTATACTATTGTACATCCCAAACCAGCAAGAGGGAATATTTACCTCACTTCTTGACGGGAGGAGCACTAAAAATTTTGTGACCAACTTCATCTCAATCATTTTGATATAAAATATCTACTTCAAGAGCCTGATAACATAATATAGATTTTAAAGCTCTCCATTGATAGCCAGCATTGCCAAAGCATTACTAGAGGGCTAGCCTAAAAAATGGAAAGTAGTCAAACTGTCAAACAAGACAAAGGAAACATTAAAGTTTTTTGAAAAATCAGTAAGTTCTTCTTCAGCACAAGGACATCTGGAAAAATCTATGAAAATAAAAATATTCTCCAACTTCCAAACTCACTGCAGTTTGAAGAAACAGTAAATGAAGCTTTTTGAATCTCATGAAATACCATAACTCTCATGCTAGTTATTCATTTCTACTCTCTTTATCTAATCTATCAGGTGACTTACAAACCAAATACTGGCCTGGTGTGTTTTTTTATGTAGACTTGGCAAAAATGCTTGCTGTACAAGAAGCATAAGGCTGATTTTTAAAATTTGTTGTTTCTATGGCAGAAGCTGCTGGCTTTACAAAAAGGTCTCCTTGCCATTTCCTTCATGGTAATAGCCATGGCGGGCACATAGCCATCTAAGTAAAGGGTTGGCAGTCTGGCTGTCTATTTTGTAAATGAAGTTTTATTTAGGTACAGCCATGCCCATTCCTTTGCTATTGTCTAGGACTGTTTTCAAGCTACAGTGGCAGAACTGAGTCTGGATCATAAAGCCTAAAATATTTGCTGTCTAGTCCTTAACGGAAAAGGTTCTTGGCTACTGTTGCAGGCTGTGGTTTCCCAGCCTCCTTTGTAGTCAAGCCCGGCCATGGGACGAAGGCCTTGCCAATGAGTAGAAGTGGTGTGCCACTTTACACTGGCTTCCTGGGACAATGAGGACCCCTCCTTTTGCCAGCGGCACCCGGATATGACCCACGAAAATAATCCCCTAGGGGATGGCAAAAAAAATAAAGTGAGAAAACCCTGGGTTCCTGAACAATCACGTAGAATAGAAAAATCCACCAGCTTGGATCACTTTCCTTGAATTTTCTCATGAAAAGTAAACTAATCACTGTAAAGCACTAAAATAGTGTTAGTATCCTTATTCTATCTAAGATAGCTATTCTTATCAGGTCTTATTCTATCTAAGATAGCTTCACATTAGAACTACCAAGAAATCCTACAAATTAACACTTTAAAAATCGATCAAAATAGTAGTCATTAAACCCAGGAAAAAAGTTTCCTTAAACTCATTGTTTTCATATATCAAAGAGGAGAAGTTGGGGGTCTTTTGTCCTTCTAAAATGGTTTATACGATGAAAAAAAGCACAAAAACCAAAGTTGTAATTAAACATTACTCTAAACCCTACCACTTTGAAAAAAAAGAAAAAGAAGCTTTTTTACTTAGTTACATTGCATAAAGAGGCTTTTACAGATCAGATTCACACCTTGTTTTAACAGTGGCCCTTACAGCTACTTTGTAAATGTAGGCAAAACAGAAATCCAAGGGGGAATCTGCTCAGGCACTTATAACTGTGTTTTCACATCAGCTTTAGTGTCTTCACAATCAACTTTCTCATTTTTTCCCAGCTTTTCACATAAGATTAAGGAATCTATCTCATCCATAGATAATCAGAATGATTTTGACATAAGTAACAAGTAATATTTTGGACATTTGTGCAAATAACAACAATCATCTACTACAACCCAGGGGGTAAAGTCAAAAGGCCATCTCCAAATGGTGGTTGAGGTGCCAAACATCCTATGTTTCTCTCAATTTTGTCATTGTAACAACTTAATACATAAAGTTCCCCTATTTTTCCCATTCCTGGTTTGGTTCCTTGCTCTTTTGAGGTGTTGGAAAACCATCAGAGAGATAAATACATAAATAGATCCTCGGAACTCCACCGTCAAATCTCAACGGTTAACCAGTAATTAGAAATCCAAATGGAGCTCAAAAACCTTGCTGGGTTAAGTCGGGAAGAGCCTGGACATCCTTATGGTCTGTAGATTTTATTCTTTATGGCTTTATTGTTAGACTCGTACACCATTTCCTTGAATGCCAAATTTAGGCATCCTTCCTAATTAATGATCTTTTCAAGCCCTTTTCAGAAGCCATTGGATTTTGATTAGCCCACAAAGGAAGGTTTTCTCTCCTGGGCACATAGTTCTCTGTCTCCTTAGCAGTTAATTGAGTAACAGAATAATGGTTTCCTTACAGGGAGGCTTACAGGCTGCACAGAAGGGTTGATGCCTCTTTAGTCTCTGGGAACTGTAGTGACATTCAATAATGCTTGGTAAATTTAAGCTGAGAATTAGAGACCAAACTGATGTATTTGGACATATCTTAATCTGATGTTTCCTGAGCAGCTGGCCCAGTGAAAGGATACATACGCTGCTCAAGGCCTCTGTTTTTTTTCTAGGTGAATTTTTCATTACACTCCTCTTCCTGGGCCTCATTACCACGTAGAAAGAGCCAGAAATAGCTGCTTCTTTGAGAAATAAGATAATGTCTATTTTTACAGACCAAACTTTCCTGTGCAAAGCACAAAGTCTACAAGGACTTCCAAGTTCTCAGGAAAAATTGGTGTATATGCACACGTGTGTGTGTGTGTGTGTGTGTGTGTGCATTCCTCTCTCCCAATAGTATATGCTCTCTTAATAGTATGTAGTCATAACTATATGCTCTATCTATAGCTCTACCTATTTTTTAGCTGTACCTACATATTCTATCTCTGCTCCCTCCTTAAACCCACTATGTAACACTAAAAGGGATTTTTAAAATTAATCCACAAGTAGGAAAAGAGACAATAGTTAAGATGTGTCAGTAACATTGGAAAAATGGGAAAATGAATGGACAAATGGGCATTGTCTTCGAATAGCCAAGAAAGCCTAACTGAGGTGCTAAGAGTGAAGTGCTGATGGAATGCAAGCCCAAGAAAGTTCAAAACTTGGAGCACGGAGGACTGAGGAAGGCACTACAGGTGAATGGTGGAGTTGAAAAATGGAGGATCTGGTTGAATATATGCATTGCCTCTGTCCCTTCTCCTGCCAACCAGATATTCAAGTACCTGTCCTTCTCCATTTTGGCAGGAGAAAGGATTTTATTTTACAAAGACTTTTTACAAAGTGGACCAGATCTGGTCCACTCTCCAGAACTGCCCCAAGAGTACTGAGCCCCAGTAACATACCCTTTATTGTCTCCTTTCCCTTCCCTGTCTCACTTTCTCACTCCCCAACTGAGAGGGGGGCATTCCCTGAGATCAACTCCCAAATAAGCTACTTGCACTCACATCTTTGTCTCAGGGTCTGTTTTTTTGGGAACTCACCTAATACCAGTACTTTACCCTATGAAGGAAAGTATCTCTTTGCTGATTTTTAATTTGCACCTTATGGTGACTCTTGTACATTTAAATTTTATGTATGAATTTAGTGAGGCTAAAAATCTATTTTAGAAGAGATGAACAAGTCTGCATCTCTACAAATCCATTAGAAAATGTAAATAAGCATGGAAATAATACAGAAAAATCTTTTTAAAGGAGAAGTGGTTAATGTATTGCATGTACAGGGAAGATTTTCTAGGATCCCTTCATCAGGGTAGCCTGCCTCCGTTGTCATTGCCACAAGCAAAGCTCTAATTGCCTAGAAGCAAAGCCTAGAAGCCTTTGAGAAGCCTGAATAGGAATGTGGGAAAGGTAACTTCCTGCTGCTGGAAGCTTTAAAGATATGTGAGAATGAGTCTGTGCTTTCTATGAGCTATGTGCTATCAGAAAGAGTATCATAAGATAGTGTGAGATCGATTCCTTATTTTGTTTCAGAAATGCTGTAAATTCATCAAGGAAAAAAGTGATGTCTCAGAAGGTCGAAAAGTATGAGTAGATTTTTTTTATCTCTAATGTTGAAATAGAGAATAATATTCTAAGAGTTACAAATATCATAAAGTCATTGAGGCAGCCAAGTACCATATGGTTGAAATGGTCATATTTTATCCAGCCAGCATCCATGCCCCTATCTTCCCACTGCTATTTTTGATTTGAGAAATTATACATCCCCATTTTGTGTTGTAATGGTGGAATAGTAAATCCACGTGTTGCCATCCCAAACAAAAAAGAGTCCCAGGTCTTATCTGCCAAATCTTACCTCCAACACAAATGAGACCTAAGCTTGGTTAGTCAACAGATAATTACAGTCATTCAGGAGTATTTTGGCAAAAAGCCATGCACACTTCCATCAACCAACCGTTCTCCTATTGCAAAATAATTCCTAGGTGGAGAGTGAATACCTGAACAGAGGACACAAGTCAGTCATGACACCCACTGTAGTCACCATGGATTAGGGGTTTTCTGATTCCCTGTCACAGAAGTACTTCACCATCAATGTTTTCATTTTTTAAATTAATTTATTTATTTTGAGAGAGTGTGAATGGGGTAAGGGCAGAGAGGGGGAGAGAGAGAGAACCCCAAGCAGCCTGATGTGGGGCTCAAACTCACGAACCATAAGATCATGACCTGAGCTGAAATCAAGAATTGGATGTGTAAGTGACTGAGCCACCCAGGTGCCCTCACCATCAATGTTTTTAACTGACTTATACAATAAGGGATTTTTCTGTGAGCTTTGGCATACCCAATGCCCAGCAGAGTCAAATAGACGCTTAAAAGGCACTTGATAAACATTCATTTGATTGAATTGAATGCATGAAATTCTTATTAATAGTGTAGTTTCTTAATAAGATTGAATACATGTTGAGTGGATTTCTAATATCTTTTATAATTTTTTAATGTTTATTTTATTTTTGAGAGACAGAGAGAGATAGCGTGAGCAGGAGAGGGCAGAGAGAGAGAGGGAGACCCAGAATATGAAGCAGGCTCCAGGCTCCGAGCTGTCAGCACAGAGCCTGACGCGAGGCTAGAACTGACAAGCCATGAGATCGTGACCTGAGCCGAAGTCGGACGCTCAACCGACTGAGCCACCCAGGCACCCCATCGAATATCTTTTATAAATAAAAGGTATTGTTATCCCCTTTGACTTTTGGTGGGTGGGGGGGGTGTGCTGGTGTACTTTATTGATGATACATGACAAGGTAGAGCTCCCCAAAACCCTCCCCTTCTTCAGGGGGTCTGGGATTCAAGTTGTTCAATGATCCCTTCATTGATCCCCTTTGGCTTTTAGATTTATTTCTTTTTATTTTTTTTTAATGGTTATTCATTTTTGAGAGAGAAACTGAGTGTGAGCAGGGGAGGACAGAGAGAGAGAGACACAGAATCAGAAGCAGGCTTTGCTGTCAGCACAGAGCCCGAGTGGGGCTCAAACTCACAAACCGCAAGATCACGACCTGAGCCAAAGTCAGACACTTAATAGACTGAGCCACCCAGCAGTCCTTAGATCAAATTTTTATTAACTAGACTTTCTGTAATAGTTGTTAAACTTTGAACAATCAATATCCACTTATTTTAGTGCAAGATACCAAACAACAGTAAGACATCCAGCCCAAAAAATTTAGACTTGCTCAGTAGTTATTGTTTCAAGTTTAAATCATGTGTTGTAAAGAAAAAAGCCGAAACCAAGGAACCAAATGTTGAGTCTATTGACCTTGAGTAAAATTTCCCAATTTCATACCAAGGATATAATGGTGCTGACCTGAGTTAGAAATGCCTGACATTGCTTTCTTGTCCATTCTCCCTTAATACGAGGTTACTAAGCAACAACTTCACATAAAACAAAGTACGTGGGATCAGATTTGTGCCCACGACTCCTGGCAAAGACTGCGATATGTAATAATGATGAATTGTGCTTTTCACTGATCTTATACAATATGAGAATTTTCTTTTCAAGACATTTCAAGGTGATACTACCTCTGTATGCCTAAGTTGATTCATCTCTGAAATATCTACTGAAATATTTTTCACAAGCCTCATATAACATTGTTAAACAATGGAAAACCGAGGGTGCTTATACAGGAGTCTAGAGACAAGCAGAAGGTAGAAAAAAGAAATAAATGAATGTTGAAGATGACTTTGTGCCAAGTATGGTGAAAGGACTGCATATTAATTATTCCACATGATTTTCACAGAAATCCTATATAGTAGGTATTATTATTATCTTGATTTTGCAGCTGAGAGAAAACAGGGATTAAATAGTTTTTACTAAACTGGATTGAGTTTATAATATGCCTTCAGAGAAAAGCACCATATTCTATTTACTATTTTTTTAAGTGAAAAATATAATTATTTTATGCATTTATTAAGTGATACACTGATTGCTTTATTTTTTACACCCTTGCATCCACAACCTTTGGTAGTGACTTCCCACGCTGACTCTGACCTTGGCCATTTATTTGCTTTTGCCAGTGGGAAAATAGCAAATATTTTGCAAGCAGAGGTTTGAAAAGTAGCTTGCACATTTTCTTTTCCTCTTTGGCAAGCAGGTCATTACCACGAAAACAAACCTGGACTAACCAGACACTACATGGAGTGGGGCTATGACATCCTACACAAGACTATCACAGAGCAGTCAGCCCCCAACAAATCAACTAGTCTCTACATAAGCAAGCCCAGCCATGATCAGTGGAATTCTCCAGAGAAAATGTAGACTTGGAAGAAATAATAAGTTGTTGTTGCCTTAAGCCTCTATGTTCTAAGGTGTTTTGTTACTGCACACTAGCTAACTGATATAAGCACCCACAATATACAAGATACTTTCCAAATAGTGCACAAAGAAAATTATAGAAACATGTTGTCTACTTTCATGACTCTTCACTTAAAAGCATGGAACATCATTTTTCAAGCAAATATTTTAAAATATAAGAAATTATATATATATATATGTATATATATACACACATACACATATATGTGTATATATGTGTATATATACACATACTTGAATGTATTAGGGAATTAATATTTATAATCATCTTTTCAAATATTAACTGCACTTCTGCTATGTTCTAAGACTCGAGGTAGGCACTAGGGATGAATAAAGCAAAAACCATTCCTTCAGCAAGCTCAGAGTCAAAAATGGAGATAGACATGCACACGATTCCAAAAGAGTATGACAAGTGCTATTACACATGTACTCAAGGTAATACCAGAGCCCAAATGTGCATGCAATCTGTTTTGCATGCGGAGGCAAGAAGAAGAGATGATCTGAGACAGACACTGACAGAGGAATAGAATTTTGAGAGACAAATGGAAATGAGTATTCCAGACAGAACAACAGTATACACCTAAGTACATAATGATGAGATGGTTTGGAAAGGAACGAGTATGCCAGTGGAGTTAGGGATCTAATGTGTCAGAAGAAGCAGTAGTGAATGAAACTGGAAAGATAAGTTCAGATCAGACTGGAAGAAACTAGAGTCTGAAGTTTACCCCAGCAGGAGTCATTCAATGGTTTGGAGTGGGGTAGGTGACATGAGCAGATCTGGAGTTTAGAAAAAACAACATTGGAGAGACTAAATATTTCCCACTTTTTTTTCCCAAAACCAGGTCGTCAAAGACTAGGTTCAGAAGTCATCTCTCTAAGACAACATGCTTGAATAATTTTATGTTTTTAGGATTGTTTTCTTCTTTGTACTTAATCCAGTTTCTAGTTAACCTTAGACTTTCCATAAGGGTACGATATAAGAAGCATGACAAGGCTTAGCTAGCCTGAAACCAATGAAGTTAGGTAGTCAACCTTGGCTTGTGAATCTGGGCAAATAAGCCTCTGTCATACTGATTGAATCTCTGCTTTTTAACATCCCGCTCATTAATTTACATTCCATTATCTTTCCTCATGTGATGCTTTATCTGCTGTGAATTGCTCTTTCTAACCCTAGTAAGAGAATAAAATCACAGCAAAATTTAAGTATTCCCATAATGAATGTTGATGTAGTTGATCTGGAACTACTAGACTAGAAGAAGATTCTCAGTAAAATTTTTTAAAAGGTTCTGAAATTCATAAAACAGTTATTTGAGTAAAGCGTAGTAGTATTTTAAGAAAAATAGCCCCAAATTCTCTCTCCTGTCATTCAAGATTTCCATTGGCATTATAGACATTTCTGTCAGGTTTCTCTGCACTGTACAGTGACCCAAGAAGAGTTCTCTGGTGTTTTTGTAAAATGTTCTTGATTTCTGAGGTCGACGGTGCTGGAAAAGTCTAACAGGCTCTGCAATACAAGGCGGGAAGCCTTGCCCTTAGGCAAGAGGAAGTTACTGGTCCTGAATTCTGCCTCAGAAGTGAGAGAGCACGTGTGAATGTATTGCCCTTGGTTTACTAGTCTGCTTCTTTCCGTTACTTTTAGGGCCTAAAGTTCTCTTAAAAAATCTATTGCATCAAGGAACTACAAGCAATACTGTCATCAGAGGATTCATCAGGGACTGTTCTTTAGAGATTGTGAGGATCCCAATGGCTCCTAGAATGAGGATCTAGGGAAGATAAGATGGACAGCCTATAGCAGCCAATTCGTATTCAAACAGGGAGTGAGGCAGTGAACATGAATGAGTAAAATTGAGCATGTAAGGCCAGTGTGTGAACTCTAGTTGCATACCCAACCAAAGGGAGAACCTGTCCCCCAGCCCAGCTGATAATAGCCAGGCAGGAATATAGGTTGCCAGATACTCCAATTTGGGGAGTAGGGGGAGAAATGGAAAGTTTTGAATTTTTATGTAAAGTATGCCAGTTTTTAATGCTGCCAGTTAATTCCATTGGTAAACATAATGCACCAATTAACACATCTGTGTGTGAGATGTGACCAATGGGCTGCCTGATTTCCACCTTTCCCCTCAAGGGACAGATGACAAATAGGAGATATACAAGGAGGAGGAGAAGGCCTATTTATGTCCATGAAATCCAAGATAATTAAAGACCCCCGAGTTTATGAAAGCCAATACCCTGCCCCATAGTAAAATGAGGCACTCTGGAGGACCTAGAGTCCAAGAAAGTTAGCCAGTGACTTAAAAAGCGACAGAAGAGAGTTGTCCAGTAGAACTTTCTGAAATAATGAATGAAATTCCCCATATTTGTGCCATCTAATATGGTAGCCACTAGCTACATGCGATTATTGAGCACTTGAAATATAGCTCGTGTGGCTAAGGAACTGGATTTTTAATTTCACTTTATTTTAACTAATTTAAATGTAAATAGCCATGTGTGGCTAGTAGCTGCCATACTGGACAGCACAGTTATAGAAGCTCCAAATGAGGGGCGCCTGGGTGGCTCAGTTAAGCATCCGACTTCGGCTCAGGTCGTGATCTCACAGTTTGTGAGTTTGAGCCCCACGTGGGGCTCTGTGCTGACAGCTCAGAGCCTGGAGCCTGCTTCAGATTCTGTTTCCCTCTCTCTCTCTCTGCCCTTCTGCCCTTCCCCCCTCGCCCACCCGCTCGTGCTCTGTCTCTCCTCTCTCTTTCAAAAATAAATAAGCATTAAAAAAAAATTTAGAAGCTCCAGATGACTGGTCCTCAAACTTTAGCATGCATCAGAGTCATCCAGAGAACTTGTTAAAACAGATAGCTGGGCCTCCTCAGAACTTCAAATTCAACGGGTATGTACTGAAGTTTCCAGAATTTGCACTTAAACCAAGTTCCCAGGAGATGCTGATACTGCTGGCCCACACACTAAGAGCAACTAAAATGTCACCCAACTTTTAAATTTCCAAGACAGAGTGTGGTCCCAGAGAGAGAGAGAGAGAGAACCACTGAGACCTATATAATTACTGCTTTAAACACACACACACACACACACACACACACACACGGCCATGAACATTTTTGCTCTGTCTTGGAGAAGATGAGATTTGCTTTTAAATCAGAACATAGTGCATGACTGCCTGTGTGGCCCTGAGTCTTAGTTCCACTCCAGCAGGGGGCAAAAAAGAAAATCCTATATCATCGTGACCAAACTGACACCTGGCAGAATCCATATGTCAGGAAATTTGATTAGTTTTTTTTTTTCTTACAAGGCATAGCATCAGCAAAGCGCCTAATTTACCCTAGGAATGAACTATTAAATATCAGTGCAGGTCAACTGCAGCCTTCATCCCTGGAAAACACATATTTCAGGCCAGGGAAAAAAAGAGAGGATCCTCATCCCCTTCTATTCTCTTTGCTCAATTAAAAAACGCAGAAATAGAGGGATTTGCTACTGTCATACATCCAAGGAATTTCAAAGACATAACCTTGGTGCACTGATCCTAATAATATAAATAGACTTATTTTAAGTGGAGGAATAAGACCTGACAGGTTGAGGGCATAGGGTGGGAAGGGGTCTTTCAGATTGCCTCCATATTTCTTGGTCAGTACAATAGTTTACTTCCTTGAAGGTTTCTTGGTGTTAACAGAAACAACGCATATTTTATCTTATTATCTAGAGTGCGTTATTGGTACTCTTTTCACCTGAAAATTGACTTTTTTCAACCATTTTGGATGACTCATCTTCAAGGAAAAGGACCATCATAAAATACTCTAAACCATAATCACAACATTATGTTGTATCAATAATTCAGATGGAAAATGTATACCCTTGCCACATGTGGAAGGCTGATTTCACATATATATATCCCAGTTTTTTACGTCTCCATACATTCACACGTGTTGGCATTCCCTTCCCACACTGACTCTGGGATTTGCCATGAGTTGCTTCAGTCAGTGGGA